>NC_079533.1:1919732-2219732 GCF_003711565.1 Takifugu flavidus
ATAGATAGTAGATAGATGGATGGATGGATGGATGATGATGGATGGATGGATGGATGGATGGATGGATGGATGGATGGATATGGCTGGGGGGGCGTGCTGGTAGAGGTGGAACTGCTGCTCAGGCCCTAAAACACTTCCTGTCGCATTCATCTCCTGGCAGTGAACGTCTGTCTTCATCTCAAGGCTCTAATTACAATGTAATTACCACTCGCCTCCTCCCAGGACGCCCTTTACACTGACAAACGTAGCTGCTTGTGTTGCATTCAGGAGTTGCGGAGTTTTACAGTTCGGGTTCCGGCACTGGTGCCGCGGCTCACGAGCGTCAGCGCTGGACTGGTGTGTGTGTTGTGTGTGTGTTGTGTGTGTGTGTTGGTCCAAAGCTACTCACAGTTAACAACAATGTTGAGCGATGCCTCCATTTTCTCATTGTCAGCCAGAGAGCATTTGTATTCACCGGCGGCGTCTCTGCTGATGGCATTAATGGTGTAGCTGTTTGAGTCTTCCACCAGCGTTTTCTGGCCCTGATGGACAAAAACACCATCTCACATCATAATGAGGTATCATAAAAGCAGAATTCTGCTCACATAGCAGCCAGATCAGGGCTACTAACAGACACTTCTACAACACTACTCTGCCCTTTAAACTTGGTCCTTCTGAGCTCCTGAAGGAGTTGCTGCCTCTGACTGACCTGGATATGAAAATAAAAGGAAGTGGGCAGAGGGTTTCCATCAGCCTGACACTTCAGCGTCACATTATCTCCTTCGATGATGGGTCCCTCAGACACAGTCTCCAGGCTAACCTCCTCTGGTGGATCTAGGAGATTCACAGGCCAGAGAGAAAAGAGATGAGATGGTGATGAAGATCATTCATGAGGAAATATGCAAGAATAATGCAGTTCTAGAAATGGGAACCTTCGCGATTGTGATTGGTGACCGAGCCTATCTGCCCCCTAGATCTCAAGCTTCCTTTGTAGGAATTGTCTCAAACTTTGGAAACTCACTACATTTTTTCTTTATGTTAAAGGAGAATTCATGCCAGAAAACTAGGTTATCGGACGCCACACAGCAGCCAGGAAGCGACTCCTGTTTCGGTATAAAATCATGTAAATCAAGTACAGTGGAACCTCTACTTATGAATTTAATTCGTTCCAGAAGTTAGTTCATAACCTGAAAATTACGTAAGTAGAGACGTGTTTTCCATGTAATTGCCCTAATCCGTTCCAAGCCCCCAAAAATTCGGACATAATTTTTTTTATAAATCATAAAAATGCATGAAAACATGTAACAAATACATGTTACAATTAGATTACCGCACAATAAATGTCGGAATTCAGTGCAAGGCTTCTCCAGGAACAAAATGAACTTTATTACAGGCTAATCTTACATTAGCCGTCATTACTAGCAACGAACGTTAACACTTGTGGTAACACCGCCATCTAATGGACAAACATACGAACACCCACAATCAATAAAAGTTAAACGAAGGCGACGCTGGGATACACACAAAAAGTACATATTGACGTCCCTCCTAGCCAGTGGGATGACAGGAAGATGCTACGCGATAGCCAATGGCAGAGCAGCTACAAGTTTGTGTTTGCTAAACTCCGCGAGCTGCGAGTAGCAGCGGTAGCGTATTTTGCCTTTCGTATCCTGAAATTTCTTTCGTAACAAGAGGAAATATTTTCCTGTTGAGACGCTTCGTAACCTGAAAATTCCGCATGTAGAGACGTTTGTGAGTAGAGGTCCCACCGTAAATGTATTGGATATCATCAAGAGGGGATTTAACGATTCATTGCTAAAAGATGTTAGTTATTATAATTACAGTCAAGTGCTAAGAAAATGCTACACAAAGTGACTTTTAAACTGCGCTGTGCAGTGCCATGGCGGTGTAGTGCAGGTATATAACCTGCGGGAGGCGCTGTTTTCTACTTACAGTGAACTGGTAAGGGGTCCAACTTTATCTCCTGATTGTCCAGCTCGTGTGTGGAGGCACAAGCAAAGACCGCCCCGATGTCGTCCTTAGAGGCCGTGTACTGGAGGGTGGAGGAGGTGGTGGACAGACCCGTGGCTGGATCCAGCTTCATGCTGGGGGTGATTATCACAGCTGCGGGGGAAGGAGGAGCAGTGCAACGGTGATGCCACTAATGCGAGTAAATATGTGGTAAATTATTCCATCCTAAATCATCCGGGGCCCCTGGGGGCCTCTGTGTACAACAACATCACGCGTGGAGTGACAGTTTGAGGCTTTGTCGGCAAACTGGAGGTGATTTACCTTTCCCGTCAGCTGTCAAAGGCTTCCCATTCTTTTTCCACGTAAGTGTAGCTGCGGGGTTGGCGTCTACGGCAACACAAGTTCCCAGCTGAAACGAAACGACGCCACTCTTTATTTTTTCAAAACGTTGCATGGAAATAAGAGATACACTGTCCTGGCAACGATGTCTGCTCTCCCTCGTTAACATAGAAATGCTGGACTTCCAGCAGAGAAGACAAACGGCCGAGTCATTCATGAACTACTTTCCTGAACGTGTCACCTTTCTGTCCTGTGAACTCTCGGGACAGAAGGTCGCCGACGGTCTAAATACACTGTTTGTTGAGTAGATAAGGTGTGAGTCATAAGAACATTCCTTTGGCCAGTTCTCATTTCCTCTTTGGCCTGCTGACAGAATGTTACTCATTCTTCAGTCATACGCTACGTGAAGCATTTCATTCCAGTGGTTACATATGTTGAGAACAGCCTTCTCTATTTGTCTGTTGACGTAGTTCCCATGTACTCATTTATGTCCAGTAACCACCTAGTCACTGATTGACAAGGACAGATCAGCAGTTCACTGCAGGACGTTCTCTCACACGCCTCAGGTTGCTTTTTCTTTTTTTTTTTTTTTTTTTTACAATACATGAATTGCTCCAGGAAAAAGGGAAAAAAATTCACCTTCCATGGACAGAAATGACATTGAGTAAGATAATATGGAATAACACTTGTTTTCTGTGATAAAGCTCCTCTATAGCTAGTTCTATTCAGTAACCTGCCCTGTGAGTGAGTGATCATTTCATTCTGGAAGCGCAAATAAAGACAATTAAATAAATGTGACAGACAGATAATAAGTAGGAAAAGGAACAATATGTTTCACATATAATGTACATGTTCAGGATGGAGCAGGAAGAAGTGACGAACGACTCCTGTCAATAGTGAGAAGCTGCCTGTAAAGCCTCGAGCAGGGTTAGGAAAAACATCAAAAAATATTTCAGGAATTGATATTCTGAGAGGAAAATCACCTAAATATTATGGCTGAATCACACACATTTCAGAGACATCTGCACAAACAAGCTGCTTAAAGTGGCCACAGAGGAACCAAATGTTCTGCTTAGCCTCTCAAAGGTGGCGATATCGGTGTTGCTATGCTGCTTTATGCTTCCTCCAGACATAATGCACATGTGCTCACTCTCTGGATGAATATCTGACTGCAGTCTCCACCTCCACGTGGTACTTTCCTCTTATTTGGAATTCTCTTTGAGTATGATCACCCCATCACTCTCTTGCCAGTTTTGAAATCCTTCTCCCGTCCTCTTTATATTTTTCCACTAGTCCTGACTTTCATCTCTTTCTTCTCTCCTCCCTATGAAATGCTCAAAGCCACCCCAACACCTGGCTGTTCGGGGGAGGATGGCAGCAATATTCACTTGATCCATTATAAATGTGTATATGCTGCATGTGATGGAGAAACGAGACAGGAAGGAGGGCTGTCAACGCGCAGTCAGCATCATTTTCAGGCGTCGCCATGAAAACCATTAAAACCTTTGTTAATGGGTGTTCTGTAGCTCTATAAAACAAAGGCTAACACTGTCAGAGGGCAACGTCCACCGCTCTTCAAACAAATGTGTCTATGGTGATCTACACACAGTTCACAGCCCAGAGCAAGTTTATCTTCTTCATTCCAGAACACTGTGGTCCCAACTGGCCCGGTTAAACTGTGTGACCAGTTCTGGTGCTTCCCCAGCTGAGAGGCAGAGCTGTACCTGATGTGGAAGCTGTGCAAGTAGGTTTGGGATGTTTGGTCAAATAAAAAAAATGCAAGTGAGCGTCCCCAATGTGTTGCTGAGTCATGGAGGATCAACCCTGGGAAATGTCCCACACAGAGCAGGTCATCCAACACATGCTAACGTCATCTGTGGCACAGTGTCGGACAAACAGTTGTCATTTTATTTATGATGGAGTCAATCAAAGAGAAAAAAAGCAGCTCCGTCCTTGGCTAAATATTTATACCATGCTAGCGCTACGATGACTAGCCACGGGCAGAATCCTGCGTTTGTACCAGGAGAAAACGGCACGAAAGGCTGCACTCTTACCGTCACCGGCTTGTCTTTCTGCAGGACTTCAGACTGGTCCAGGACCTCGACCTGGGATGGTTTCTCTACAAGCAGAAGGGGGTACAGAAGCTTACAAGCAGGTACAATCACCTCTGTGACTTCCTGTGAATGTCAAGAGGTCTTCAGTTCTCAGCACCTTGTTCCCACTTTAATGTTTCTTTGGCCACAATGAAAACAAATGAATCTATTTGCATTGAGCGACTAGTGCACAGGTCAGTACAGCAACTGTCCCTTTTCCTCCTGTTGCTATAGGAACGACTGGGGGGGTTACGCAGTGACAACCTTACCTGTTTCAACAGACCAGCACTAAGATCCCCACTCAAAAGAGGATTTCCTTTCAAACCCTGACGACATGTACTTGGCCGTATGTCAGAAAGGTTCCGCCTCAGCAGCCTGGCGCCATTACCACGTGTTCTACAGCACAACACTGCCTCCAGCATGTTTGAAAGATGATGTGGTACATTTTAGCCTGGCGCTCAGGAGGGCTCTCAAATGTAAACAGTGGCGTACACCTTGTTGTAAACGTTTGTGGAGGCTAAACCCTGTCTGAGGCTGTGTATGAAAGCAGCTTTAAATCCCCGTCCCACGGGGCGGCTGTCTTACTGTGAACCAGGACGGACACTGGGTACTCCATCAGGTTGTTCTCTGACACCACCATGCAGGTGAAGGTCTTCTGGTCCTTCAGAGAGGCTCCTTTGATGAGCAGGCTGAGCTTGTCATCAATGCTGACCCGCTGGGCATAATGGTCTGTGGCCTGAATGGTGGCCTGCTCACTGCGGGCCTGTTTGATCAACAGATCACCAGGAGAACCGTCGTCTTTTTCCTTGACAGGGACGAAAAACATCAAAGCAGATCATAAATGACGCATTTACTTTGATAACAATCATTTTTTCCTGTTATTGACATGACAAGAAGAACTTTTTTTTTCCTTCTATTGAATACACAAGTTGTTAAACATGCGTTTACATGTAAAGAGTTTGGAAAAGTGACTTCAAAATCGACTTACGTATTTCCACTTAATGAAAATCAGGTCTTCCAGTGGAGGAATGCCATTGTTGCAGGGTATAGATATAGGCTCTCCATACAAGGCCGTGACTGTGTCCGTGGCCCGGACTGGAACACAAAAGGCAGCAGATTGTTACTCCAACTACACACAGGCTAAATAACAATCAGCGACCCGCTGGTCCTCAGCAATGTTGACTAGAGCCGAGGAGCCGAGCGGATCTGCAGCCGTACTGGAGTGTGTTTCCATTTCCACGGCCACTCCGATGCTGCATTCGAGAGTGAGGAATACAAAAAAAGCTACAGTCTCATCTGGATCTGGAATTTCATCACTGGTAAGAACAAAAAGAAGGTAGTTCTAAGAGACTGTCCATAAGGATTCCTCCCATTTAACCCTAGAAGGACGGAAAGGAGCCCGACATTAAGCAACAGCAGCTTGTTAGTGTGGGGATACATGCACGCCTCTCCGTCTGGAGGGAGAGGAGCAAGATCTTCCTCCTGGCCGCCGTACTGGGAGCAATGCTGCTGCAAAAGCACTTCCTATTTTCCAAAATGAGAAGCACTATGGCGGAAGAGTTGCCATGGAGGCACAGCCAAGTCATGTGCAGTGTGGGAGGAAGGAAAATAGAGTAGCGACAAGACAGATGGACGGGCTTTCGAGTGGACCGGAGCTCTTCATGCTCCAAGTCCCTCTCTTTGATACTTTAGCTAAAGGGGCTAAATAAGACGCCGCTCGGGTTTTCATTCCGAGGCGCTGACAGAAGGGCGACTCTTTATTCTCCTATCCTGAGCGCTGACCGAAACTTGGTCCATGCCGAGGAACACAAAATGGACGCACAAAAACACTGCAAAAACCTGCAGCAGCGCCGCCTTTCTAAGGCCGCGCAAGAACACAACTTCCTGGCCAGTGTCACACATTTCCCAACACTCACCACCTCAACCACTCAAACGCACATTACCGTCAAGTCGCAACACCAGCAGCCAATAAAAACCACACGCACGGTTTAAGGGGCTAAATGTGTCTTTGTGATTCGATAAAGTTTAATAGACTACATGAAAGTGCGCGTCTGGTCTGCTACATTTACCAGGAAAGGCAACACAAGAGGTTATTTAAGTGAGGTGGGCGATTAGAAGAAGCACACCAGACTTCTCAGAACATCATTTAAGTTTCCTTTCCGTCACAGCTGTGAGACTGTGGTTTGCTTGGACCGGTGTGGAGGTTAACCTACAGTAAAGAGCCTCAGGCTCAGGCGGATGTGATCATGTACGAGTCTGTGCTGCTGCTCCAGATATGCCATAAATGATCCGCCTGCCACGGCACATCCGAACATGTATTTTTATTACATTCCTTATCTCCTGCTGAGGGTACCTCGGGGGAAAATCCCTCTTCTGCCTATAGTTTTCCTGACATAAGTCAAATAATTATCTGCTTTGTCGGATCAACAAAAGATGATGGGAAGAAATCCGGGAGCCGGGTTGAGGCCGGGAATGAAACGTTAGCGAACGAACCTCGATGAGGAAGAAAGAAGCACAGAAGAGAAAAGTGAAGTAAATCCTTCTGATACACCTCTGCAGATATTGGGTTATGAGTTCTGAGTGACGTCCTGGAACAGTCTTTGCCCTCCATTTACATAATCACCGGTATCTCTTCGAGCCGAAGGACTCCGGTTCTCCCCAGAATTCCTGTTGGAGAGACTGCTGAAAGTAGCAGCAGGCCAATTATTTTTTCCTGCCTCCCTTTTTAAAAGCCTATCACAAACAAAAGCCTGCAACAATCTGGGGCCTGGAGACATGGTTTGACTATTTTGGCTGTGTGAAAACAATTTTCTTCATGTCACAATGATCCAGCAGCTCAGCGGTGTGTTCTGGGGGCATTACAACAGGCATCTTTGGAGGGAGGGAGGGAGGGAGGAAGGGAAGTAAGAAAGAAGAATTTTCTAATAAGCACGCTCATACACACCGACTACATTCCTCGCGGTCGCTCACTGGACGGTTTAGTCATTCGGTTTTCTTTGGCAATGTTTCAAGTCATAGTGAGCACTGAACAAACCAGTGAGCCGCACCGGGCCGGAATCTGCTAAAACGTTCCATATCACGCCAGCGAATGTAAGAGAGATGCCTGAAAAGAGCAGAAGGAGCATAAAGCCTTCGTGGCGCAATAAGTTATTCCCCTCAGCCTCTTTGAGCGAAGGGAACAATCAGCCTAGCAATGCGTGTGTGTGTGTGTGTGTGTGTAGGTGACTGAAACCATGCCAGCCTGCAGCTGTCACGGTGAAATTTGATTCCCTGTGTCGAGCACAGCCTCCAAATCAAAGTGGAATCATGATTGGACATTAGCCCCGGCATCACCTCCGTCCGGAAGAAATAACGAAGCAAAACCGCTGAATCGAGAGTGCGCTGGATTTACAGAACAATAACGGGAGTCATCGGTAAACTTCCAGTGTGTGTTTGCATGGGAAGGCCATCATTCGGTGAACGTGTCCCTTACTAAAGCATTTAGGTGCTGAAGACCCACACTCACAGACTTCTTATTAAAGTCTAGCATCAGAAAAGCCAGTGCTCTGCTGCGACTGGATGAAGAAACACGGAAGGTACAACGTTAGCGTCTGGAGATGGCGGCATGTATTGGGTGTTGCTCCGTCTCTCCAGCAGCCTGTGAGGGAGTCTGGCAGAGATGTGAGCGTCCATCAGTGAGTGTCCATCTGCACGAGGCGTCAGGAAGGTTCTGGCATGGTGCTGATAAAAGTCAGACCATACGCCGGCTAAAAATGGCAACATGACTGAAGGGGAACCGAGGATCCAGCTGCCTGTTGACTGTGGCGTCTCCAACACATGCAGGGAGGAGCTGTTTATGGTTCGCCCACAAGTTGTCTGTTTCCAGACGTGGGCCACAGACATCCCCCTGACAGACCTCATCCCACCTACAGCGTCAACACACATCCTGAATGATGGCACTGCTGTTACACACAGCAACACGAGAGCGCTCTCGGAGGCTGCACGTGACGCGTGGAGCTAAAGACAGACAGAGAAATATACCGCGCTTCAATCTTCTCATTGTAAATATCTCCTGGCGGTTAGCTGTCTTCCAGATGGTGATCAAACGAACCATGAATTAGGATGTCCGACACCAGTCAAAGCGGCAAATTTGTAAATCAAGATTAGCATCAGGACAAGTGCATGCTTTAGCATGAGAAATATGTGTAAATCTAAGTGATGAAGTGGACCGATGGCCAGGGTTCAAGGCTGTTACGTGGTAGGATAGCTCTGAGAGAATGAGCCCTGATCCCAAGTATTTGGTTGGAGCTTCCCTCGCTCAGGAGATGCTGCTGGATTTGGAACACCTGGAAAGAAAAAGCTAGCAACCTGTTCTGGGGCCGAACATCAAATCAACTAGCCAGTGTCGGCGAGGAATCAATTGTGAGTGAGTTAAAGGTAATTAGCTGCAACATGATTCATGAGTCAAATTAAAGCCGGCCTTCGTCATATTAATGTCAGCTGAATAAAAGAGTTTCCCCCTGCAGTTTGCATTTTAAACTCAGCTTTTTGCCACGTTATTAAGGACGAGTCTGGTCTGAGACTTGTCCCTGCTGCAGAACAAATGCTCCTTTCAGCATTCTGCTTTGAAATTCTTTGGATCATTTAAATGCATTCCCTCTCGTTGGAGACACAATGAGGAATATTGATGCCTTGCAACAGAGGGTAAGATGAATTACTCTTTCCAAGGTCAAACAGCCAGTGATGGAGGAAAAACATCTTCAATCTTAGCTGTCATGATGACTCCCAAATCATGAATCATCCAGTCACTCCAAACCAAGATTAGGCTACACCAAAATGCTTAAAAACCTACGATAAAAACGTACCGTGTACAGTTCTGCCCCATCTGTGAGATGCATCACCCCGGCGTAAAGCTAGACCTCTGAAGGTCAGCAGCCAAGCTGTTGGGGTCACCATCTAATCACCAGCACTTAACAGACCATTTGCTAGCAGCGAAAACAGCGATCAAGAGACCGTATGAACGTCAATATAGGCATCTGCTCCATCTGTATCAGTCTGGAAGAAAGCTGGCTCACATTACCAACTCCCATTTGTTACATGAGACAGCAAAAAGCCCATTTTTGATTGACCGCCCCATCAAAGTCTCGCAGCCATTAAGGGAAATGTATCCTTACTTATGTCTCCACCCACATTTAAGGGGAATAAGCTGTATGTTTTGGGCCGTGACCAGCAGCCATAAACCCACTGAAGCCCGTCTCTGTCACAAACAGTCTCCCAACAAGTCATGCAAATTTACAGCTTTTGTTCAAATATAGAGATGCACAAAGGACTCAGCACGTGGGATCCTCAGATGTTTCGGAATTCTAGAACCACTTAAATCCTCTGCGGCTCAAGGGATTGTTCCCCACGCGGCTGGGGAGGCGTACTGGTGTTTTGCAGCCTGTGAAATATGAGAGATAGAAAAGATGCTTATTTTGCTTTGACAACTGCAATAAAACCATGCTTCAAAGTAGGAGGGCGTGACAGATGTTGGATTTAACAGATGTCAGGAGGCCACGGCTGCCCTCCTCTCCTCTCCTCCCCTTGCCCCCTGCCCTCGCTGAAGTCAAATCTTTCTCTCAGTTTCACACGCGCTACCCTCGCACACGGGCTTCCGTGTAGCTGCTTGATCCTTTAAACACTTCTCACCTACTAAAACTGAGAGCTCGTCCTCACCAAAAACTGAATAAATAAAGCAGACCGCAATAGAATGCCACATAAAACTTGGAAAAGCGGGTTTTACAAATACTTTTCAAAGAAGGAGCCGGCCTTGTGGGCACATTCCAAAGCCCGGGGGCCCGGACCACCGTCAGTCTGTAACCTTGACTTTGGAGCAACTACAGGGCCGTCGGAGGCTCTCCGGCACCGGGCCGACTGGTACGCTACGACAGCTCTGTTGTGCACCAGAGCTATGACCTGGTCTTAAAAATAAATCAGTCCATTTATAAAATGAGCTCTAAAACATTCTACATTAACATCGAGGCGCCGTTCTCGGATTCACAGGCACCCACCCAAGCAAACATCTTTCAATGAGAAGATGCAGCTTTTTTTGACACTCTTCACCACAGCTTGTTGTTATGGGGGGCGAGGCGCAGCTTCACCGCGCGGCCGTGGCGAGGCATCATGACAAATCCGTCCACAGAGGCTTCCAGCCATGACTGAGGTCACGATCCACCAATCAGGCTCTTCCCACCGTGGCCACAATTCCAGCAGAGTGGAGAACATATTTTAGAGGGGAGCGCATGCCTGGTTCTGAATCTGGAGAATAAGAGCAAGGCTAAATGACGACCTTTGGGCCACGGGGAAATCCTGTGGTGCTGTTATGAGCAGCACTGAAGGATCATTTAGGCCAGCGTTTAGTGTCTGCCGTGTCTCTCTCAGCAGGGTTTAGAGGCAAAAAGATCAAATTGTTCCTCTATTTAACTCCTGACCGACCTGAGAGGTCCAGCTCTCTGTCGGTATTTATGGTCCAGACTGATTGGTGGTTTCACTACAGCACCCAGAGCACTTGAGAGCGCTGCCTGGTTCACAGGACGACGATGGGAAATGGGAAACGTCTCAGAATTTAGCGCTGGATATTTCAAAATGTTCTGGACCTCTGCCCCAAAGTTAAAGACCAACTATAAGAAGCTCTTCACGTGTAGAAACGGTGCCACTGGTCCAGGTTCATTCTGGACAAAGCGATCAGTCATTTTCAATAAGAGATAGAAAAATTATGGGTATTGCCGACACGGGCTCGTATAGCGCCTCTTCGCCGGGATGATTTCATTTCGTTTTTGGCAGCGCTTTGACTGGAGCTGCAGTCGCCCGGCCGTAAGCTTTAAAATCAATTGTGCTTAGAGGAGTCACGTAGAGTCAGAGCAGGTGTACAGGGGGCAGGCGGCGCCGAAGAGCCCTGCAGGCCAGAAATGATCATAATTGAAGATGGTTGCTGTTTTAGAATAACCGGATCAATAAAAAGGCCTTTGGTGACAAACCTGTCCTGTATCTGGCACAGGGAAGTCAAATGTAAAATATTACCACAGCCCATCTATGAATCCCGCCCTCGGCTGCGCACGGGACGGCCTCCTCTTGGGGAATGACAAGAATTTGTGTGCGATTCCTTCATGACGCCAGCTTATGTGCGAGCGGCCGACGCTCCAGCCTGGCTGGAGTTATTGTGCTTAGAATGAAGAAACCATGAGTGTCATGATGCTCTGACACCCGAGACGGTCCTTCACCTGCACTCTGACTAGTTAATAAGATGTTTGGCAGTGATTTACCACTGGATGGAAGACGGCAGGTGTTGCTGCGCGGCTCTATCATTAACCAGGTGCCTCCCTCCGCCCTCTTCTGCCTCCTGCCCCTTTCAAACCCAGTTTCAATCTCAACTGCTTTGATCTAACGTTAATCCCTGGCTTTCCTCTTGGAGAATTTAATAGTCGGGAGTAACGTTGACCGACAGGTCATAATCCCGCCTCTTCCTCTCCCACCATCTCACACACACACACACACACACGGAGGGACGGAGGTGGTGGAATAAATGAGGCGTTTGCTACAGCCAGACGGGTGCACAGAGTGCTGCTGTTGTCTCTGCAGAGCAGTCTGACCGCTCCTCCCTCAGGTCTGTTTAGATAAGACGATCAGACCTTCAGATTTCCTCCTGCCGCTGACATCTAATCAAAGTCCTTTCATCTGAATGGAAACACTCCCGTTAGACATTTGAAGTCAATCTCTTATCAACGCCATCGTTCAAAATGTAAACGTTTCTTATTGAAATAGTATAATGAGTATCATTTTAATGATTACATGTGTGGATTTGATACCTTTAAGCTGAAAACTGATATTAATAAACAATATTTGACACGTTCCCATGAAGATGAATCTTGAATCCACAGTTTAGGTTTTGGATCTCTCTAAATTGTAACTGATTACCTTTCGGACTCGAGTATTTGTCTTTTACATTTCGTGTGTTATTGCTATTCTTTTTTACAACATAACTAGTGGCGTAAATTACTAACGAGCCTCCATTTTTTGAATGATTTGTGAACTCGAGCTAACGTTAATGGGTTAATGATTGGACAAGTTCCACTGGGCCCATACACACGTGGACAGAAAAACACACACTAGTGTGTTTTAGCAGCAGATATGTGACAATAAATGTCTTTATTAAACTCTTTTCTTTGCTTGCAGTTCTGTTAGCTACCTTAAAGCTAGCACATCTCTGGAAAACATGGAAAAATAAAGCTTTTTTTTCCTAGTTGTAAATCTCAGGAGTTGTAGGGTTAAAAGAACTTGAGAAAACATGTCCTTGAAGTTCCTGCTACACTGGGGCTACAGGACGAGAAAAATCTGCCACAAATCATCTCGGAGCAACATTCCAGGATTAAAAGCATCAGGGAATGACAGGACTGGAAGCCACGAATGTTCCGAGTGTTTCCATGCCTCCATCAGATACTATTGTTCAGATCCTTCATTCCCACAGACATCTGCTACAGCCAGAAAACACCGGCATCCCAAAAGTAAATAACACACGGCCCAGGAGGGAGTGCACATTAGATTTAAATATAGAAGATGGTGACTGGAGATATCCATTTTAATTTAACCATCACAGCCTGGTGCTCAAAGATTTTCAGAGGCTTTTGGCCTTCTTATTCCCGCACGCTTTGTTGTCAGTGAAGAAAACAATTTCAGTTGAGTATTGGCAGAAAAATTGAATTTAAAATTGTCTGGCTGGAACAGCAGCGCGGCGCTGCGCTGCGCTCACCCAACGAAATATTAATACCTGTCTGACATCCAGGAGAGAGCGGAGAACGCGTTGGTTCTGCTGCTCCTGATACAGGGAGACAAAGACAAAGACCGGACCGTTCAGAGGACATGTGCTCTGAATCCACTGGCTATGTCAACACGTGCGCGCGCACGCGCTTCTGAGAGATCAAATGTTGAACAGGTGACTGAGAGCAAAACAGACGTTTTCTTTCTCCCTTCAGCTTTGAGTTCACATGGACCCGACGGGTCAGGGAGGTCAAACAAATTCTTCCCAGTCCCTCTGATGTGCCTCTGCGGGGGGTGGGCTTGGATGTAGGGGGGGTTGGGGGTGGGGGGGTGCCACGCAAAGCTCTTTCTGACAGCTGCTTTGGCCATTAACATCCAAGCTAGAACAAAACAGAGTCTGGGACCCCCACACGGGCAGAAAGTATGAGTTTATGTTTTGGATTCTGGAAGAGTGCCGGCGCTCCTCGTTACTCACGCGCGTCGTCTGTGGAATGCCGACCACTCTCATGTCTGACTGGCTATATTTACACCATGCCAAGGAGCAAGGCTGATTAAAAAGAACCTTGGGGACCGTGAGCAAAGCATGGAAAATAAAACAAAATTCTCTCTTAAGCGTATTTTTCATCTGATTTTTTTTTTTTTTGACCTTGCATCAATCAACAACAAGCTCTTTTTTCTACTTTATATATATTTATTCATTTATTTGCAGCAGGAGCTGCTCTCATTAGGGGTTGAGCTGGTGAAAAACGCCGTCTCGGCACAGAGGTCACCGCTGATTCACCTTGGTCATGAGTCTGGAGCTAATAAGGCTTCCTTTAGGTGCTGCCAGAACCTGCAGCCCGCTCAGAACAGTCAGAAAACTGATATTTCACATGAATCTCCTTATCAGATGGTCCTGTTTATGGTGCCCTGCAGAGGGAAAGTGGAGAGGGAAGGCAAGGACCCTTGAGAATTGGGCCTAATTCATTCTATATGGAAAACTGTTGTGCTGCTTCAGCAGGCAACAGAGGCACCAGCATGTCTGGAGAGCCACATTAGACATGTCAGCAGAGGTGGACCAAGACATTAGTCCCGCTTGTTTAAAACAAAAATGAGCCCATTGCCTTTCATTATCCACTAACAGGTTAATTTGTCAAAAACAATGAGAGCTGGTCCGGGAGTCCGACCAACAATTAAGACGAGGAAGAAACTGGCGTGTTGGGCCGATGCCAGGTCCGTGTGCCAGCCGGCATCATTTGAGGAATGCCAGCTGCACAATTGTCATCTCAAAGGAGGTCCGGGAGCAGGAACGCCGGAGACCCGTGGCAGCTCTGGCTGTTTATCTGGAGATATTCACGGCCCGTCAAGTGACGCTCTCCAGCAATTGGTTAAAAAAAGCAGCTAAATGCACAGACACTGATACGCAGCGACGAGGTGGCATTTGTTCCAAGTGACAATTCCACCATAAAAACCCTCTTAAGTACTGAAAAGAGAACTTTTCTCCAATTATGTTGTCCATCAAACTGCAGGAATGAAACCAAAATTGTGGAACCAAAGTAAATCCTGCAGCCTGGGAGACGTTTTGATTAAAACGCCTTGTTTTTTTCCCCTTTTTAAACTATTCATTTGGACAGAGTTTCTACAGTTTGCTTTTGATGTGCACTGATGTCGGATTTGAACACAATCAATCAGCCACGAGCAACTGGCCCCCTCGGTTATTATGCAGCCACTTTCAATTAATCCAATCTCTTTAACGCTATTCATTAATGCTGACAAGCACTTTACAAATGAACCAAAGCTTTAATTGCAGAATATTATTTTGATATTAGAGCGACATAAAGCCCATGTCTGACCAATGACAGAGCAGCTCTATCATGGGATGGTCAACATGGTGAATATAAAAGACTCAACATCTCCAGAACCTCCAGAACGTGATCTGGCGACACACATTTGTAACCTGCATGAGGAGGCCGTGTTTCTGCCCTGGAGGCCTCCAGAGACCCCTCAGCAGGGAAAGCCCAACCTGCGACTTTGCATCTTTCCATCAGGAGGACGTCACAGTGGTTAAAGGCCAGTAAATACTCACAACCTCTTTTTTCCACGAGCTGAGCGTGGCCATAGAGGCGACTCCAGCCACGTGTCACTCAACGCTAACGCTCGCAGGTATGTCTATCAGTGTGGGACAAGAAAGCAACAGGCATCTCATGACACACAACTTGCACTGCAGGAATGTCGAGGCACTTGTTTTTCAGGTTTGTCGCCCACTGAGGTAAAGATGATACAGCGGAAGGAAACGCTGTGCATGCTAGCGGGAACGCTCGGCTGCTAAAGACGGAACTTTGAGCTGATAAAATCAACGTGCACAATGCCAAAAGCTGAAGATTGAGACGTTCTTTATGGAACAGGGGTCAGTAGGTGGTTAACACTGAGCTCTTTCAAAACAACCCGGTAACCATGGAGACGCTGTTCATGATCACCCAAGTCTTAGTTAAACAAAGTACTGTATGGAGTGGAAAGGGAGGGGGAAAGGATGCAGGGGGGGCCTTCTCCAGTCTTTAGGAGTTTGGAATTTGGCGCTCAAGGCATCTGCCATGTCTATTGAGATCGGCTCTGCAAGTTTTAACTTGACCGTGAAATCTATTTGGAATTTACAGGGAAAGGAACAGAGTGTCCCAACACAATTGCCCGGGATTTCTTCAGGTGACAACATCCAGCCTTTGGTGATAAGCTGCTAAAGTGAGATGGAAATGAGTCACAAACACAAAAAGTCACAGCAAATTATTAAATCATATCTTCATTGTCATGACGATAACGGGTAACCAGACCGTTGATCGTTGTCAAGGAAACAGGGGATTTAACCGTCACAGATAAATAGCAACGCTAAAGTTTCCCTGTAAAGAGCGATATATCATCCTGTGCCGAGCAAAGAAGCAGCTGAGAAAACACGCTGGTCCAAATACTAAACAGCAGCTTAAACCAAGTGGCCTCTTCTCCAGGAGAAAACAAACTGGAGAGTTACAGTCAGGAGAGGGAGCGAAGGACACGTAAAGCCAAGATGAGCCCGAGCTCCTAAAGTTACGCAGCTCTTGCTGGTGCTGCGCCTCTGTTCTGTACAGCAGCTCTGTGTCAGCTGATTCCCAAGTTGTAAATGTTGGGCATTTTCTCAGACAGAATGGACTCTCACTTGGGTGGTCAGTGCGGCGCGCGTGTGTGTGTGTGTGTGGTGTGTGTGTGTGAGCCTCTGCCGAGTGTGGAGAGATACACATCATCCCAAAGTGTCCTCTGAAACAGACATCCCACCCTTCATTCTTATCAGTCGTAAAGACGTTTGGAAAATCCGTGTAAGAGTTTTAGGGAAAAAGGTTCAGAGCTTCTAAGTGAAAAGTGTCAGCGATGGGGGCGACGGAGAGGCTGAGGGGGGCTTTTACTAGTTTTGTCAAAGCTGTGTATGTCCTGGATCAAATCTGTGAGCACGGGGACTCTTCCGACCCAAGGCTCGGTGTCGCTGGGTGTCAGCTACGACTGATCCGTAGGAGATCACGCTGGTATTTCCTCAATAAAACCAAAAGATTCCAAGCTCCCAGTGGTTCCTCTCATCCCAAATTTCAAAATTGTATTTTGAAACCGCAGCTCAGCGCCGACATCAAGGCTGCAGCCGTGCTGGGTGGATGTCACCACGTGTGGTCGGTGCTCAGTAGTGAATTCTAGGCCGTAGAAACGTGAAAAGTTAGCTAGTGAGACAAGTCCATGGCCGTTAGCGCTACTTATTGCTAATATGGGAATCATTGGAAGAGTTATTGTGTTTTGAGCACCATTTCTAGGAATAAATGATGAATAAATAATAAAAGCAGTAATGCCAAACACATTCTGGGTATTGCTAGAGGAATGGGAAGCTCTCCTGGAGCTTTCAACCCTTCTCTCACTTCCACTCAGTGGCACCATGGAAAGACGTGAATTATTGATGTGCACGAGCCTTTAAGACCTGAAATTGGACCTTTGCATTACGGCACGTTTGTATGAAGCAACTTACTAAGGTAAACATAAGAGACGCCCTGGAAAGCAGTGCACAACCCAAAATGCTCACACAACTCAAACTCTTCAATCTTGTTTTGAAGTTTGATTTAAATTTAGCCATAAACCGCAAATAGAGAGATAATGTGGTATAAAGGAGTAAAGTAATAAAGACCGCTGGAGTCTTTAAAGCCCAGTTAAAGCCTGGGACTATTGCATGTCCTTAAACAGCAAATGTGAGACACAAAACTCGTCTACAGCGTCCAATTTTTCCCTCTGAAATACAGGGAAGCAGTTGTGATTGGCTTCCACTTTGTTCTTTCAGGAGCTGCACATCTGTGTCATCATAGATCAGACGGACGGGCAAATCCATTCTCATCACATTTTTAGCGGTGAGTAAATACAGATGTGGTGCAGCATAGTAATAACATACTTCAAAGCCAGTAATCCACTTAAGACGTGTTCATTTGAAAGTCCCGGGTATTACGGGAACATTACGGCGAGCTTGGCCGGGGTTTTATCTTCATGATACTGAAACCTGAGGAGCTTCACGGCACCGGGAATCCACAACTAATGTCACATGGGAAGCATCATGTTGAACCACAAAGAGCTTCACAGTAGCTGGCAGCTTTGGGAGACCCACATTTAGACCTGCAAGGTTTAGAATTTCCAACAGGAACTTGACAGCGGGTGATAACAGTAAGGTCAAAAGGCAAAAACCCAACAAGAGATGAAAAAGGAATCTCAAAGCTCAGAAATCTTTTCCTCAATAACCGCACAAACGCAGCACGGCCTAAAATGACGAGCTCCCCCTTGTTTTTGTTGGCCGTTAAATGAAATATTCTTCTAAATATTGCCAAAAGGAACTGCGATCTGTAACCTGGAACACGACAGGCTGGCCCCCCTCGGCGTCCGGACCTGAAAGCTACCAAGCAAATGTGGAGCTAGCTAGAGAATAACCTGAGCAGATGTCGGAGCACAGCAGAAGGCCTGAGAGAGTAATGGTGCTGAAGTGCTCGTGTTGACACTGCGATGCCATGCTAGCTACGGCACATCTGCCCACTCTTCAGTGGTTTTATCAAAAGCCAAGCGATCTGCTGCCATGTGGTGAAGAGGCAGAGGTGGCACAATTACTGCGTTTCTGGGTTTTAAAGCTCAACGTTGGCTGGGTGTTCTGACAGGTTCCCACTGAGGAACCTTTTACCCCAGGTCCAGAATGAGCCCCTCTCATCATCAGGGCCGAGGAGTCCGGCGTCTCTTCCATTGCAAGCCGAGGACCAGGACGTCCATTAAGCGCTCCTTCCTCCTAATCAGGGTCACAGGGGTGGACTCCTGGCCCAGTGGAGACTGCCAGAGTCAGGAATGCACCCGGCACACTCGGTCAGCCCGTCCTCGGACACACACATCATTCACGGCCTCACAACGGGAGCAGTCTAATAGATTTGCCACTAATACATTTAATAACAATGTTGCCATAGACAAACCACAGGAGCTTTGTGCACCTAATAGATCGATTCACAAACTATTATGCAGCCTGTTTGCAGCAGTTAAGAGGGAGCAAAATATTCTTGAAAGGCTGCGGTAAACAACGTCTTTTTAGGAGGGAAAGAACGAATCCTCCCAACTCACTAACGAGGGGTGCAAAACAACTGGGTGCCACCGAGAATACGTTCAGTTTGGAGACAGGTTTCAGTTATTCGGTCCAAAATACCGTTTAATTCTACCAAAATCAATCAAGCGCGGTCACATGTATTTTGTTAGCAGGGTCACAAGAGAATACTTAATGGCGTGATAACATTTTCGCCGCAGGTAGGCTCATTCTCTGTCTAAGTGACCCGGGGACAGCCTCGTTTTAGAAGCTTTCTGAAGACCGCAGGCTTCCATTTTAATTGATTTTATTCTCAGAGCTGCAACAAGCTTTATTATTGTTATGGCTAAAAAAAAAAACAAGTCCCAAATGAAATCAAATGAAAACAATTCTGCGATTAGAGGGAAACTTTAAAGCAGAGAGTGACCTGTGTGATTGAGCACACACACGCAGGTGTAGCAATAGAGTGCTTTTAGGCAGAAAGGAAAACATTACCCCGAGTTTGCTTAGTGAGCCCGCTGGGATGCACCAATTAAAGCAGCCAACAATGTCAATATGACCTACTTTCCCATTTCTCTCCCTTCTGTCAGTCACATTTCTGTCGGCAAGCCCGGAACGTCGTGCCGGCAGAGAACCGTGCCCTCCGAGCAGATCTGCATCCGATCTACGCACACGCCGCGACACCCGTCTGCAAACACACAATCAGGCTGCGCAGCAGTGACACATCAGCCAGGCTGACACGGGTGAAGCATTGAGTCGGCTCAGGCTCCTGTTTTCATGCAACACGCTGCTTTAGATGGATGCAAAGTTTGTTCTGGAAATAAAAGGGAATAAATCAGCAGATGACTGAGGTCTTCACTTGTGCCTCCGCTGCAGGAACTTAAAGCTTATTTCTTTTTAGCTGACCAAAACTCTTCAGAAATGCAGGTCCAGCAATTTGAGCATTTTGGGCTGTCAGCACTACTCTCGGCTATTCCACTGCGTGAGTGTAATATGCGGTAAGCCTGTAATCACAGTGCAGCTGAGGCTAAATGTGAGAGGGTGTTAACAAGTGCTCTCATTTAGGATGAACTTTCACTTGTGTTTTAGTAGCCGTGCAGGAGAGAAGAGACAAAGCAGCTGGTAACTAATAAGAACATGCTGTCGACGGCACCACAGCGAGGAGCCATTTCATCACTCAATTACTGCATGTTTCACGATGATGGAACGTCTCAAAAGCGTTCGACCTCGAATCCCCAAAGCGCTCTGTTAGATTCGGTGGGTTCTTCTTTATATGTGCGCCTGGACAACCGATCATCTGCGGCTAACGGTTGCCTCGGGCCGCGATAACTACCCACGAGGCTCATGAGTGACCAGGTAACAAAGCGATGCTCCTCCTGAATCCAACAGTTGCTGTTAGAGCCTGGATGCAGCAACGATTGCACGTTCCAATCCCACAAAAGTGTCCAGGTGGTATCTGACACATCCAGACTTATCACGCAGTAAAAACAGCTTTTTCTGCCTCATTTCGCTCTTTTTGGGTCGATCCAGCTTAATGAAACCTGCCACGGTAGCCACTAATTACAGAGGTCTTTTATGGTTAGTGGTTTACTCCTTCCCTTCACCAACAGCGACGCCCCTTCACCTGATAAGGTGAATAGCCTGGGAATGTAACCGCTGCCGGGTGCTTGTCAGCTCATGTTGTCACGGGTTGGTTCAGGCCACCACATCAGACGCTGACGTTGAGTCCCAGTAACAGTCAAAATCCACGTGTCTCTTCTCCCGGGTGGTCCGCCACAGACCGCTGGCTTTACCCTCTCTTTTAGCTCCTAAATCAATGCGCTAAAATACTGTGCGTTCATGGAAGGCGCGGCGTGCTTAGGCCTCTCAGAGTCATCGCCATTTGACTGTGCAAATGATCCACCGGTGACACACATCCTGACAAATAAACAAATAAATCCCCTTAACTACAGCCTCAAACTCCTTTATAGCCATCTAAAAATACAGCAGTCTGGTTATAAAGGTTTCATTTTAATTTTGACACACGGCTGTGGTTCCAGGGGAATATAAGTCCCCGCGCTAGTTTATCTGCGTCTCATAAAAAGGTATTTGAAAACGAGTCTATCAACAGTTGTAGAGAGCAGAAGGGGGATTCTTTACATAATTCTTCCCTAAATGGTGCAGGAAAGGAAAAAAACAGGCATCCTTTCCAAACTTTGACATGAGAGTTTTTATGGCAAATCTTCTCTGACATCCAAAATGTCTTGTTTTATGTTATGTTTTTTATGGTAAATTTAAACTTAACCCCCCCCCCCCCACACACACACACACACACACACACACTTTTAATGTCACTGGTAATATTTAGACTTGACCGAGGACTTTTGGAGCCTTCTGGAAGAAATGGTTCTTCTATTACTGGGCAGAGCATCAACCCTACAACACTCCAGGCCATTTAAAAAACATAAAGTCAACCCAATGTTATTTATTTATATATTGATTTGATTACTGGGGGGAAACGCTCTCTGGATTAAATTCACAACACACATTTTGTGTCCACTTCTGCCTGCCAACGACGTGTCACTAAATCAGAATGCAGAAGCATGACAGCACCCTTGATTCATCCGCTTCTGTCAAACTCTCTCGGCGTTTCCCCAGAGTTTCTCCTCTGCAAGGATGACTTCACCCAATTTTAATTTCCTGAAAATTAATCATAGTTGCCGCTCCCCCACCGAGCCCAACACAGCTTTTAACTTCGTCTTTCGCTGCAGTCACGCATCCTGTGCACCTTCAAATGACTTTACCACCACGAGAGAAAAAACCCCGACGCACGTCATGGACGGTGGAAACAAAGGCTGGGAGTCATGTGAGCTGCAGTCATGATGTCATTTCCCTTTGTTTCGCTTTTGGTTCTCACCCAGAATGACGCCGCTACAGTGGAGGGGGAGGTTGTTGAAACTCCCGGGAATCCCTAGCGTAGATACCAGAACCCAACGTAAGGCCCCCGCCCTCAGCTGCGCTTCTAAAAACAACCACACAGGACGCCGTCCCATCACGACCCGCATCGTTGCTGCAAAACAGAGAGCGAGCCGGGCCGAACGGGCAAACCCGCGTCTATCTAACGGCGTGGGGACACGATGTTTCCGCGTGTCACTTTAAAACTACGTCAGCGGGAGATTGAGCAAACAAATGGAGGTCAAACAGTTCCCCTTTGCACCCGTGTCTAAATCATCATGCTCAGTTTTAGCTCCGATGGTCCTAAAGAGGGTTGAGGATGGGTGGAGGGGTCTACAAGGGGGAGGGTCGGGCTTTATAAATAAAAGAGCAAACTTAAAAGATCTGACTGAGAGGTTTAGGGCTTCAAACGGACTGTGGCCTTTCAGAAATCAGCTACTGGGAGTGATGGATGAAAGTAATTGAAGGTAGCTGCGCCTCTGCCCCCACCGGTCTCCACTGGTCCGTCCACCCCCACACAGCTTCTCCCTCCACTGACTCCGAGTCTGTTTTATTTGTCAGAAGAGATGGAGATTAGATTTCTGGCTGTCCCATCAATCTCTTCACCTCTGCTTGACTCTCCAGACTGTCAACAGTATTAAATACATTTATTATGTTTTATCATCTCCATCTCCCCGCGCCAGATGCTGTTTTGGTTCGTGGTCAAGCGGAGCTCCAACGAAAGCCGCAGCAGAAATCGAATGTGTTGATCGTCAAGAGGGCCGAAGCTTTGGTGAACTCTTACGTGTCTGGAAAACTAGATATTTAAATAAAGAAACCGCCCGTTTAAACTCCAAAACACAGTGCTTCTACAAAAATCAGAGGTTCTCTGGGCCCAAACGAGCGTTTAATTACAGAACCTCTATACGGTTAGAGGACCCGCCCTACAAGAGCACCCTTTATGCTCAGGAGGAGTTCGCTGGTTATGCTTCTTCTCTTTTTCGACTCACACAGGCAGCAGCGAGCAGCTTTCCTGGAGGTTACGCCGTCTTTTCTGACCTCCAGGAAAGCCAAAATGTGCCACGGCCCTGCTGAGAGGCAAGGTGCAAGGTGACCTTTTATGGGCTCGGCCCATAGTCACGAAGCAGTGGCCCAAAATCTGGTCGAGAGTCAACTCACACCTTAGACCCTGTGGTCCAGCAGCAATCCCCCATGAGACAATGCAACTGCCTACTTGAGAGTGTTTGGATTCCAAGTGCATCAGCAGATCAACTTTACTATCGTACTATTTGTCAATCATTGCATGGTTGATCCGTTGGAGGCTAAACCAGTGGAGCGCAACGTCCATTCCTTTAAAAATGTCCTGGAAGACCGACTGTCTGCGTGGCGAGGCCTCACCCCGGGGCTGCACAGGTAAACTATCAAACAGAAAAGTCTGAGTTATTTACCCCAGACCAGCAGTTAAGAGGACCGTCTGGTTTTTAGCACGCACGGTTTGAAACACAATAAGGCAAAACAAGAGATTAAACGCCTTTAGCAGGTGAACAAGCGGCTGACGCTTGAGCTGGTGCGCTGATAAATGAGGCCGCAAGAACGGAGTGGTGTTATTCATCAGGCTGTTGATGCACCTGCAATTAGCAACAGAGGTTATTGACATGAAGACTTGAGCACAGGTGAGAGAGGCTGCAACTGTCTGGCTTCAGGTACTGTGAAATACGAGCCGGGAAACGCAGCTTAACAGCACCGCGGGGGGCCTTTTTTTCTCTCTTTTTCTTTTTTCAAGAATCAGTAGGATCTGGTTTGTTGCCACACCCGCATCAAACCAAATGTGAAACAATGAATCAGCCTTTCATTATGTGAGACACCTCATACCTTGGTGTGGCCCTCACATGCACGCTGGCAGGCAGGCAGCCACCACACTGTAATCACCCTGAAAAACCTCCCATGGCTTCAGACTTCCAAGTCCTAAAGTCCCTTTGAAAACATCCCCCCTCTGATGTGAGGAATGCTACGGATCAAGCTGGAAACTGATTGCAGCTGCCGCCGTCGCTGCTGTTTTCCGTCGCTGTTTTGAAGACAAATGTAAAATTCACCTCCAACAAAAACACCAGGCGGATTTGCATTCCCTCCTCCTGTGTTATCACGCCTCCGGAGAAAAGCCAGATAACGATCAGGCACTGGAGTCGGCGCTGACCATCAGTGACCCCGCCTGCACAGGACACCCCGACCCCTCCACCACACACACACACACCACACGCACACACACGCGCGCTCAGGCAGGCTACACGCCTCCCAGCCCCTCTGACAAAGAGCAGCTCTGTGAACGGCAAACGATGGCCAGCGACACGGACACGACTCGCTGATAAGAGCCGTGAGGGGAAAAAACCAACATTTACACTGACTTAGCCGGCGTTAACGACGCCAGACAATGGCCGAGGCCTTGTTGATTGTTTCACACAAACAGGCTGCCAATCTGCTTTTCCCTTTATTGGAGAAGCCCAGATAGCCCGAGTTAAACCCTGTTATTTACAATGCTCTTTGGTATTCAAACGCTAACACACACACACACACACACACACACACACAGATGCCAAGTGAATCCAAACAACAGCATCCTTAACTACAAGCCAATGATCTGATAGTGGAATTCACCCCAGGGTGAAGTTAAATCCAGCAGCCTGATCCTGGAGCTGCGCAGAGCCATGCAGGGGTGGGGGGGGGGGGGGGGGGGTGTTTAGGCAGGGAGGGGCTCCTTTAATAAAGGTAATATCCTTGGAGCCAAGGAGCTGCATAGTTAAGCCACCTGCACACAGTTTATCGCCACTTTACTTAGTTGGAGGTACAAGTTGAGCCCTCCAGTTTGTATGTAAGTATTTAAAACGAGATATAAGTTCGATCGGGACACCGAGTTTATATGAAGCGATGTTACGATTAAAGGGTTTGACTTAAATGGAGACAACAATGAGGATGATGAGGGTGACGATGACAACCATCGTCACCATCAGGGTCACAGACCTGGAGAAACCAAGGTAAAGTAGCGCTGCGCATTAAAGACAGCCTAAACCCGGCTCCTAAACCCTGCTCCTAAACCCTGCTCCTAAACCCGGCTCCTAAACCCGGCTCCTAAACCCGTCCCGGTGGGTTCTCCGTGTGGAGCCTCACCTTGGAGGAGCGTCTCCGCGCTCAGAACCAGCAACAGCAGCGCGGCTGGGTGCATCCTCGGAGTTAGCGGCGGTTCGGGGGCTCGGTGGGTCCCTGCTGGGCTTCAGGTGAGCGGTCCAACTGGTCCGGGCAGCGGCGCAGGAGCGGGCAGGAGCGAGCAGGTCGGTGCGAAGAGTTGGAGAAAATCCGAAACACGAGTCCCTCCGACGGCGACAAGAGGCAGGTGAAACGGAGAAGCGAAGTCAAGAGGGGGAGGAGGAGGAGGAGGAAAAGGAGGAGGGGGAAGAGGAGGACACGGAAGCTCTGCGGGGATTTCGATAAAATGTCGCCTGACGTAATGTCACATACTGGACACTCCTACAGCTACACGAGGGACGACGAATAAAGACTCCAGGCGCTTTGGTGGCGTGCGTGTGCGTGTGACAGTAACAGGATGTTGCTGTAGTAATTAACGCATGTGTTTGGCGACAGCAAACAACAAACAAACACCTGGAGGCGCCACTAAACTAGTCCGTCCTTCATCTGCGCGCGCCTCGCTGTTAATAAATAGACACCTGACACGTTTACGCGGGCTTTTTTTGTATCGTCCCTACTTGTTGCCCCAGTTACGAGTTTTACTTCCTGGGTATTAAATAAGACAAAGCAGGAGGGTAAGAAGCTGTTGCCCACCGGGGCAACTGTGTGATCTGTATTCTAAAGCGCTCCCGCTACAGTCATAGTAATAAGGTAGTAGCTACTTTTGTTATATGCGTGTATTACATGTGCTGTGCTGTGCTGTCATCCGCAGTTCAGCAATGTGGGCAGCCGTGGTTCCTCTCAGGCTCCAGGAACCGTAATGACACCCTCTGGAGGGGGTTTGTCCGGCGGCTGGTGGGGCAGGAACCGTCCTGCAGGCGCTCCTCTGCAGCCTCCGCCAGCGGGGACACCTGACAGAAGCTCCCACTCTAAATCACCTCCATTCAGGGGGAAATCGCGAGCAAATCCGTCTCTTGTCAGATTTTCCGCCACAGTTGGTGGTGAGACGAGGACAGAGGGCCCATATAAAAAGGGACGTGAAACGTTCGATGATGGAGTTATTCCAAATAATTACATCGAAGCCTTAAACTGGTATTTCGAATCTAAACACTTTGACAACCTATTTTATAAACCACATGGTCCATTTCAGAGGGGGAATTTAGGTCCCATACAGATGAGGTGGTTTAAAAAAGGTTCCAAAAACGTCGATGATTGTTGCGATTAGACAGATAAATAGATAATTACTATAAATCCCTGCCTTCCCTGATGAATTAAATTATAAATAACTTACCAGAGACACCTACTGGGCAGCTGTGGTATTACATGTTCTACTTCCATGCACGCGGTCTAAGAGATGAACAAAGTGCTGCAGAGAAGACAAATAAAAATGAAGCAAGTAAAGAAAGAGGAATTACACACTAAAAGAAAGCAACATCTCTCAACCTGAATTATATGCCTGATTGAATAAATTCGTTTTCAACACAGATTTAAGCTGTGGAAAAGAACGAATGTGGAGAGGAAGATCACTCCAGAGTTTGGAACAGGACCAAAGCTTGAAGTTTGGATGCATCACCAGACCCAAACAGATGACTTCTGTCAAGAAAAACGAGTGACCTCCAAGACTTTATGTCCCCGAGACACTCAAGAAAGTAGATTTGGAGAGAAGCCATTCCCCTCTTAAGTGCTGTGTCAATCTGTGGGCTGGCAGCACAAAAAAGGCAAAGAAACAGATAATATGATCGACACCAGACTAGGTAGAGCCTCCAACAGGAACGTGAAGCTTCCTATCACCTAAATACCAATTAAAGCACTTCAAGGCAGACCCCAGAATCCCCTCCCGGGAGGCTCTGGTGGTCTGAACGATGCCGTTGGGTCCAACAGCACCAGTGTAGCGCAGAGCTCGGCCCATTCTGTGCTGCAGTCATTTTTAAAGCTTAGTGCTGCTCTAAATTCCTCATAAACTGCTCCTGCTGTTTGTGTGAATATTATCGCTGTAAATGCTCAGACGAAGGCTGCAAGTGTTTGGTGATGTACGGCAGCCACTGGATCTCCCCTCTAGTGTCATCAGGCCTGTATTGGAGCTGACGCAGCATCGTGTTTCCTGCATGAACCTAAATGGGATTAGCTTTGCTCTCACCTCCAGTACACACACCCTTTATTTTGATGCCCCTGGTATTACACACTCCAGGACTGAATAAATGGCTCCATTGGGCAGAAACTGCCACCGAGCAGCCACCTGTCACAGCCACAGCGCTCCCTCCATCACTCACACCTTCAGGGAGGTCTTCAGCCGTGCGCCCGGGCATGCACGGGGCCAAGTCGTGGAGGACGCAGCCCCTGGCCAAGCCTGGAGGATTAATTCAAAGTTCGGAGGACCGGGCTGAGCAGGCGGGGCGAGGGCACGGAGGGGCAGTGCAGCTGAAGCTGTCCTCCATCAGTCACACCTGCAGGCAGCATCGTTAAAGAAACCTTCATTGTCATGGGTCAGCTGGGGGGGGCGGGGCACCCGCTCGCCATCAGCCCCGACATCCACGTGTGGAAGGTCTCAGCCATTCAGCAAGGCATCGTCACGCCAACTTCTGCAGACCACCACTGCTTTTAAAAACCAGCTTCCTGAATGCGTGCTGCCCCCCTCTGCCTCCCCAAACAAGACGAGGGCCCCCCAGGTGGATCGCCAAGAGGCAAAGTGAAGGAAACAATTGATTTCAGCCCAGAATTGATCTCCTCTGCACCTTCTTTTTACATTTTAAGAAAATCCAGGCACATTAGGGAGGAATTATGTATTAAGTTCATCTTTTGGCCACTTTTGCCCTCAGTGTTCTCCAGATACCCCCTTTCCCTCCTGTAACAGGACTATTGACTTCACTAAATCTATAAACATGCGTGTGATTGCAGTGTAAAATAGCGTAAAAAGCATCATGTGTAACGAGACAAATTGATTGCACTTCAAGTTTATTAGGCTACATTCGAACATGGGAACCACCCCGTCGTATATTTAGAGGAAAACGGGGCCGTCTATCGATTCATTTCAGGGCGTCTTTGTGAACGGGGCTCTTCAACGGTGAGTCAGTCTTCTGTACAGGACGGCTGCTGCTGCTAGACCCACCACCAGAGCCACGGCGAGGACCCCCACAGCTATCCCGAGGCCTATCCTGGACCCTGGCTCCGAACGGCTGCTGGGCCCGGCTGCTCACAGCACATCCAAAGTAAAAAGGAAGGTAAAACCAAGTGTTCAATAGGCATATCGGTTTCTAGTGATCCCAGGTGAAACAGTCTTACCTTCTTCCTTAGACATCAGGCCTGGACGGGGATGAAATGGAAAACAAACGTCATGTTTCATAATGGCGTGTAAATAGGACAACATCCAACATGTGTATATTTATATGCAGATTTTCTATTGTCACGGCAGTTTTATTCATCCGGTAGATTCAAAAGGAGACGCATAGCAGAGCAGATGGTTTCCCAAGAGCTGATCAATAACCCAGAAAAACATTTTCCCCCTCTTTTCACTTCAGCGAGCTGAAATGTGCCATTAAAGTGATTAAAGAAAGCTGCTTATAAAAGCCTCTGCAGTGGTACAGAGACTTGCACACTCATATTTGGATGTTTGCTATACACGCCTGACGGACGTGGAACGTGTAGCATTGTTCACCTTGGTCATTCTTGGTGACGATGGCCATGGAGGACAGAGTGGTGGCATCTGAGACGCCCGCAGAATCAACATCCCTCTTCTTCCTGTTGTTACATTGCTGTGAAGGAAGAAAAGGTTAAACACTTTTTGGCGCTGAACTTTCCATTTCGGATCCTTCCCTGACCTTAAATTCGCTGCATTTGCTAATCTCGCAGAGTCTGGTGATGCAGTGTAAATAGTAGGTGGAAACCGTCTGGTTCTCCTGCTCAAGGAACCGAAAGGCAGCGAAGGAGAAGCGCGCGTGTTGGCTGTCTCCGTTCTCGTGCATGACTGTCATCGGGTCCCTGGAACACCTGTCAGGCGTGGGAGAATCGGTGTTGCTCTGAGATTCATGGCTGGAAGTTTCTTCTGAATGGGATTGGAGACTCACGGAACAAACAAGTTGAAGAAAGTGCTGCTGGTGGGATACGGAGAGATGGAAGCGTAGCATCGATCCATGAGGACGTGGTACCTGGTGGGGACAGACATCAATCAGGAGGTGCTCCCAACCAGCTGAATACTGGGTGTGTTTAGGTTTCTCCTGTCTTGGGGTCTGTTGGACACATTAAGCTCTTAGGATGACTGTCTTTGCTCAGCTTTTACCCCTCAGATTCACACACCGATGGCAGAAGAACCAATCAGGATTTAGAGATAAGAACGAATGACACGTCGACCTTTACAACCACCCCTGCCTGCAGCTCCTGGAGACAAATGTTCTTACTGATTGGTCAGGTTAACAGCTTGGACCTGAACGTAGACGTTGGACCTCAGCTCTATCCCCAAGGGTGGAATGACCAGAGGAAGCGTGTAGTTAATGTCCTGTCAACAACAAGAAAGAAAGTCTCTTAAATTAGCGAAGACGGCGCTTTTAAAACACTGCGATTAGAAACCATTTGCATTAAGTTAAAAAGGTCGTGAAGCAGCTAAATCTATAATGTTAACCCATAATTGCACGCTGGTAGTGAAGTTTCACCACGTGGACTACAAATGTAGTTTATTGGGCTAAATGGTTTCACCGACTTACTGTAACAGCAGGTCACTCTAAGGCTTTTAGTGTCCACTTACACTGAAGAGCTGCATGCTCAGCGTACTGATGAAACTCCCGTTTCGGTCCCTCACAGCGATGGAAGACGCTGACCTAAATCAAACAATAGGTGGGGAAGATCAGGGAGGAGCGCCGCCCTACAGGTGACTGCCGACGCAGCATTGGCTCCACTAACAAGCATTGGCAGCTTTGACAGCCAATCAAAACTGTGACCACAGAAGCATAATAAAAATAACTCCATGCTAGCTTCTCCCTGGGAAAAGTGGAAGGTTTAAACCAACACTTTGGATGAAGCACCAGATACATGAGTCTCTTGCTGCAACATTCCCATGAACATATAGAGCTTCTTACACGTCCACCTGGGTGTTGTTGATCAGATACTCCAAAGGGTAAGCGCAGGAATAATGATAGCTGAGCTCGGTGTTGTACGTGACTATTCCTGTCGTGGGATCTTGTGAGCGCACCGCGCCGCTGATGTTAACTGTTTGGATGTTGGAGAAGTCGGAAAAGATCCCCGTGCCGGGTGCGCTGGTGGTCTGGAAGCAGCACAGAAACCAGTTGAGCTACAGGCGGAGAGGTTTCCCGCGGAAACCGGCTCATTTCCTGCACCCCTCATCACCTTGAAGCTGCTGCCACAAGCGTTGGTCGCGTTGATGGGGAAAGTGAACCGGACGACTGGCGGGCTGACCGACTCGTCCACGGTTCCTTTGCACTCCCAGTTGTCAAAGACATTGTTGAGGATGAGCTGGGACTCGTTGTAGCCGGTGTAGACAACAGGACAGATCTGGATGGCCAGGCCGATGGAGGCTGTGCCACACTCCACCGAGATGTCAGAGTATTCTTTAACAGAGAGGCAGCAGCAGTGGATGGATTATTCATTAGTACCAAAATCATGTACCAAAACTGATTTAGCTAGCTGCTAAATAATGGAGCCTTTTTGTAACTTAGCGTGTTGACGCCTCGAGTTACAGTTACCTTGATATTCAGCTGTGTTGAGGCGTATCGTAGCGTTCCTCGGGACACGTGGCAACTAAGACCAGTACCAAAGGATACTTCACAAAGACAAATATCCTACCTGGACGGCGTAAGTTGTTGTCGCATGTTAGCTGTCTGCTGCTGGGTGCCATGGATACCAAGAAAAGGACACTAAGGATCTTCATGGTTTCCGTCCTTGCTACAGCAGCTAGCTAGAATAGTCAAATGTAAAATTGACGGTGCTTAAACAGAAACGGTTGAAGTCGATTTTAGGGCATTGCTCCTGGTCTCCTTCCAGCAGAGCAGTGGCAGATTCTTATATACTGTAGCTGTGAGTCCTACTGGGAGACTGAGATTATGAGATTATGAGGACAATTGCTTTGTTGAGGGAGTTCCATGGATGTTACCTTAAGGGCGCTTTCTGAAACCCTACACAGTCTTTATCAGGACACTGGAGCAGCTTCTATTCTTTAACGTATCAATTCGTCACCGTAGCTGAACGAGGGCGTTTAATCCATCAGGATAATAGACGGAGCTCAGGCAGGAGCAGACCTGAGGTTGTTGTAAACAGCTGAAACGGAAGACTGAACGTTAAAGGGGACTACAGGGAACTATGAGGGGGTGCCCTGACGAAGCCAGTGCTTCCTAACCTGGGTTCGGGACTAAACAGAACCTTTGGCTGCTTCTGCTCTCTGCCTGATAACCTGAACTTTGTGATCCTTCCAAAACAAAAGCCATAGAGCCACGTAGGGCACTCAGAAATAACTGGAACAAAAAAAACAGAATCTTTTCCACATGAATCAGGGAGAACGTCGTGTCTGGGAGAGTTTTAATGATACGAATCAAAGTGCAATGTTTGCAATATGTACAAGTGAAGAGAATGTGCACATCCAGGAACAGATCATCGGGAACATTTTAAGAACACAGGGAGAGATTCATAATTGCACCAGGAAAATGTACACACAATATTTAGGCAGAGCAAATTTTCACGTGTACCAATGTGAACAACTTAAATATTAATCTAGTATCCTTTTGAATTTATTTTGGGTTTTTTTGGGGCAAACCAGCAAACAAAACCTTTGATTAACTTAAACTACAAGCGTTTTCAGCCCTCCTAACGCTGCCAATGCAGCTGAGGTATTGAGTGAGTTTCTGGGGTGAAACACAGCAGCACGGTGAACGCTACAGCCAGACAGCATCGACACCACGGGACACAAGCTCTGCTTTACTTCTACTGCTTCCTCACTGACTCGTCTATTTACTGCTTGTTCTCCTGTAAAGAGCCTAAAGGTGGACCTATCCTGACTGGGCTCTTGCCCGGATCTGTGCTCCACCGGGACGCTCAGTTGAAGGCAGGGTTGTGGACCCCTGATAGGCCGCGGACCGGAGCACTCTTGCCTTTAAGGAGACTGAGCGAGAAGATGAAAAAGCAAACGCTCATGACGCCCAGGATGATCACGCCGGAGATAAGTGCACTCGTCACCGTGTTCATCTGGAACACTGGAGTTTTCAGGTGGCCTGAAATCACAGCAGAACAAAGACATGAATCAGGCTCCCTCCGCTCTCTCCCGCGCCTCCCAGAACGCTGTGACCCTCAGCCCGGAGGTGACGGAGCAGGAGCAGCGCAGCATTTACACACGACCGCTGCGAATCCTTAAACTGCGTCGCAATGTGAACCCAAAAGTGAGGAAAATACACAACCGGGTTGAACACCGGGGCCACGCTGTCCAAGGCTAACGTGCACCATCCTGTTCAGCGCACGGCTACATCCGAGGCCACCTCGTCGAGGGTCCGCATCCGTACGCTGGGAAACGGTGCCCGCTTCCCTTTGTGAGCTGAAAGAACAACGTCAAACCCTGAAGTGGAAGCTATTCTGTATAAACGCGGCTCACCCAGCTGAGAGTTGTTGGTCGGCGTTTCATCTGCGGTAAAAAAGATAAAACAGGTTGAAGACAAAGCCCGGAACATTCAGGAAATCGGTGGTCTGGGAATGAGGCTGCGCGCTAACGTCTGGGATGAGCGAAGGAGGAGAGGCGTACCGCTCCTGGTGATGATGGGCCCGGCGGTCAGAACGGCGTTCCCGTTGGACTCCTTCTCGCTCGAGACGTCTCTTTTCTTCCTGCTGCCGCAGATCTGTGATCGGCACAGGTGGAGACGTTCCCAACGTCACTCAAACCTCTCCCACGTAACATCTCGGACACTTTGAAGGCGTCCCGGGGTCTCACCGGCACCAGCATGGGACAGTCGTCGGAGCGGCACAGCTTGGTGACGCAGTGCAGGAAGACGGTGGACATCTTCTGGTTCTTGTGCTTCACAAAGCGGAACACTTCGAAAGCAAAGCGGCCCATTTGGCTCTTCCCGTTCTCAAAGATGGTGGTTTGGGGGTCTTTTTCACAGCTGACTCAATGAAATTCGACAAAGCTCGTCAGAGGGAGGAGCCGGGATGAGCGAAAAGCATCTGATTTCCCCATAAATCACCTAAAGAAAAGGTCGTAGCGAAGGTCGTCGTTGGGGTTTCCGGAGGGGGTGGTGTAACAGTAGTCCATTAGAATGTTCCACCTGTGGGAGCACAAAGGTCGCGGACTTTAGTGTGGGCGACAAAGGCCGCCAGTCGGCTCAGCTCTCCTGGTCTTAAAAGTACTTCCTGTCATATTCCGCATGCGTCCTTCATCCAAACCTTTCACATTTTGGCCACTGACGCAGTTTGAGATCTTAAATTTCAGAGGGAGGCAGAGAGAGTCGGGACTTTTAATTGGAACCAAAGATAAATAATCAGTGGATGCAGTTCTGCAGTGGAGAACTTATTCTGGCGCCGAGAGATGAAAGTTTAAGCCCATTCCTGTTGTATATGGATGCTTTGAGCGAGTACCTCTTGTCCAGGTTGTTAGCTTTCACGGCGGCAAACACTCGAGTCTTCAGGGTGAGTCCTGCCATGGGGATGGACAGCTGCTGAATGTACGATGAGTCCTGCGCACAGAGTTGAAGACCTCAGCACCTCTCAGACATTAGAGTCCTGTATCTGTGAGAAGAATGCAACAGCTCCGCTCCCAAAGGACGTGAACTGACGTTGTAGAGCAGCAGATTCAGCGTGCTGATGAAGGTGCCATTGCTGTCCTTCACTGAGATCGCTGCTGCTGACCTTCAGGGGAGATGGAAAACAAGGCTTTGGAAACAATTAAGCATGTGCCGCCGCATTTACTGCTCCCTTTTCCCGATCATTTCTGCCCACCAGGGAACGTTTGTGGCTTCATATTTAAGATAAAAACTCTGAGGATATTCCTCCAGCTCACCAACCAAATCTCACTCGAGTGCAAAAATGCCTTCTTTGGTTAATTAGAGGTTCCGCTCCGTGTGTTGACAGCAGAGCCGCTGAAAAAGAAGCCAAGCGCGGCGCCTGAATAGAAAACTAGCAGTCGAGTGGGGCTGGAAATGCAGCTCTGACATGAAAAAGGTCGCCTCTTTTCTTTTTCTTACCAGCCGAGGCACCTTAACGGCCCCGTAGTGGCCGCGGACGCCGCCGCCGCGTTAATAACCGGGAAACTTACGAGGCCACCTGGGTGTTGTTGACCAGGTATTCCAGCGGGTAACTGCAGCTGAACTTGTACAGCAGACCAGGCAGGTAGCTGATGATGGTGGGGGGGTCCGGTGTGTCAATGTAGCCAGACATGTTGCCCATCTGAACCAGGGACAGGTTCCCGTAGGCATTGGGCCCTTGAGCCGTAGAGACCTGAGGCAAAGAGTCGGCGAAATATTGCCCCGAGCTCTCAAATGTTTCTTTCACAGGAGCGGCGGTTTATTCATGCGGCTCACAGACTCGGCATGAGAGAAGAGCCTCTGCAGGAAAGGCTCCAGCAGAGAGTCGCTCACAACCGGTGGCGTTCATCAGCCTGCAACACCTCCAAACACTCACAAAGTGGAGGAACTCTGCCATGAACACGGCCAGCATTGAAACATAGATACATAGATGGGAGGGGAAAACAGCTGGAAAAGGCAAAAGGTACTTTAAATGCTTTTAGCAGCTTTTTTTCCTCTTAGCTTTTGTATATTTATGCCTCATTTCACTTTAAAGCTACAAATCATTCCATGACAGCTCCCAGCAGGCAATGAATAAACTAAATGCCCTGGTTTGTTTTTCTTTATCACATCGACTTTTTGCAGTGAATTGATTTTGCGAGCCTTTAATGGTTGTTTTTTTGGTTTTTTTGTCAAAGCTATTAAATATAATAGCTGTGAAATGGATCATTTATGCTCTTCTTACCACCAGGGAATTGCCACAGGATTCCAGCGTGGACAGGCTGATGGTAAATATCACAACAGCAGGAAAAGTGTTGTTGTTGATGAAGCCGCGGCACTGAGCGTCCCCGTGGCGACCGTTGAGGGCCAGGTCGGTGTCGGTGTAGCCAGAAAAGAGGACTGGGCAGAAGTTGATCTTGAGGGTGACGGTCTGCACCCCGCAGTAAACGCTGATATCCCTCTCCGCTTTGAGTGGCAGGAGAGAGCTCATTAGTTTATGCGGTCGTTCCTTTATTTCTGTCCCAAAGTGGGAATTTCTTCTCACCGGGAAAGCGGCTGTGGAAGTTGGCGTCACAGTTGTACCCGTTGAATTGTGCCGTAACCAAGGAGGCCTCACTAAGCAGTAAAAGAACCAAGAGTAGATTCTCCATTTCAGCTTGCCTGAAACACAGGGAGGGAGGGGTAAGGGCATTTCAACAAGCATCTGGAGCAAAAGCAAAAGCATCTCAGTGGAAATAGAGAAATCAAATCGGCACATTTCAGCTCTGCTCTCGTTCTATTAAGCGGAAGCAGATTATTTTTTAAAAAGTCCCAAAATCCAAAAGTGTGGGACTGGATCATCTCCATAAAGGTCTTCTCAGCACATCTGCTCAGCTCATAATCCTTTTCTCATCACCGTCCGTCTCAGACACGGACTCTGGGGGAGAAATTACAGGCAGATTACAGCGTTCTGAGAGGGGGAACCACTCACCCGGGTTCCTAGAAGGCAGCAGTTCAGCGATTCTCCATAAGCTTCCGACTTGGGATGGAATGATCTGCGCAGCATCCCAGCCCCGACGACTAGAGACAGGACTCGGGAGGGGGGGGGGGGGGGGGGGAGAAGGACCGCAGACATAAGAGATTCATTATTTGAACATGTCGACAAAAAACGGACTGTCCGGACCCAACATGGGAAAGTCCATCCGTTCTGAATGTGTTATACAAATCCTTTCACGTTGGCAGAAACATGAGCAGGTTTTAAAGTTTCCCACTCATATCCTTTCGGCCCAATCTGGCCGTGTCACCGCTCACAAATGGTTTGACGCCGCATGAGGTCCAGCGACACAGGCGGGAGGGGGGGGGAATTATCTTTTCATCGCTCCAGTGGCCGTACCCTGCTGACTGAGCCCGTCCTTTCACCCGAGGCTGCTCGGAGAGTGCAGGGGCGAGGACGCGGGCCCTCGCTCCCTGGAAAACACACTTTTCAGGGCAATGGCCCTCAGTCAACACAACAGCAGGCGATCTGCCTGGTGGGGCTGCTGCCAACCTCCAACCTGAGCCACAAACTTTGATTCCAGCCTCCTGGCTGCATAGAGAGGAGCTCATCTGCCGCTTTGCTAGCGCTGATATCAAAGAGAGGCTCCTGTGAACGTGAGACCACCTAAGCTCCGATCAAAAAGAGCCTCTTGTCGGCTGCCTGGCTGTTTCGAGGTCCGCCCACGTGCGTTTTCCATATCCGCACAAGACTGTCATCGCTGGGATAATTTTACAGCAGCTTTCCAACGAGCTGCCCTGCGCGGCACCACCTGGCAGACCAGCGTTGGGCCTGATCGTTAGCTGTGGTTCTCTCACCCGCTTCAGCGGAACAGCTCGGGCCTCCTGCAGATGTAAACTAGTGCTCCTGATGGCGCTCTCCAGGGTTCTTCGCTGCCTTTATATTCTGTTAGTGAGCGGTGCACTGAGAGCAATTTCTTATCTCTAAAGACTTGGCTGTTCCTCGTGAAGCCTAATTAGGAGAAGCTGGCTAAAAATACAGCTAGGACATTGATTGGCTGTGGACTGATAAACATCTAGAGTGCCCGTTTAGTGGCCCAGGATTCCCTCCATCATCGTATTTCTGATAGTGAGGTGCCGTTTTCCTCCTCAGATGTTGGAGCCACTGTGGATCTCTGCACAGCGAGAGAGTGATGCTGCTGTTGGGAGGATGTTTCTGAAACAGTGGAACGGGACGACTGACGCCACGGTTGTTTCGGCTGACTCGGCACAACTAAGCCGATGTCAGCAGGGCCAAGGAGCTGGATAATATGTCTCGGTTCTGGTCCGGATCTTCGGCAGAACGCTCAGGGGCTGCACAAGAGTTCCCACAGTGAGATGCCGAGTCGTGTTACAGGTTTGGATCAGGCCCAAACTATTTCAGTCCTCCCCACGGACCTCTTTCATCTCTATTATTCCTATTGCTATTATTCCTGCTTGTTTCTTTTATCAATAACTTCATACCAGCAATAAAACTCTGCGGAGCCATACGACACACGGAAAAAGAAAATATATTTTTTTTTTTATCAACTGTGAAATAAGCAATTGAATTTAAATGGCTGGGGAAAGATTGGGCGAATCGGAGATTTAGTGGGGGTTATTTGCTTAAGGAAAATAAAAAACTGTTGTGAAATAAGACGCGATAAACATTGGTTGTGACTTCATAGTGGTTCTTCATGTCTGAAATCCCCAGAAAATCCTAAAAACCCTCCGCATGTGAGCACCAGCAGAACACATCTGTGCGGAACTGCGGGGACATTCCGCCTCCCTCTAAAATAATGGAGCTTTGACTGTCCATACCTGCTGAAATGAAACCCCTTTCTGGGCCTTCCCCGTATATCACAATGATAAATAAATAGGTTATGCATAAGCGTGAAAGATCAGTAGGTCAAATGTATCACGGCTTCGTGTTCTGGGTGACATCTGAATGGAATAAGGCCACAGGACTCGTCCTCTTGTTCAAGGCTGCCATGAAACTAGCGCTGATGTCTGTGAGCAGTAAAAGATCTGAGGATCCTTTTATCCGGGCTGAAACCAATATGGCCTGTGTGCCGTCACACCGAGCTTTCTTTAGCATTCTGAATGGCACACAAATAATTTGGCGTCTTGACTAAATGAAAGGGCTGGTCTGTCGGCTTTTGTTGCTTAAAATGTCATCACTTGGCGTGTACACAAGAAGCTCTGGGTCTTTGCAACATTTTCGGCGTCCCTCAGAGGGTATCTGTGTGTAAGCATGGCCTTCCTGCTGACGTCACCTTTATATACATGCTGACAAACACCTTCTGCACAGCAAGTATGGCCCCTTTTCATCCACGTATAAAAGAACTGTAATTCTCAAACATTGGGTAGAAAGTGGAATGGAGGGCAAAGGTTTGGGCCACCCCGATGTGTTCAGGTGACCAGATAGGTAAGCGGAAGATGGCGTGATGCGTGAAAAAAGGGGGAAAGCAAAAGAGCGAAGACTCTGGGAGATGTGAGCTCTCCGATAACCTTGACCCAGATGTTTGACCTTCATGTTAGGCTTGTACATGCTCATCATTAGGAAAGGTCCCCATCCTCTGGGCAGCTGTCTAACACTGACTGTACGCCGCCCAAGTGTTCAGCAACACCTGCACAAATGGGGCTTCATGGTTTAAACGTGAAGCTTTCGTCCAGCAGTTCTCAGGAGACATGGAAACAAATTTTATGCTCTTCTATAAGGAGAAAGAAAAGTTGTGATTCACACCCATATAATGATATAGGGACCAGTAATTTTTTCTAAGTTTTGATTGCTGTGCTCACCTCACAACCTTTATATCTCTGTGTATGCCTTCATATATGTGTACGAACTAGACATGGTTAACCCAAATAAACGTAATTTTTAGTCTTAAAAGCATCAGATAATGAAGCGAGTGGTCACTGAAAAACACATACAGACTCTGACCACTAGATGTCAGTGTCCCCTTTGCAGACCGAGCTCCTTTTAAAATGGCGCTTCTTCATGGAAATGTGCTCGCTGTCGAATAAAACTGACAGATTCTGCCCAAACAAAAGTTGCGAAAGTGGAACATAAGTGTTTGAACTTCTTACATCCACTAACAATCCATGAAAACTTTCTCGATTTCGGAGGGGGACACATTTAGATTTCATTTTTAAACTGGTCAGTAAAAGGATTCGCCATCATCTTTCAAAATTCTTTCAAAATTTCCTTAAATTCATTTAACTGTTGATTTAAACCAGAGTTTTGTCGTATTTCTGTGCCCATTCAACGGAGTTAACCCAGGACACCTACAAATCAAAATATAACACTTGGCCTACGCCGGAAATTATGATCTCGCCACAATAAAATATTGAAACGGATGATCAAAGTAATTCGTTACAGCTCGGTCTTAAAGCCGTTTATTTGGTGGTGGTGGTAGAAAAAGTTTTATTTCCGTCAAAGCCAAACAAAAACAGCAAAACACCTAGATTTTGATCACTTGTGTCCCGAAAAGTTACTGAATACGAAATATGATGAAATGTGTTGTCTCGGTCTCATAAAAGAAAAAAAGTCACAAAAAAACCCACTATCACAAACTGTGATATGACGTAATTGTATCGATTGAATACAGTCAATAACTTTAACTCTTAACGACTCAACACAGCCTTCTTTCTTTGGGTTCGTTAGCCACTCGGCGGGTCTTTTATTGTGAAATCCCGCCGGAAGCTGACACCGGTCCGCATTAGTGTCAGCAGCCGCTGCGCTGATCGAGCAGTCCGGGAAGAGGAGACGAGCCGTGTGGACGCCAGGACTCGACCCAATTCGTGGTGACTATCTCGTCGTGTTCACAGACAGGTGCTGTCCAGGTGTGTGCGGCTCTGTTGCCCTTCTGCCGGGCATCGATCTGCTCTCCGAGCCCGCTGTGACGCCTGTCGTCGTCCTCTCTGTCTCCGTCTGTCCGTCCCTCCGTCTGTCCCCCCCGTCTGTCCCCGCTCGTCTCCAGCTTTGTCAGGTAGCGCCGAGGCTCGGAGTGCGGATCCATCGAAGCGAGGCTGGTTTTGGTCGTGTTGTGATCGAACCCTCGGAGCCCTCCAGGATGTCTGGACAGAGCATTACGGACCGGATCACCGCTGCCCAGCACAGTGTCACCGGCTCGGCCATCACCAAGACTGTGTGCAAGGCGACCACTCACGAAATCATGGGGCCTAAAAAGAAGCACTTGGATTGTAAGTATTCTGCTTTTTTGGCAGCTTTTGGAGCTGTAGTGGGCTTTTTAAATGATCCTCGGCTGCTCGGGGCTGTTTTATTGGTTATCATCGACATGTGGATGCTATCTTTGTGGCTAGGAGGCCTGCGCTTTCAGCAAGCCTGCTTTAACTTATTGACTTATTAACATAGTATATTATTCTAAACCCCACGGCTTAATGCCGGAGGTGTCTAATAAACCTCGGGTTTGATTTTGTAAATCATTCTTGTAGACGTGTTTGTCCTTTTTCCTGGCTGTCAGCTGACAGTTTAGCAACTCTTTGCTAACGCTAACCTGAACATTTACAGAATATCAGCAACTAAAGTGCATCTTTAGTCAGTTTCAGAGGGTTTGTAGCCGTCTGGGGGTTTGAAAAAGCACCAAAATAACAATTTAAAGTAGGCAAAAGTTTGCCAGCTCAGTTCTCAAGCCCACTGTTCTGTTTTATTATGTCAGACTCGCAGATTTAAATGAGAATCCTTTATCTCTGTGGTATTTACCTGTGGGACTGATACAGTATTCAGCATTATACAATTTAGCCCACTGTTCCTTCCAGCCTGGCTTTTTCAGCTTGTCTGTATACATCAGGAGGTTTTGTGGACTTTGACTTGAAGCTTTATCAAGGAAACAAGTCCACCCAACAAACGGGTGTTGAGCAGAGTCCCAGTAAGGTTTGTAAGGTTGAAGTGGACTCTTATTTTACTCCTGACTGGTCTCACTTTCTCCTTTTAATCTGTTTAAATTCGGCCCGAGACCTCTGTGACGAAGTTCAGCTAAAAAAAGAAGAAGGGAACAGTCGTGGGCAGACGTGTTGGCGTATTCCGTCCGCCGCCGTCACCACGAGGGTGTCGTTCATATTCAGAAAGCGGGGAGACCCGCTGATTTCAGGACGCGTGTGCACTCTAATCCAGTTCACAATCGTCTTCCATTTGCAGTTTGCGGTTTGTTTCGGACCCAATCGGCCTCGTGCCGCGTGTCAAACTCTATTAAGCAGCAAAGGTGGCAGCCAGAGACCCCGGCAGGGGCTCAGTGAATGGGAGAAAACCATCAACACGACTGGCCTCCATCGTCAATGGTTACTAATGGTTATACGAGCTCGCGGCTGGAGCGTCGTCAGCTGGAAATGAGTTGGTCCAGTTTAATTTAGAGCGGTCCCAGAGATTCAAGAGGGCTGAATGGGGCTCTTCGTTTGCCCTTTCCTGACCCGCCAGGTATGACCTCGGTGTTTGGGGCTCCTCCTGGTTACACTTTAGGCGTGACCACGTCCAGATTTTGGACGTTGGGTTTATTGTTATGAGTTGTCCTTAATGGTATTTTGTCTACTGTGGGACCAGTGGGCGCTCTCGTTGTATGGCAACGTACTGTTTTGTGGTTTCCCCCCCCCACCCAGTAATGACTGCTCTTACGTAAGGGTGCGTTTGCATTGACCCGCCTGCTCAAAGGTCCGTCAGGAGTGCACGAGCGCGTGAGATTAGCGCTGTCACCCAGCAGCAGCTAACCTTTACGGCAGCTTCCTGCTCTAGTGGGGTTTTTTGGTGAATAAATGTGTGATTCCCCCCCCCCTTTTTTAAATGTCAGTGAGTTGATGTAGACTTTAAAGCTTCCAGGAGGCTCTGAGCCTTTTCCATATCCTGGCCTCTATGCAAACTTGCTCGGAATGGAGCGCTGGCACCTTGAAAGAGCTCGTTCTTGCCTTGCCTGCTTTATCGGTGGGTTGTGGGTTTGGTTCTGTGGCTGTAAAATGCTCTGCCTCTGACAGGTGCTTCTGCTGGTCGAAGGCCTGACGTGTCACCAGTGACGACATGAACCCAGCTTTAATAGTACCGGTTGATAACTGGGTTTATTTAGACCAGTCTGGATCCATGACCACGGCCTCTGACTAGTTCCTGCTGGCTCTTCTCAGCAGTTCTGTCACTGGATTAATCTCCACTGGGTCGGACACCCGGGACGGTGGCTGGGACGCCCGGCAGGCGCCTTACGCCACGCCAGGATGCCGAATATCCCAGTTCAATCCCCGTTCAGTAATGAGCTATTAAACTAGGAGGAATTCCAGCATTTATTTAAATTGATCAGCAAATGTATCTTTTCCCGAAGCGTTCCCGTTCTAAAGCCAATGTGGGGCAGAACCAACAGGTTTGTTTCAGAGGTCGGGGACGTTGGGATTTGAATGCTTCTACTATTGATGAGGTATATTTAAGGTGCGTGTCCTCGTAGAGGTGGGAGTGACGCTGCGCCTCCATTTCAGCTTTTCCGCCCATCAGACGCTTCCCAAAGCAGGAAGCGTTTGTTCTTAAAGCGTTGGGAGGAAGTCCTTGCGTAACCGGGTCCGAGGGGACCGGACCGATGGGACGTGAGATTAGCAGCGGGGACACTTTTGACCCTTTTCCTGACAATTATCCTGCTGATTACACTCATGCAAGAACACAAGCATTCCCGCTATCTTGACATTCCATCATTTCCACCCCGATTGAAGTGGCTTGGGCGTCATCCTCCCAGGAAGGAGCTGTGCTCAGCAAAGCCAGCAAAGCAAACCCGCTGCTCCGTCATGAAGCTCGCGTCTGTAGCGCAGGTCGCTAATTAATCATCCGTGGGGCTTTTGTAGTCTCACCTGTCTGTGGTTTGACAGATGTGAGCATGAAACGCTTCCTGCTTTTCCCCCTTTAGAGTTCCGTGAATCTGTCTCGGACTGTGACGGGTCACACAGCAGCGTAAATCTGCACCTCTGATTCTGCCGTGGTTCCCCGGTGATCACGGTTGATCACGCTCGGCCCCGCTTCTCCTTTTCTGAATGAGTTCTAAGGTTAAAGCTGGGAATGCTCCTCCGTTGTTCCCAACATTAATACCCACTTTTACTCGGCATCAGAGACCAGTTCTGGTGGAACCGGCCGCACCTCTCAGAGGTTGCAGAACCATTAAATGAGTATTTGGTAAGAAGGACGTTAAAGGAAATTATTTTTAATCTTCAACGGTTTCACTTCCCTTTTGAATGTGTTTTAGGGAAGTGTGCGGGTTTTTCTTCCCAATGGCTGTTTCACAAACGGGAATCTTTGGCCACATGCTGGTTGAAATGGGTCACCAGAACTTTACTGCAGCTCTAACGGCGCGTCCAGAGGCCGAAGGGGCGGCAAGCTGTTGGCGCCACCAGACGGTGCAGCCGGAGGGAGGCCGTCCTCGTCAGCGCGTCACCATCGCTGTCAGCGTCACGTTCCGTTTCCGTGTCATTTTAATGGAAATTCCTCCATAAACGATGTGTTTACTTTGTTTACAGCTGTGCCTCCTCTGGCCTTTCCTGATGTCACCTCACGGCGGTTTGTTCTTTTGATCCACGTGATTCTCTCCACTTCTTGTTAAACAAGATTAAATATTTATATTTCTAGGTTGTAATTAGCATATACGAGAGTCCAATATTAGCGATTTGAACGCACAAAACAAGAGGAAGTTTGTGGGTTTCCAACTAGACCTGTTTCTGATGTGTCTGAAAAGGCTTTTGTTTGCACATGAGTAGCACTATTGTGCGTGTAAAAAGCAAAAAGCCTTTTGTCCGGCCTGGAGTAAACACTGAAAAGATCCATAGACCAGCCGTGTAAACAGGGCTGGATGGTGGCGCGGCCGCCGCTCCCACCAGGGTGAACGGCAGGTGTTGGCAGCGTGGCCGTGGCGATGCGCGGCCATACACGCCTGGATAAAAACACGCCCGGCAACACAAGAAGAAATGTCGCCTGAAATATCGGATTTGCTTAAATAGCTATTGACGCTGTGTGGGAATGAATATTGGAAAACTGGGATCTTTCTTGGCAGTAGGCCTGCGCGACTCTGGAAAATTGGGGTTTGATTTTTAGAATTGAGATAAAGCTCCGGCGGGTTCGGGTTCGGGTTCAGGAAGTGTCTTTAGTGCGCGCTGACTCGGCAGAATCCCCTGAAATTCGGAGCGTTACGGCATCATTTGTGCTGCCGCTGCAGAACGTTTGTGTCGCCACCAATAATGCTGGCTCATCGTTTATACTCGCTACAGCTCATCCCAACCCTTTCTTTAGCAATCGCTCTGTGCAATTACGTCCTTAATCGGAGTACTGTAGCTGTCATAGGTCACGTGTGCGGTCACGACGCACGCCGGTGCTTAAAGAGCCGCCCATTAATTCCTGCTTTATTCCTCGTTACTCCTCAGATTTGATTCAGTGCACGAACGAGATGAACGTGAACATCCCTCAGCTGGCCGACACCTTGTTTGAGAGGACCGCCAACACCAGCTGGGTGGTGGTGTTCAAGTCCCTCACCGCCACCCACAACCTGATGGTCTACGGCAACGAGGTCGGCGCTCATCCCTCCACGCTGCTGCAGGTTCTTTGGCCTCTGCACGCTTGCTCATCTTTCAACCTCTTTCTTTTTTAGAGATTTATCCAATATTTGGCATCAAGGAACACACTATTCAACCTCAGTAATTTTTTGGACAAGAGCGGCCTCCAAGGTATGGAGTTGATCCTCTGGGCACAATGTTTGGCTGGATGAGGTCCTGATTAACCGCCAGGCCTCCTCCCGACGCAGGTTACGACATGTCGACGTTCATCCGGAGGTACAGCCGCTACCTGAACGAGAAGGCGGTTTCCTACAGACAAGTTGCCTTTGATTTCACTAAAGTGAAAAGGGGGTAAGAACATGGAAACCTGTTATGAACGCGTTGTTGTTCATTCTGTATCTCTATCTTTTTGGATTATGCACCAAAATAGCTAAATAAGCCCAACGAGTCACAAAATATGCATAATTATTAACTACGTATTTGCCAAAAGTGGCAGTTAATGAATACACAAATGGGGAAAGTAGCGTAGCTGCTGTGCTCATCTTATCCGTGCAGGTTGTCATGGTTACAGACAGCTTTACCAGCTTGCCCCCCCTCTGTAGGTCCGACGGCGTCATGAGAACCATGAGCACGGAGAAACTCCTCAAGACCGTCCCCATCATCCAGAACCAGATGGACGTGTTGCTGGACTTCAATGTGAGCTTCCTGTGCTTCCTGTGTGTCAGTCACTCCGCTTTAATGCCCCCCCCCTCCCCCGGTCTTCAACGTTCCCCATTTCTGCCTCTTTTGCAGGTGAATGCGAATGAACTCACCAACGGTGTGATCAACGCCGCCTTCATGCTCCTCTTCAAGGACGCCATCCGGCTGTTTGCTGCCTACAACGAGGGCATCATCAACCTCTTGGGTAACGCTCAAGCCCGACGGCCGCTCACGCTAACTTTGCCCCGTTTTGAACCGCAGAGAGCGATGAAAGAGGTCAGAAACTGATTCCAAGGTGATCAGAGAGATCCACGAGGGCAGATGATGCACTGGTGGGCAAACCTCAGGGTCAACTAATCTGGAAGAACGCAGCTTTAGCCCGATATTGCTGCTCTCTGACTCTTTTAACGCTGCTGTCGACATACAGAACCTTAAACAGGAATCCTCACTGTCGTTTTTGTGCTTTGCTGTTGATAGAGAAGTATTTTGACATGAAGAAAGTCCAGTGCAAAGAGGGACTGGATGTCTACAAGAAGTTCCTCACCCGAATGACAAGAATCTCCGAGTTCCTGAAGGTCGCAGAGGTAAGCGGAGCGGCCGTCGACCCGCGCGGGTCCGATCGTAACGGCCGGTACCCTGACGCCTCTGTCCTGTTGCAGCAAGTGGGCATCGACCGAGGGGACATCCCGGACCTGTCTCAGGTTAGTCCCGACACGGAACGGCCGAGCTTTGCGTTGATCTCGGCCTCGCGCCATTCGCTTGCTTCGCTGATGGGACTCGATTAACGCTCGTTGATGTGACGTGTACGGCATCTGGGGGGACGCGGGTCGGTTTGCAGCTTCAGAACACGGGAAGAGACATGGAGCATGAGGCCTCGTCGTCGGGTGACCTCCAAAACACAGGATATGTTGAAACACCGAGTGCTGCTTTAGCCAGGCCATGCATGTTGCTGATCTAACCCCCCCCCCTCTTAACCGTGCACATCATACAGCAAATAAAGGTGTGAATCAGCGGTTTAACCTTATCTTGCACAGAACAGTGATCTGTAAAGTGTGCCATGTGATCTTAGGTGTTATTTTGACCCTGCGTTGTCTTTATACCTTTTATTATCTTATCAAAGTGACCCGGAATTAGAGCGATTTCTTGTCATCTTGACTGTCACCACCTTTATTTTCTGTATCTTTCCCTTCTTTCTACTGCTCCATTTTCAGTTTACAGTTTGTGTAAGTATTTCAACCTTTTCTCTCTCCCTCTGTGTGGTCTGGAGTCGCTCTGACTTGGCATGCCTCAGTATTTCACGTTTTCTTCCAAAGACCTGTCGAATCGGACTCATGAAATTTAATGTGTGACTGACGTTCATGCCAGGCCCCCAGCAGCTTACTGGACGCCCTGGAGCAGCACTTGGCCTCCTTAGAGGGAAAGAAAGTGAAGGATTCAACAGCAGCGAGCAGGTATTCTTATGGTTTAATCATTAGCTGCTAGCGTCTGTACTCTCTTTATATGGCTGTTTCATTTAGCTGCACCAAAGGCTGAAGAACTCTTCGGCTTAATTTAGTGCATTTCAAAAGAAATATCAGAATTTAAATGCTCAAGACGTTTGTTTCCGGTGTCACTGATGAGTGAAAACGCCATCTTTTGTTCAGGGCGAGCACGCTCTCCAGCGCGGTGTCCTCCCTGGCCAACACGGGCATGTCCTTGACCAGAGTGGACGAGAGGGAAAGACAGGCGGCGCTGGAAGAGGAGCAGGCTCGTCTGAAAGCACTGAAAGTACGCCCCCCCCCCCCCCCACTCCTCACCCAGTCACCCAACACAAGGTTCCTGAGGCTGCTGGTGTCAGGGTGGGAAATGCTGCACTCGTCCATCGATGTGGCCCATTAGCCAGCATTAGCATTAGCATTAGCCAGAGTAAACTGAAAAATAAGCTGACTCGTGTTTTGAAATGTTCCTTTTCCCGTCCAGAAAACTGTCCTTTTCCACACTTGTGAGCTAATGTTTGAATCTAAAAGATGCGAATAGACGGGAGGACATGATGCAGCCACCTTTTATAAACGACGTCCTGGTGTATTGTCCGGGGAAAGTAATTATCCTGCTGTCAAACTAATTCCAGGAACAGCGTCTGAAGGAGCTCCAGAGGAATCCAGCTATAGCGACCACAGACTCGTCCCCTGTCTCTACAGCAGGCGGGACCGTCAACTCGGTCCCAGTTATTGACCTTTTCTCTACTCCCAGCTCCACCAACAGGTGAGGCCAGGTTGACCTCTGAAAGTCTCTCCCGGGCACAATTGGGATGTTTTTAAAGTGACGGCGATCAGAGCAGAGAGCAAATTAGGACAAACCTGCAATCACAGGCTTTTGGAATCATGGGATTTAATGGGAGCTGCTCTTTGGACTGTGCTTTGTCATGAATGTTTGGTCGATGAGTAACTAGTGGAACAGTAACTAGTGTCCTTGTTTTCCTGCTCGTCTCCTCCAGCAACTCGAAAGCAGCAAATGACCTGCTGGATCTGCAACCAGCGTTCCAGCAGCCTCTGTCCATCCCTGCCACCAACACATGGGGAGGTGAGGACGCTGCTGGGCCACGCTTGGGTCTAGATACCTGATGCATCCACACACACAGCTTCACGTACTCTGAAGGTCAGGGACTTGAAGTTCATGGGGGCAGCTCCAGGTAGCCAGTGGGGAGAGGTGGGCCTGCTTAGGCTGGTGGAGACCAGACCTGCTGCTATGTTCTGGACCACCTGAGGCAGCTTCACCACACACACACACACACACATGGGTGTGTCTGTCAGAAGAGCGTGGCAGCGGTCAGTGCAGGAGATCAGCATGACTCGGAGCAGCAGCGGGGTTGGGAAGAGCCGGATTATTCTGATGTTGGATGCGGTAAAGCGGCGTAACGGGAAAACTGAGGCTGCGTGATCAGAAAACCATCAGCTGACCATCAATCATGACTTCTTATAGCCCCATCACATCCAAAATGACACCGTCCTAAAGCGTAACCTCCTAAAAGAGACGTCACGCTAGCAATTTTACAGCGATATTGTCATTATAAGGAAGGTTATTTTAGGATTTTGGTTATATGCTCACCTGTGGTGATCAGTTTCTTTGGGGCGGATTTACTGGTCAGCCTTTTTGCTGCTATTGCTGCTCGGAGCTGGAACTCGGGGAACGGCGTTACGCTGTAAATGGGTCTTTATCATCGCTGTTGTCGTCTGGGTTTCATCATTTGCATCACTAACCGTTTCCCTTCATGTCATCTATTCAAATTCCTGAACTCGTCACTGCATTTTAATGTCTGTCTGCCTTTCTTTATTGTCTCCACTCCTGTTCAGATCCTTTCAATTCTTCTACAGAAGCTGAGGAGGAACCCATTCCAAATCCTTTCCTCCCTCTCCCTGTTGTCGATCCTGTCCACCCCACTGCTTTTTCCCTGGACTCTGGCAGCCTGTCCTCTTGGACACCTAATAATGAAGCGCTGGGTGGGATGAGCCATCACTACATGTGTTTCCATTTTGTGCCTGCACAGCATTTTAGCATAAAGATGCAGCTTGCGTTGCCTGTTGAGGTGCACGACGTTTCGCAGCAGCATGAAAAGCAACCGAGGGAGTGTCTGAAGTGGTTTTGGGGCGCTATAACTCCCCCCTTTTAATGTCACTCGGGAGGGTTAAGCTTGGATTAGCAGCGCCCCGCTACTGTGATGGGTCGTCTTCAGACAAGAACAGTCAGGAAGTTCTACAACATCACCTCTGGTCTTCTTGGGCTTGATGCTACACCTCACTTTGGGGATAATCTGCCATTTTTCCCCTGCAGATCTTCTAAAGATTTCTTAGATTGGATGAGGCTTGTTGCCGGGCAACCATTTGTATCTCTTGGGCCGCTTCCGGACATTCAGAGTTGTCCTGTTTGGACACCTTTGTCTGGGGTCCTCGACTCCTTGGATCAGGGCTTAATCTGGTTCCCCCAAACGTGCGGTTTTAAAACTACGGCCCTAAAGTTTGAGCTCAAATGATCATAGAATCTTATTTCTCACCCTCTGGAAGTCGTTTGGGTGCTTTTTCTCCAAACTTTGGGAGGATTTCGGCTGTAACCCCTCGCTACCTTTCAGGAAGTGTCAAAGCTGAGGGTCTGAATCCTGAATGTCTAATAACAAAAATCTTTTTCTGTAGGTTGTTGGAGTATTTTTATTATTAATTATTCAGCATAAGTCTGTGGGGAAAAAATTAGCTTGTGTTAGTGTCATAAATGCATAACATGCTGCATAATTCAACATGTTGGTGAGCAGCCGCTGACTGATGGATGTTTAGCCTCTGTAAATTGGAGCTACTGAGCTTCATGCTCACATGTTCAGTGCTGAGACGACAGAACTCTGAGGTACAAATATAGAAATGTGTCTCATTAGCATGCTAACGCCAGACAAAGCTTTTCTTTTTAGTATCTTTGCTTTTAAGAGCCATTTTTTCCTCTGTTTTTAGTTTTCCCCACATTGGTGCTTTGCTGCCAGGTTCTGTTGTGGATCATGGATTGGTTGAACTGTCACACTTCTTATTAGAACCTGCTGCTTTGTCCTCTACGCGGCTGCATGTGTCTGTTTGGGATTAGCTGCCAGCTGCTACCACTCCTGAGGGTTAGCCCCATCATTTAAGGGATCTGATCACGTCCAGCTCCTTGTATCCTAAAACCTTTTCCCCCATTTCCAGAGGTGCCTGGCTTTCCTGCTGCCATGTTCACTGCTATTGATTTTGGCTTGATTTTAAATATTTCCCCTGCTTCCTCCGTGTTCTCTTTTTATCTGGTTCTTTTTCTGCTTGCTGTCAGACTCCTTCAGTGGGACAAACCCTTATAGAAACACTGCTCTCTTCCAATCTGAACCCCCTGCCTTAGCTGGTCTGTTCAGAGGTACGTACACTGGGGTGAGATGGGAAATCACCTGCACCAGTTTAGCTTTCGGGCTGAGGAATTCTGTGAATTTTGCTTTTGTGCTGTATTTTTCTTCTGGGGACTTCTGGGGAGGCGACTATTCAGTCATAGACCTGTTTATTTTACTTTTCCTTTACATGCAGCACGGTGACAAACGCTCAAAAGCACAATGCAACAGCTATATCGTCAAAATGAAAGAGTAAGCTGAGATTTCTCTCCGTTTGGAAAGTCCAAATTGGAGTTTAAGAGAGAAGTTGCTCATCAAGTCCTTCATAAGAACTCTTATTTGTGGTGGATGAAGTGAAATGAGTCAGTGAAACAGTCTGAAAATGATTAAAAGTGACATTTTTGTGTATGTTAAGTGACAGAATGTAAAAATGAAGATGGGTCAACATATAAATTTAAAGTTGCCATGATATTGGCCTCTGGGAATATAAATATAATAGAATTGCCACCACTTGCCTCCACAAATGTGCCTCTGAAGACCAGGATCCCATTTATCCTCCTCCATTACCAAAGATAAAACCCAACTAGGGGAACCTAGCTGCTGACCTCTGTGACCCCGGCGGCTGATTGTTCTCTCCGTCTTCAGGGTTTCCAGCCTCCCCGACGCCCCAGCAGCCCCAGAACTCTCAAAGCCTCAACGTTGACTTTGACTCGGTGTTTGGCAACAACACCAACGCCAACAACCTGGAGTCCACAGGTGAGTTCACCCTCCTGCCACCTGTCTGCCATCGCTGCCTCCACCAGGCCACCATCAGCTGCCTTTGGTTGCTCTTTTATTTTGTGCTCCACTCGCTGTGAATGAGGCACCGTCAATAACACCGCAGCAGTGTCTCAGAACAACCGAATACCGGTGTGTGTAACGCGCCCTGACGAGTTTGAGAAGGAAAAGAAAGGCGTTCCACCCTCACTGGGTCCCGTGCTGCTCACAGTCTCACGGCTTCTGATTTATTGATTTCTTTTTTTTCTCCTTTTCCTCGTCCTGGGGTAAAACACACTCACTCCCCGGGGCCTTGGCTTTTTGCATGGCATATGCATGATTGGGTGAGTTGATTCCACACTCTTGTCACACAGTCTGGACTGGATCCATGTGTGTTATTTTTTATGAGCTCTGCCTTTGTGCCATTCATGCTCATGCTTTTCTCTGTGTGTGTGTGTGTGTCGTTGTGTCGCCTCTGTTGTGGGTTCATCTTCTCTCGGCTCCTCCCTTCCTCTCCCACCCCTCTCCTCCTCGTCCCCCCTTTGTTTAAGACGTTTTAGGCGGCATCCTCAAACCCACAGTCACGTCCTTAACCAACCAGAGCACGCCCTTAAATGGCCAGCAGCCCCACAAACTGGTGTCCAACGACTTGGATTCATCTCTAGCCAACCTCGTTGGAAGTAAGTTTGCATCCCTGCACAAATAATTACCAAGAATAGTGGAAAACTTGGACCAATGATCAGATCTTGACCCATTATTGGGGAAAAACTGAGCTGTATTTGTGTTTTCCTCAGATTTGGGGATGAGCAACGGGACAGCTAAGAAGTAAGTCCACCCAGGCAGCGCCTGCGTCCACCCCCCTCGCGCAGAGCTGCAGACTCAACTTCATGTGCGTTGTGGCTCAATCATTGCAGTGATCTTCACTGGAGCCAGCCTGGGGAGAGGAAGCTGACGGGCGGCACCAACTGGCAGCCCAAGACGGCTCCGTCCACCACCTGGAACCCTGCAAACATGGTAACCATCAGCCCCGGATGAGCGGGGCGGGTGGCGAAGCGCCGTAATGTCCATCGCGCTGGCCTCTAGGGGGCAGCAGCCGTCCAGCCTGTAGCTGCTCCCACCTGGGAAGGACGTCACGCTCCCGGTTTGAAAGGCATGGTTTGTATTCCAGGAAGTGTCGGGGAGAAAAGAGTTTGAAGGAAAGCTCTCAGCATCAAGACAGGCTCCGTTTGTGGCGGAGGCTCCCGCTTTGGCACCGCCGCCGCGTCTGACTCGGCGGTTGAATCGCTGATGAAACGGAACCCTCCTCCAGACAAATCTGGGTTTGTTGTCGCTGCGGGAGAAGGAAGGAGGCACAGAGGAGCTCCCTCAGTGATCTGCGTCCGCGGGGGAGCGTCGCACCTGCGCCCCCGGCCGCTCCCTTTCTCTTCCCTCCGCCGCTTCCCTTTCCAGTCACGCTGGCGTTGAAGCGTGGACGGAAATGTTTCGTTTTAACTCGCATCTGAGGGGTCTAAACCTTAAGGTGGGGGGCGTTTTAGGGAGGAGGAAAGGAGGAAAAACGGCTGCTTCGTTCACGTCGCGTACGTTAATATTTCTCTCCACGCGGCTCAGAAGCAGAGACGGGAGAAATAGGCAGGAGAACCTTCCGCTGAGCTTGGTTCCACTCCAACGGGGCTTCTGGAAACCAGTCATACTGTCCTGATTCTCTAATAGAAAGCTTTTTTTTTTCCTCTCTTCTCCAGGCTCCATCTGTCGTTGCCTTCCCCGCGACCACGCCGACGGGCATGATGGCATACGCGATGGTAAGTCGGCAGGGACTGGGCTCAGCCGGTCGTTGGTAGCGTGCGCTCACGCAATGATGCTTCTCTTCCTTCAGCCTCCTCAGATGGGCTCCATGATGATGACACAGCCAGGCCTGCTCTACTCCCAGCCTGGGATCAGGCAAGCCAACCCGTTTGGTACCAACCCGGGTGCCCAGGTGACCGAGCTCCGAATACACACGCACAACTGGTGTCAAATAAGAGCGTGAAATGCTTGCTTAACCGGGTCAGCAAATCAAATCCCTCTAAAGAGGAGTTGTCAGAACTGTCGGGGTGGGAAGAGCAAAGGTCACGGGAGCTGCCGAGGTGCCGCTCGCCTTCATGTTTGTCTCTTTCCAGATGCAGTTCATGTAACCGGGAAGATTTGCGACCACCCTCGAAGCGAACGATCGATTTGCTTCCAATGACTCACATTTCACTGAGAATCAAAGGCCCCAACAAGACTTGCTGAAGGAATCCCGCCGACCGGAGAGCCGCCGCGGCCGCCGGAGAGGCAAACACGTGGACGTCGTGTGCGTCGTGGAGGCCGGAGAGGAGCGCGCCGCGTGGAGCGACGGCCGCCATCGGCGTGTCGTGGAGCAGGAGGGGGACGGCACCCGCAGGGACCAGTGGGTTAACGGGAGGGCCGGGAGAGCCCAGGACGGCTTTCTCTCCGCTCTTCTCCAAATGAGGCAGTCTTGTTTTGATTATCAATCATGATTACCCTTTCTTTTTTTATTTTCAAATGCCCGGAATAAGAAACAAAATTGGGAAGACCTCTTGAGAACACCTTCCGCCCCCCCCCATTTTGTACTGTTTGCAGTAGACATTCCTTGTGTATGGTTTGTATTTATTTATAATTACCTCCAGAGGGGCCGACAATAACTCAATGTAAATGTAAGAGTCACTGACCCCCTCCTCGCTGAAGGGCTTCAGCTTTCTCCATGGATGCGGTTGATTGTAGATTTGATTTTGAGTGTCCGAGATGATTTTCTAAGTTAATATAAAGTTTAAAGAGATGGTTTTGCTTCTTTGGGCCCTGAATATTCTCTGCTTAACGATGCGCCCGTGGCTCAAGAGGTCACAATGATGACAATATATGAGAGTTCTTTATGGATTAAGTCATTTCTCCCATCAGTGAAAGCTCATTTGTGCTGGAGGCGACATAAAGGAACCCGCGTTTGTGCTTCTTCAGCTTACGGCATGTGTGTAACGCTCACCTTTAACAACACCGCTGGCTGCCACCTTCCAACCATGAATGTGCGGGCTCTCTTTAATGCTCAGATCATGTTTCTCCATCAGAACAAGATGGGAACACGAGTCGCTGTTCCAGTGTTGAACATTGCGCCACCATGGCAACGGTCTTCCATTAAATCGGTGTCGTTTTAGGTGTCGCAGCAGGAGGCGGCTCTTGGCTTCAGCTCCTGCTCTGCTGCAACCCTGATGTCGGCGTTGAAGACAGCACCAGGCCCCTGACGTAGGCCTGGGGAAGAACGCTGTGTAGCTCTATTGGCATATGGTATTAAACTGGATTGTTAAATGTACGGGATTGGAACCATGGAGTAGATTTGTATCCACACACAACTTGGCAGGGCAGGCCAGGACCAGGGACCTGCGGGAGCCACTTTCTTGGTGCTGGTGGAGGCCTGGGGGCCCAGAGAGGGCTGTTGATCGGCCACAGGGGTGGGGGCAGGTCTGAAAGATGGTCTGAACATAAAAGTGGCCCTTGTTTCATTTACTGAGCATATTTTCTGCATCTGACAGAATCTATTTTTGTTCTGATTTTTTTTTTTTTTTTTTTTTTTCTCCAATAAAGTGCAAGCTTCCACGGTCCCGTTTCTGCTGCCGTTCTTTTCACGTCTCGGCATATTATGGGCTGCATTCAGCCAAAAGGAGGGAAGCTCTCGAGTCATTGTTCAAATATTAAACGGTGCATTTCAGACCTGCACGGCTGAAAACGTCAGCAGCCTGAACACGTCCGGTCCAGGAGGTGGCTTTGCTCTGTCCACCACCATCACGGTCTCTCCTGTCCACCTGTCCCTGTCCCAGGGTGGGTTCACACCCAGGAAGTGTGGCTGACGTGCATCAGTAGGGTGAAACCATGAAAAGATCGCAGTAGGTAGACCCAGAGACCAGGTCCAGACCCCCCTCCCCAGGTCCCCCCCCTCCCCAGGTCCAGACACCCCCCCCCAGTGTCAGGACCTCTGCTGTATGTGATCCACATCACAAGGAAGCTGCTGCTGAACCCACAGGTGCAGTTGTCTGTACTCACACACACACACACACACACACACCCAACCACGATGTCCTGCTTGGTCGAATGTCTCCAGCAGTAATCAGAGGACACTTTGTTGTGCTGCCACTTCCTCTTATTTGAGATGCAGCAGGAAGATGTTGACTTTGATGCTGGGATGAATGGATTCCTTAATTAATGGAAGCCATCCTGTCACTGAGATGCCCCCCCCCCCCCCCCCCCCCCCCCCCCCCCCCCTCCTCCTGCCCTCCTTAACCTTTTTCTTTTTCTTTATGGAAACAACCAGCCTGTCATACTGGAGCCTTGATCATTTGGGAGGAATTAATGTTGTTATGACACCATGCGATTCTAATTCAATTCAAATTGTGGTTGTTGGCCAAGGAAAAATCCCAGAAAATGGAAGTCTAATTACAAATATTGTTCATTAATTGAACACAGCAACTAAAACATTTGGCATTGTGAGTAGAGAACAATACGATGCTGTCTTGGGTGGTCTGATCTTAACTTGATTTTGCTCCCATCTGGCACATGGATAAGGTTCATAACTTTAGCTGCTTTTTTCATAAAATCTATGAAAGAAACTGAAGAAGCCTTCTGGATAGAAGGCGAAACGTTTTCAAGCGAAGAAACCCAGTCCAGTTGACAGAGAAAACTACCTTGGACAGATTAATTACAGCTTTACTCCCAACACTGTCACATGATGCGAGGCTTCTCTCAGAAAGCTGTTTTACTGGTTTTCTATAATCTTGCAGCTGAACTTTTCCTGGACATTTTTTCTGTCAAAAATAGAAGTAGAAATGACACATTTACTATTACATTTGCTTACATCAAACACGTCATAGTTTAGTTTTACAAACATACGATGTGACATTAAAAGTTGGAAGCAAAACTCAACTCTTGACCTGCTCTCGGCTTCTGCCCTCAATATTGCTTTGTTGTCTTCTACTGCCCCCTGCTGCTCTCTCCTGCCCCCTGTTGCTCTCTACTGCCCCCTGCTGCTCTCTCCTGCCCCCTGTTGCTCTCTACTGCCCCCTGCTGCTCTCTAATGCCCCTGCTGCTCTCTACTGCCCCCTGCTGCTCTCTAATGCCCCCTGTTGTTCTCTACTGCCCCCTGTTGCTTTCTACTGCCCCCTGCTGCTTTCTACTGCCCCCTGTTGTTCCCTACTGCCCCCTGCTGCTCTCTACTGTCCCCTGCTGCTCTCTACTGCCCCCTGTTGTTCTCTGCTGCCCTCTGCTGCTCTCTACTGCCCCCTGTTGTTCTCTACTGCCCTCTGCTGCTCTCTACTGCCCCCAGGTGTTTTCCCCGTTGCCCTCTGCTGGTTCTCCTGCTCTCTGTTGCCCTCTGCTGGTGACTCTTGCCCTCTTGTCTGGTTTATTCTGCTCTCTGCTGCCTCTGCTGGTTACTCTTGCCTCTTCTGGTTCTATCCTGCTGCTGCTGGCTACTGCCCTGCTGGTTCTCTTGCCCTTGCTGGGTCATCCTGCTCTGACCGCTGCCTTCTGCGTGGTGCTACTCTTGCCCTCTTCTGGTTTATCCTGCTCTCTGTTGCCCTCTGCTGGTTACTCTTGCCCTCTGCTGGTTTATCCTGCTCTCTGGCTGCCCTCTGGGTGGTTACTCTGCCCTCTTCTGGTTATCCTGCCCTCTGTCTGTGGACCGCCTCTGCTGGTTACTGTCTTGCTCTCTGCTGGTTTATCCTGCTCCTGCTCTCTGCTGCCCTCTGCTGGTGACTCTTGCCCTCTTCTGGTTTATCCTGCTCTCTGCTGCCGCTCTGCTGGTTACTCTTGCCCTCTCAGCTGGTTTATCCTGCTCTCTGCTGCCCTCTGCTGGTGACTCTTGCCCTCTTCTGGTTTGTCCTGCTCTCTGCTGCCCTCTGCTGGTTACTCTTGCCCTCTTCTGGTTTGTCCTGCTCTGCTCTGCTCCTCTTCATTGTTCATTGCTGAACTCTGCTGTTCCCCGCTGTTCTTTCACTGCTTTTCTGGGCTGCTCCCACCAGCTCTTTACTGCCCCCTGGCGTTGCGTCTCTGCAGCTCCTCCTATCTTACTCAAACTCGCCGCTCAGACCCAGTTTGCGTTGGACTCACCAAGGACCCACATCATGAGGTAGGGGGAATTCTTTTTCTTCTTCATGCCAAAAAACTATTGAGTTTTGCATGCTTATGTTTCCAGAAGAAACCTTTTCTCCAGATCTCAGTGAGCCGTGATGTTGAACAGTTTTCTAGAACTTTGGTGATTATTTACTTATTTATTCAAGCAGCTCCTACAGGTCTGTAATAGCAACTTACTTCAAGCTGAAAACATGAAACACAAATTCAGCAGTGCTGTTAATCTAAGAAGGGGAATGGAATTAAGAACACACACACGCAGGCACACACACATGCACGAATGTATATGTGTGTGTATGTAATGCCTGAAACAAAGTGAAAGCTGTTTGATGATTAGTTCAGTGTCTTTCCTGATACTGTTCAAGACACAGTAACCTAGTTTTGGTGGCGCTTCATCTGACACTGATGAGTAAATAAGTCAAATCACATGCGACAGCAACAAGGAAGTAACTCAGCTTTTCTTCAGCTGCTTGAGCAACAAGACACGCAACATTCTTTGGTAGAGATAAGTTTTTCCGGCTTAATCACACATCAACTCAGGAAACCTGCATCATGTTGCAGCTCCGCTTCTCCACAGATCATCGATAAACAACATTCACACAACAGAGTCACTTTCAGATGGTAACAGGCCAGAAAGTGAGTGTTGACATCTCCAGGTGTGTCCAGATAGGGAACAGGAGCATCTGTTCAAAAGAAAAGGGTGTGAATGGGAAGAGACTCTCCGCTCCGACCACAGCAGAGTTGCTGGGTTATGACGGACTGATTAAGGCTCCGCATGTGAAGAGCAGAGCTGCTCAGAGTCTAGACCAGAGGTGTCAAACTCAAATACCCAGTGGGCCAAAATTCAAAACTGGGACAAAGTCACGGGCCAACATTGATATTTATTGAAAAAAAATCTTCCTCCATCTACAACACGGAACCTTTTGATATATACCCAAACTACTTTTGCTCAACAACTGAACATGGAACAAGCAAAGCTCAACACAATACAATATATCATTTATTACTGCACACATCACCGGCATTCATTTCTTCTCTTTTTATTTGCAGCCTTCTGAATTAAATTTCAACAGTAATCTTTTGCCATTGTAAGTTAATGTAATGCCTTTAATCATTTTTCAGAGGGGTAGTGCCAGAATTAGCATTAGCATATAAGGTCGCTATGACTACTTTCTCTTTCTTTGTGGTTGGCAAGCCACATATTGGCTCATTACCACCACGAGCTGATGTGGAGTGTGGATTTTCACACCAAAACACCAGGTGAGCATTCTGGTATTTGTGGTATTAGCACATGCGCTTTAAGCAATAATACCGGCGGGCCAGCTCTAATAGTCAATTGGTATGGCTTTGCGGGCCAAATATAATTACATTGTGGGCCAAATTTGGCCCACAGGCCAGAGTTTGACACCTGTGGTCTTGACCAAACCCCCTGCTGAGGAGCTCAGTCATGAGCTGCAGCTACAACCTCAACCTGCCCGTAGCACCACCAGGCTTCCCTGAAGGTGGATCAATATTATGCGGTTGCAGGTGTAGAATCGCATGGTGTCATAACAAAACATCTGCCAAATTTAAAAAAACGAGACACGAGTGAAGAATTTAAATGAGCTACTCTAGTAAATCCATCAAGAAGAACATCTGGAAAAGCCTTAAACATCCGTTCTTCAGCAGTCCAAAACCTGGAACGATGGGTTGCGCGTGAGCTGCTGACAGACCTGAGGAACCTTCAAGAACAACCACACGACCAACCAGCGAGTGGTGACACAGGGCGCAGCGACCATGATCGACCTGAGTTTCCTGACAGAGGAGGAGCAGGAGATCATCCAGGATGTGCTGAAGAGAGACGCGGAGCTGAAGAAGGCCGAAGAGCAGCGCATTCAGTGAGTGATTCAGCACAACACATTCACACCACTCCACAAACGGGGGTTTAAGTCCTCACAGGCTCCTCACAGGCAAAGGAAGAACGGAACACCTCATCAACTTTCAAAATGAATCTTCTGAAGAGCGACGACCTGACTTTGCCTCCGCCGTGTGCGCAGGAACCTGCAGAAGACGGTGAGTGACCGGGACCTGCTAAGGTACATGACCGGAGAATGGTTCTACGAGACCAAGCAGCTCCGGCACCAGGAGCGCATTCACAGCACCGACATCATCAGGGCGTCCATGAAGCAGGCGCAGAAGCCCCTGACCATACGTGAGTCCCTCGCCGTGCAGACATGATCAGACCTGTCCCATCATGAGCTGCTGCTCTGGCTCAGCGCACAAGTTAGCAACTGTCCTGTGACCCTGGGTCACGTGGTCGTGCTACATCTAGCGGTCGTGTCGTGTGTTGCAGTGGAGCTGACGCAGATGTTCAAGCCCCCCGTGGTCAGCAGTGCACATGAAGACGTCTTCACCCCCCCTGCTCACCGCGGCACCCTTCAGGTGATTCAGGGGCGGGACAACAATGAAAGGTGAGACCAGAGCTGTCACCTGTATGGCTGTTGAAAAGCCGTGCTTTTATTTTGAAGGGCACTGTTTCGCGTCGCTACGCAACACATTGATGTTGTAAATAACGCTTAAACCTTACAACAGCATGAAAACATTTGATTCCAATTAGATTTCATTAAGGGTTTTAATTGTGTTGTCTGCTCTGGGGATCCGTCACATGCAGCAGGGTAGATTACCGCGACGTGCGTCCGTCCTGACGACTCCGCCACTGGAGGAACTAACACAAATAGTTTCAGTTCCATGATTAGAAGCATTTTATCTATTGTGATCTCTGCCGCTGTAGTTGCCAAAGGCAGGAGCCCCCTGAGATGGCGAGAGATGCCCCCACACCGGTGGCACAGTCCCCCCCGAAGGTAAGAGCCGCTCTGATCCGGCACCATCACGGAAAACCCCGGGAACCAACCCGCAAGCTCACATGTCAAATTGTGTTGAAGCAAAGGAGAAATCCGTTCGACAGTGAGGTGGAGGGAAGGAACAGCGGGAAGAACGGAGCCGCTGAGGGTGAGTCTTTAACCCGCCACCTCCTCGCCGTTCAAGTCAGCGTCGCAGATTATGCTTTTACTTTGAAGGAGAGACGCAGGTGTTGAGGGGTCGGCGTCTCTCCTCGGGCCTGCGAGGTTTTCCCAGAGGTCGTCCTATGCAAAGGCTGCCAGACTGGCTGGAGGATTACACAGAAAAACATTCCTCAGCCTTAATCTCTGCTGCATGACTTGAGTCGGCTGGAAATCATTCACAGAAACCTTGAGAACAATATTTTAAGCCCCTAATGAGGAGGAAACAAAAACACAAGCGTGCACGTGACGCAGACAAAGGTCAGCACGTGTTTATAGTCGTGCATTCTAAGCCGTTTTGTGTTTCTTTCGTATGTCGCCTGAGCAGCACTTTTCCCTTCAGGTTTAGCGCCCCCTGCTGGCAGGACTCTGTGTTATTACGCAGTAATAACACGATATTGACGTCTTTTATGAGTGCAGGTGATTTATCGGGACAAAGCGTGACAGTGATGCGTCAAACCTGATATTTTGCTCTTTCAGGGCCTCTGGCGTCACGTGAGAGCTGCACTCCTGCTGCCGACCTGCGAGCTGACCTTGCCTCGTGCGCGCTCATGCATAATGCATTTGACCCTCCACCAGTGGCGGAAAACTTGGCAGTCAGCATCCGTCGCCAGGGCTGTTCTGCTGAGGTAGACAGGCCAGAAGCTCGAAAAAATATCACTCCTGCCACACGCGGAGTTCCCGAGCACGTCCTCGCTGCTAGCGGCGCCGTCCTGCACGCTCCCCTGGACCCACAGGATCCAGTAAAGCCCGTTTCCTCCGCTGAGAGCAGCAGCGACAGGAAGCAGGTGAGACCGAGCTCCACTGATGCTCCTGCCAGGGCGGCGTGGCGGGATGGAAAGGAACTGGGGGAACATACTTTGTTGGACATGGACCGCATGGCTCTCGCAGAGGCAGAGGGGGTTGACCTTGAGAGTACCGGCCGTCTTGACCTTCAGACAGATTTACCTCCTCTCGTAGAGAGTCCAACAGATGAGGAGCTCCAAGGCAAAAATCAGGACCTCCCACAGGAGGACGTCGCTGGCTATCGGCTCCTCGGGGGTAAGAGTCTTACTTTCATCTGATGAGGTTGTTGGAACAAAACCTGTGTGGTACAGAAAAAGGCATCTGACTCCAGTCACCTTGATCACACTCCATGATGTTCTCCACGCATGTTCTTGTTGTTTTGGTAGATGTTGCCCAGAGAGGCGCTTTCCAGTTCCAAGATGACACCAGACACGCGGAGACAGAAGAAGTCCGTCACTCTCAGGATGGTACGGCTGCAGATGTGCAACCCGGGTTCCAAGTCCGTCAGCTTCCTGAGCAAAGCTCTGGCCTTGTTGAGGCCCTTTCACGTCCCAAGCAGCCACCTGAACACAGCGCAAATTCAAGCTTATTTCAAGGTTTCCTCGGACTTGATGATAAAACCGAAGAAGCTCAAGGTCCAGCTCATGAAGAGGTGCTCACGCCTGTGCATCAACCGAGTGTTTCCCAAGGTTCTGGAACCAAAGAAAAACCTGCTGTGTTGGTGGAGGGTGGAACGGCGCCACCTTCAACACCACAGAAGAGCCCGTCGAAAGAATCAGCCTCTTCAGCGGATGGCGAGGCTCCACATGCCCCCCTGGACTCCCCTGGTGTGGAGATCATAAATGAGGACTTTGTGAATCCACCTGAGCAGAATGATCCGCCCCACAATGGCTCTAGTCTGGATTTATCTGGAGAAGATGGTGTATATAGAGCCAAGCCCATCGTCATCTACGAAACAGACGACTCCTTAACAGAGTCGCAGCCACCAGACGACATCTCTGCATCAACACCTTCTTCTCAAGCCGTCCACGACCCATCAGAAGGGGCCTTTCCTCCACCGCCTTTCCTCGCTGGCAACACAGTCGAGGTTAGCAAGCAGGGGGAGGAGGAGGAACATGCAACACCTGGGGCAAGATCTTCCACACTCACTAAGAAACTGATGACCCCTCAGTCTGTTCTGAGGCCATCGTTGGGACAAACACCTCCACATAAAGCGAGCTGCTCTATCTCGAGGAACTCAGATAGATCTCCACTGAGGACCTTAGGTGGCAGCGAGGATCTGGAACCAACGGAGCACCAACACCAAGTGAAGGCTCAGTCACAAGAGAGACCCCTCAGTGCCAGTGAATCTCACTCTCCAAAACTGAAGAGGCAGCAGGAGGAGGTCCGGAGGAGCCCCTCTAAGACCTGTCACCCAAGGGTCCTTCCTAGAGAATCAACTGGTCCGCAGACTCCAAGACTCAAAGGTTCTCCCTTAAAAACCTTTCCAATAAACATCGGGGTCCAAAGTACGATTCCCGAAGAGCGTCTCGGAAGGCCGACTCCTGTGCCAAGACAGAGGAGTCCTTCCCACCAAGCAAAGCAGACAGTGCTGGCAGACGCTAAGAACATCTCAGATATCTCCTCTTTTCCTTTGCCTTCAAAAGCAGAAGAGGGTTCAGTTTCATATGTGACCGGTGCTGGAAGTTCTACTGCTCCACAACCAGGAAGCATCTCAGAGAAGAGCCTTCCATGCCTGGCCAGAGCCTGTGTTCCTCAGGATTATCAGCACTACCTTGGACCCCAGGAGAAGGCCTTTGTCCCCTCATTTAATCAGGAGAAGTCTACCTTTGCTGACCTCAGTGACCCCACAGAGGGCATTCCTTCTGGAGTTCGGGTTACGGATGCAAACCTCAAGCAAGGTACAACCACAGGCTGGAACCAGTAGTGTCCCTCACGCTGGGGAATGTTGGAACATCAGCATCTGTATTCACACTGAGCAAAAACATCTGGACGTGCAGTTTGTAAAACACAGAGAGGTGATCTGAGAGGCTGCTGCCTCACAGATCCACAGGTTTCAGACAAATGCTCAGTCAAATCCTGCTCTATTCTACATCTTTAGAAACCAAAGATCAAGCTAGTTATTAGCAACAAGTGGGTTAAAAATGGCTGATTCTGTTTGGTCTGTGGCAGATCATCAGGAGGCTTCTGGCCCCATGGAGCCCCCCCTAAAACAATCACCTTCAAAGCGAATGGCTTCCTCCAAAAGTCTGGAAAACCTCACATCACAATCAGGTGACTTTCTTTTACATGTGTTCTCTGCCTGCTTTTTAAAGTCTCAATAACTGTCAGGGCCTAAATAATGTCACTGCTCCTTCTCAGGTGAAGAGAGAAACAAGGATTATTCCAAAGACCACGTGAATCCAAGTGTGGATGCGGGTAAACAAAATCAACAAACCTTTGAAGCTGCATCACACACCGGTTGTCAAGTCATTTCTTCTCCGTCAAATGTGAATCTTTCAGATTCAAAGCAGATGAAGTCCAGTTTGTCCATTCCTTTTCTTCAGCTGGAGGAGGTAAAAGTCCTGTTCAACACTCAGCTTGTTGTTATTTATCCACGTTGTAGTTGGCACTACCCTTGACCTGGATGAGGAGGAGCTCCCATTTTATGCCAAGTGACAAGTGTGTTCGTATGTGTTTCCGTGGTCCGGCCTTCATCTCGACGCCTCGTTGTCATCAACAGACAGACAGCGACGGAACCTTTGGACCCGCCCTCCCCAGAAGAAACACAGGCAGCTCCGCGTCCAACTTCAGCTTGTCCTCAGGGTTGAACTCCGTGTCCTCTGTACGTCTGTGGAGCTCAGCATGTTATACATGCTGTTCCCTTTTTTACAGACTGACCTGCTTCTGCAATGAGCTCTGAGGTTCTTGACCAAGGAGGCTGATAGATGAACATCTCCACCTTTGTTTTCATGAACGTGCAGATCAGCAGCAGCATCAGCAGCATCTACCCTGCAGACTTTGGGGAATTAGAGGTCCAGGGCAGCATCCAGTTTGCCGTCAACTACATCCAGAAGCTCGGAGAGTTTCAGGTGTTTGTGGTGGACTGCAGGGATCTGGCTGTGGCCGACGTGAAGAAGAACCGCTCCGATCCGTGAGTCTTGTGTTTATGTAAGAGGTAGTAGCAGACGTACACGGGTTACCCTGCAGCAGGGATTAACCCAGCAGCCCTCCTGGTGTGGTGCCCAGGTCAAGCCAAAAGCTCATGGAAACGGCCGACGTTCCGTGGTGAAATGTGTGTGACGGAGGGGAATTACCTAAAAACACGCTGGACTAAATTTATTCTTGGATCATTTGTAACATTTGTTCTTGCCCATTAACTCCAGAACAAAGTCCCGAAGAAGGTTCCGGCTCAGGCTCTACTCAGAGTTCACCAAAAGGGAATCGTGACCCTCGTTGCGCCGCTCTAGTGAGCAAATCTAGGGGAAAAAATTCCCAAGACTCAAACCATTTGACCGCACTGACCTCATAGTTGATGGAGAACACGAACCCTTGGTGGCTCCACAACTTGGTTCCCCTTAATCCAGAGTGCCGACTTTACTCGGTAGATCTGTTTTTTTTTTTTTTTACCATTTATATGTACGGTTCAGCGTTTCCCTGGAATATTCACCTTTCTCTTTTACGTCATTCCACTCTGGCTTCACACCTTTTGGAACCAAGATTTTCTGTCATACTTCAGCCAGTCACGTGGACCACCGAGTCCTCTATTCAGTCCAATGTGTTTTACAGCTATGTGAAGTGTTACCTTCTCCCTGACAAATCCAAGTTGGGGAAGAGGAAAACTGCAGTGAAGAAGAAGACTTCTCACCCCATCTTTAACGAGATCCTCCGGGTAAGATCCAGCCGATTCGCGGCGCCTGTTAGCGCGCCAAAGCCATCGTTGCTAATTTATCCGTCCGCAGTTTAAAACCCTTCTTGAGCTGCTGAAGAGTCAGACTTTGAATGTGTCTGTGTGGCACAATGACACGTTTGGACGCAACAATTTCCTGGGCGAGGTGGACGTGGACCTGTCGGGGTGGGACTTCGGCAACACGCGGATCAACGAATACGTGCTGCAGGCCCGGGTGAGTGTTGCTGACCACGGCGGTGCTGCTGGTGTCTGTGCTCTTCACACGCTCGTCTCGGTGGAACATTTCAGGCCTCGGCACAACCGTCGCCAAGCTCGCGCTCGATGGACGACAGAGGACAAATGAGAGTCGCCGTGAGATTCCTGCCACAGACGTCCCACAGTGAGAGGACCACAGGTGTGCTTTGACCTTGGTCGCTAACTGGGTTTACTAACTGGTCTGGCGGTGTCCACAGGTAAGAGGACGTCCGGGATGGAAACGGGCGAAGTGCAGATTTGGGTGAAAGACTGCAAGAATCTACCTCCGGTCAGAGGCGTCACTATCGACCCCTTTGTAAAATGGTAAGCCTTCGTTCACGCTTTGGCGGGTCGGTCTCAAAGTCGCTACGTTTGACTGTACCTGTCGTCCACCGCAGCGCCGTCCTTCCTGACACCAGCAGGAAAAGCAGACAGAAGACACGGGTGGTGAAGCGGACGGCCAACCCCATGTTTAACCACACCATGGTGTACGACGGCTTCCGGACCCAGGACCTCCGAGAGGCCTGCGTGGAGATCACGGTGTGGGACCATGACCGACTCCGCAACCACTTCCTCGGAGGTCTGAGGCTGGGTTTGGGGACAGGTGAGACAAGCAGGACACTTTGGACAGAGAGTGTTCTGATGAGGCTGTAGAACCCTGACGTCAACCTCTCCGTGCAGGCAGGAGTTATGGGGTGGACGTGGTCTGGATGGATTCCACCCCAGAGGAGGCAGATTTGTGGCAGAGGATGCTGCAGTCAGACGGCGAATGGGTGGAGGACATTTTACCCCTGAGGATGCTAATGATGACTAAATGCAAGTGAGCGCACGTGAAAGGTGTCAGCGAGTGTTAACGTGCGCACCCTTAACATGTTTGGGCGATAAACTATACATTATATACAAACGTGCCATCGGGGGTTGGAAGGAGAAACGTATGTATTTGTGTAACCAACAACATCTGCGTGGTAAATTAACACAGGTGGAAATGTAGCTCTTCATAAAGAGCACAAATATTAAACTAATCACGTAGAAAATCCCTAGAAAATAAAGCACACCCATAGCTCAGATCTTCTATATTTATGGGGACTCGACGGCACTGTGACATCATTAAAACTCCTTAGATGATGATGCAGTAAATATCGTAGCCGTCGGGCAGCGCAGATATTCCAATAAAATAGTCCCCTCGATAATCCAACTGAAGGGTTGGTTGATGCACAGAAGCAAATTTTCCAAAACATTAGAACAAATATCTTCAAATAAGATCAGTTTAATCCGGATGAGGTTGAGCCGTTTCATCAGGATGATTAGTGTGTTGGAGAAATGTCCCAAACGTCCAAAAGAAGTGAAGCTAGCACCAGCGGTCTATCTGTCGAATGGTGTCTCACATACACGTGCAGACGTGCACTCAGATGTGGACGTGCACAGTCTACACACAGTCGCTACTCTGGTGCATCTACATTGCTGTTCCTTACAGAGATATATAGTATAAATAACCATATATGTGATTAAAAACAAAAAGAAAGAAAATAGTTATGACTGTTTCTCAGTCACACGTTCCCCCCTGTTGTGGTGCAGCTATCTTAAAAAACACACCTGATGGAATTGAGGGTTATTAATACACTGCTTTATAATTTCATGTGGTGCTCATTTGCATTTCAAACACAATCCAAACACAACTGTCGTTCTCTCTTTTTATGATGGGATTACATTACAAGATGATCCACCCTAATAAAAACGTTATAAAAATATTTGCTTCTGTTAATATGACGGCTGTGTTACAGGCGCGTCGTTCTAATTCTGTGACTTGTTGTATATTTAGAGGTGTTCATCCCAACCATCAAGATGCAGGAAGCTGTGGTTAGAGCAGATGTAAAGGTTGCTTTAGTCATAGAGTTTAATGTAAACTAATCGTAAACTAGCAGCAACATTTTCTTTATATTAATATTTTCTTTCCCGTCCACATTAGCCTGCTGTTGGACTACAAATGACAATAAGTATCGTGTCACATATAGTCCATATATTTAAATAAAAACATATTAACACCTGTTTGGTGTTTGGGTCTGTGGGAACTAATTTTAGTTCTTTTTAACCAACAAGAAAAAATGACCCAATTGCGTAATTTGTGGTTGGTTTACAGTAAAAATAGATTTGTCAGTGTGGTTCCTCATTGGCAATAATGGGCTCAGAGGATATAGGTAGAGAAAGAAGCTTTGGATGATGTCGAAGACGTTTCAGAATCTGGTGCTCCGGTGCATCCTCCACCGGACCTACGGAACCACCACCTGCAGCCAGCGGCACCAAAAGGAGCTGCTGGGACGTGCGTGGCCCCCACATGGTCAGAGAGACCCTACGCTAAGCATCAAGTGTAGAGATATGCAACACACAGACAACATTAAATCTCTTCCAAAGAGCAAATAAACACCAATATTTAAATGCATCTTTTGCTGAATGAACCCCCACAAGCCGCAGCAGGTCCTTCGGACCCACAAACCCTGGCTGAGTACCAAGAATATGAACACCACTCCAGAATACATCCGTTACAAGCAGCACTATTTAACTCGGGGCTTTTTTTGGCGTGGGTCCGAAGGTTAATCATTGGTTGATCTCTCCTGATGCGACAGGAAGTCTGCCAGTGTGATTGGCTGTCGCCTCCAATCAGTCAAGCGGGGCAGCAGCTAACCAGAGCGCAGCCTCCTGCGTTGCTAAGCAAAGTTAAACAGCTGTGTAAAGCTTGTGGTATTTAGCCCCGAAGTCAAGCCTGTTTGGCTTCAAAATAAAAACCCCATGACGCGAACTAGACCCAAGTCTGCAGAACAACGCCAGTGGTGGGCAAAAGGCAAAATAATCCCGTAGGAAAAAAGAAATAATGGCAAAATAGAGTTGATTCAGGCTGTTGTTGTTGTTCATTAAAAAAGTGTAAATGTCAAGCAGCTATAGCTTTGAAATTGATCTCTTCCCATTGGCTTATCCCATCTAACTTTAAGTGTTTTAGTTGTTTTTCCGTACAGATAATCACATTCAGGGAGCGTTTTTGTGTCATTTGGAGTTGACATTTTGAGTTTAACTCAGTCTTTTTTTATGAAATATTGTAAAATTCTAGAAATCTTTTTAGTTTCGCTGCAAATCTAGCGGTCTATGGTGAATATTACTTTGAAAGGCGTAAACGGAAGTTGCTGGTGTTGTTGCGCACTCTTGTTTCCGGGTACTTAAAAACTGTTGGTGATGCCGTCAGGATGGCTAACGCTGTGTAGTAGCCCCTTAAACAGTGTTGAAATGTGGCAGTCGCGGGGTTCAAGTGTCACTTTATCGGAAGAAGCGTCCGGCGGAGACACAGACGGCATTTTTAAACGCCAACTCCGGATGCATGGAGTCTTTTGAGAGCCACGCGTTTTCTCCCACAGCGGGGCGGCAGGTAGTTCCTCCCAGCCCGCATCGTTTCATCTGGCACCGCTTCTGGCTGCTGCTTTAGCATCAATGCTAAAGCCGCCCAGGAGACAACGTGCATCTTTAGTAAGATTTCGCAACTGTGCAATTTAACACAACACTAGTCGGAGAGAGACTTTTGCTAGAAAACCCCATGAATTTTCGCCGCTTGCTTCCTGGACTGAGCATCCGCATCCCAAGCGACAGAGTCTCCGGGGATAAACTTGATTATTCCGCCTTAGCTGGCGGCTCTGACGGTGGGCAGGACCGGCGTTCATGTGGCCAAAGTGCGTTTCGCTCCTGATGTGGTCGACAGGGAACTTTAGGCAGCACCGGTAGGCTGTGGGACAAAGGATGCGAGAGACCCCCCCCACCACAGGACGGAAGCAAGACTGTCACATCCCAGCCTGGACGGATGGGAGCCCGCGCACACGCCTCGGGAGAAGAGGCCAGCTCTCCACCCAGCTGTGAGCATTTGATGGTGTGAGCGGGAGCCTTCCAGGGGGGGCCAGCCGTGGCCGTGGGCCACCGGGACGGGACCGGGTCTGCTGGAGGATGACCTCATCGAGTGGACGCTGAAGAAGGTACCACCTCGCCTCTCCTGGCTGATCTGATGGACCAGACGCGTCTTTGCACTAATTATTCCTCCTGCTTTTTTGGCACAGACTCTCCAGGATATTGGGGGAAAAAAACCCCAGTAGAATTCCTTCTCTGGCCGCCCAGAGGAGATTGAAACGGATCGGAACCGCTGCTCTCCTGTCGTACCGCTGACAGCATAGAGATCATGCACTGACACCTGAACCTGAAGCCTTGTCACACGTTTACAGAATCAGCCATGCCTATCAGGAAGAACGGTGAGTTCTGATCAGCGCCCCCGGGTGGTGAAGGTCTGGGGTCCCTCCACCTATGCATTCCATCCCATTCCAGCCTTCCAGAACCGGCCGACACCAGGATTGGTCAGTCATCCTCCATCCATCCATTCGTTTTCTAGCCTCTTTCACCTGGACCTCAGAGCTCACACTTTTAGATCCGGTCATTTATACGTTTATATACGTTCAGCCATTTCCTCTTGGCCAGCATCTCTTTTTGCTGTTCCTCTGTAGGTTCCTCATCCACAGACTGTAGTCAGGTTTAAATTCAGTCTCGTGGGCAGGTTCGTGAATAAATGACACAGTTTAGGAGCTGAAGACAATAAATTGATCCCTGTGACTCTCCTATCTGCCCCGTTGCTGCAGACACCACCCGAGCCCTGGGGCTTCTGGATGACTACTGCACTAAACTGAGGAGGCCGGAGGAGCAACAGCTCAAAACTGCCATTCATAGAGTGATGGGCATCTTCCAGAGCAACCTGTTTGAAGCTCTTCTGGGTAAGTTAACTCAGCCACCAGCTACCTGGTCCTGGTGGACCAGTCCTACCAGTCCTGCCCATTAGTTCCCACCATGGCTGCAGCCCCACACCTGGATTCCTGGTTGCCTTGGCGACAGCGTTTACCTGCCTGGTAGGACAGAAATCTGCTGGATCACATGTCACTGGATTTAGTGGGAGCAGTGAAACCACTGAAATCTCTTACAGAGTTGCAATGTGGCATCATTATGGGCTGGAGAACACCTAAACCTGCTTTGATGGAATGGGGCGGGGCTGAGGGGGTACATTTATGTTAGCATATTGAGATATTTCCCGTTGTTCCCCTAAACATACGTGTGTAAAAGTCAAAAGAGGCGATGAAGCTGATCCCAGAGTGTTCTCTAGTTTTACTGCCTGTTTAAAATCACACCAGGATGTAATTCTTATCTAGATCACAGAGATACCGTTGGAGGGGGAAAAAAACCCTCCATTTGAGGCCCAGTTCCATTTAATGTGAGGATTACCTTCGTAATCTTTTCCTGAATGCTTATGCAACATCCTGCAACAGATGTTCTCTAGGAAGCGGCTCATATCTTCGAGCCATAATGGGCCACGTAAAAACCGGCCGCATCGTTAATATTGATGCCGCTCCTCGTGGACCGAACCGCATGGCTGGCAAATGTCAGTCGTGTAGCAGGAGTTCTCAGCAGGAGACGCGCGGATGACGCCTTGCTTCTGTGATTCTGTGTCAGCAATAAATGCCTCCATAAACTTTGGGGCAGTGGGGGGGAGACCATCGGTCTCCGTGGAGAACATGGCTCCTGAAATAGATGTAATCATCTTACAAAGTATTAGGTGCCGACTAATCTGGCCTGTATGGGCACCCCTGCTAAAGCCCGTCACGGCCGACCACATCCGCCATCCATCCGCCATCCATCCGCCATCCATCCATCCATCCATCCATCCATCCATCCAGGCGTGGATTAACCCGTTCGTCGTCCCTCAAAAGTTCGGTTTATCCACATACGTGAATGAACGCTGCTCCTGTTCTGCTCTCCCGGGTGACGAGGGGAGAACACGCTTCACCGTCTCCGTGTTTGCACGTCGGCGCTCGTTGCTTCACAGGTTACAGGGCTGTGTACAGGGCTTTAAAAGCAGCTTTTCCCTGTCTCCAAATAAAGCCCTTTCGTGATTAATCGAGGAGAGCAGACACCTGTTTGATTCACCTGCTACGGGTCGGATCTTAAACAGAGCTTCCTTTTGTGAGCGTGGTTCCCAGGCAGGAGTGGGCCGAGGGTGAGCCGGACCTCCTCAGAGGGGCGGCGTGGCGTGGCGCCGGGCTGCAGGCACGTGCTGCTGCAGAGATAACGGACAGCCGAGGGCACCGAGGGCAGCTCCAGTCGGAGCGAGTGGACAAGCCTGTTGTGGAGGGAGGCAGAGAGTCGCTCTTATGGGATAAAGGAGGGAGCGGAGCCAGAGTTGGTCATTTACTTTAGGATATTTACCTCCAGACGCGTGCTGCTGCGATTGCTCTGGAGGTGTAGGGGGGGTTATCGCAGCTCTTTCCTGCCAGGGGGTGAAAAGGTGCTGCTCAGCTGGAGGGGTTTCCTGGGAGCCTTCTCTTTCTTTAACACTCTCAGTGTTAATTAAATCAGTCCTGCTGATGACAGCAGTGGGAGCTCGCACCATCCCACAATAATGGGTCAGAGAAAATAGATCCTGTCCTCGTCTCTGTTTGGGTTCATACAGCGGGGCCTCTACTTACGAACCTAAATTCCGTACGAACTGAATTTTCAGGTGACGATTCGCTTCAACGGGAAAATATTTCCTCTTGTTACGAAAGAAATTTCAGGATACGAAAGGCAAAAATACGCTACCGCTGCTACTCGCAGCTCGCGGAGTTTAGCGAACACAAACTTGCTTGTAGCTGCTCTGCCATTGGCTATCGCCTAGCATCTTCCTGTCATCCCATTGGCTAGGAGGGACGTCAATATGTACAAGTTTGTGTGTATCCCAGCGTCGCCTTCGTTTAACTTTTATTTATTGTGGGTGTTCGTATGTTTGTCCATTAGATGGCGGTGTTACCACAAGTGTTAACGTTCGTTGCTAATGACGGCTAATGTAAGATTAGCCTGTAATAAAGTTCATTTTGTTCCCGGAGAAGCCTTGCACTGAATTCCGACATTTATTGTGCGGTAATCTAATTGTAACATGTATTTGTTACATGTTTTGATGCATTTTTATGATTTATAAAAAAAATTGTGTCTGAACTTTTGGGGGCTTGGAACGGATTAGGGCAATTAATTTCGGAACCAATTAATTTTGTAAGTAGAGGTCCCACTGTAGTTTATTTTACAACCATTATTTCTGTCTATTTTCCATAAACTGTTTGAAGGTCTCCCCTGAAGGTTTTTATCCCTCCTTGGATCAAACGCATCATGTTTGGGAGCGCTTCTTCCACATAGGACCCATGAATGATGTATGGCTGCCTCTCTGAGAGGGAGGCTCATGCATTTTGAGGCTGGGCGCCGTGGCGCAGAGCAGCACGCCGTCGGGCTGACATGCTGGAGCTGCTGTAATAATACGCTCATCCTCAAAATGCAAAAACTGTCAGCGTTTGTTTGATGCCGAGAGTGCACTTCCTGTGGCTTTTACGGGGCTCAAATATACTGATGGTGAGGTCTATAGGAGAACAGGAAATGAGAAGCCTGTGGATACAGGAAGCCTTGTGAAAATCAGCCCATCGTTCCGTCTTCTTGCCTCTAAATGTCATGAATTTTACTGACAGATCTTGAGCACATTTACCTTAGTTTAAAGTGAATATTCTGTGTGGGCTGCATGTTCACACGGCGCCGTTATGCTGAGTCTCCACCAGAGGGCGCCAGAACACCGTTCGAGCTTCCCTCCAGAGGGACAGACCGACAGCTGCTGAGATGGGATGGAAATAGTGTCGAGTCTCCATCATCTGTTTTCTGTATCCGTCGCCTATTAGTTTCCTAGATCGGCGTCGTGGACGTTTGATCAGACTATCAGATCAGTGCGTAGCGCTTTTGTCTAGCATTCTGTGTCACGTAATGTTAGATTATTGCTTGTTTTGTCTGCTTATCATCTGATCTCATCAGCTGATCTGGCTGTGCTATTTTAGCGGGCTCCCCGTGAAGTTATTCCTCCTACACCAGGTCGCGAGGACGCCCACACACTTTGCTGACCCTGCTGTGCTGCGCTGCCCCGCGCTCCACTCTCTCTGCAGACCCCAATCTTAGCCGCACACTTGAGAAAGACGTGTCCGTCAAGGAGAGACTCGCGGCCGTGATTCATCAGTCACGACTCCCTTCCAACAGGGTTCTACTGTCAAAGGCGCCCTGTTTTCATGGCAAACGTCTCTGCAACTACAGGACTTTAAACCACTAAACCTTGATGTGAATTTGGCCAAATCCGGCTGAACATGAGCTTATGGATGGAACTTTAAATGATTGTGAGGGACAAATGTTGCATTAAGGGATATATTGGTTTTATTTGATTTTTTTTCAACATTTCTCTCTTCAAACATGAGAGATCTAATCAGAAAAGATGTCATCATCCACGATAATGGAACTCGTACAGGAGGTCGTGTCGGAGTCAGCCCTATTTTTCCCTTTTCCATTGCTCCATTATGATTATTTTCCTTCTTTTTCCTGTACCTGCAGTGCACCCAGTTTCCCCAGTTTGGCTTCATTGCCGTCTACTTCAAATTTTAGTTTACTTCCACCGGGAACAGAAGCGGAGGAGTGAGCGATGCATTATCGGTAATTGGTAGGCTGTGTGTTACTCTGGAGGTACAGAAGGATTAGTTGGTACCTTAGTCACTGTGGGGGAGGGATAGCTGCAGGGAGGGGATGCAGCTGGAATAATCGCTCCCTGAAGAAGCGCAGCCGTACAGGAGCCTTGACTGTAAGTCCCAGCCCACTCCACCCACCCGTTACATAAGCCTGGAAAAAAGCAGTGCGGAAGCACATCTGTCTGTTAGCTGCTTGTGTGTCAGTCAGATGTGTGCTCGTTAGAGGAAGCCGGCACTAAAGTTATCTGTGAATTATGTAAGTCAGAGTGGATCCGCATCTCCTGAGCCACTCCAGGGTTGCCTAGGAAACACCAGAGGGGCAGGAGCAGGATGCCACCTGCCTTTGGGGAGTACTGGGAAGCTTAAAGTGATGTAGTCGGCATAACACGTTAACATTAGCCTCGGTAATAAGAGGACTACAATGATACTACTGCTAATAACAATAAGAAATGAATTAAGATTATGTTTGTGTTGTATAAAGTAGTGAAAATCCTTCTGAAAGCACTGATTTGATTAGTTCCAGTATTAAAAGGTTGCCTATTGGCTCACTTATAATAGTTAACGTAGAAACTTACGAGGAATTCACATCATACCGTCACAGCTGCTAAAGTAATCAATGTCGAACGAGCGCGTTTGTTTTCTACCACTAAAATAAAGATGAAGAGCGAAGATTCTCGCCAACTCTCCGCTCTGATGTTTAACTACGCGTGGACGCGCTGGTTTTAAACGGTTCCCTTCGCGATCCATGTTGCGCCGTTGACTAATAACTTAGCATAGTTTGTTTGTGTCTGCTGTGATAAAGCTGATGGATTAGCACCTAATTCCCCGAGCTTAAGGGATAAATGTTATGAATCAACGTGGGCAGAACCAAGGTGACAGAATCGGCCATAAATATTCACTCAGATGTTGTTTGAGCAGAATGGAGAGCGTCACCTGTTGCTAATAGCCAGTAGCACCAGAACAAGAACTGTTAACCTGTATCTGGAAGTCCAGCAGGACCCGAGAGAGGTCACGTCTGTGGTGCTGCCAAGATTTAACGCAGTTAAACAGGACTGTTTGGCCGAAGGAGCTAATATAGGAAATATGGCCATGCCAGGTGGGAATCCATAGAGGAAAATGGCCAACGCAGGTGTACGTGTGCGACACACACCTTGCCCTACACACTTATTCCATAATAAGATCCCGATACCTTCCACACGCAAGATGTCGCCTTGAATCACTCGACAACTGACGTCTCCAAATCAGCTCAGCCAGGCGGGGAGCGAATGAACCTTGAATATAAAACCGTCTCACTACATTACATGTGTTAATAGAACGCTACGCCGCGCCCAAGCGGGGAGAAAAGGGTCTTTTATTTTATGTTGTGGTGGACTTGCCTGGCTTTGGGACGCATGTTAAGCAGGAGAGAGCTGAATTAGAAAGCAGTTATGTGGAGGGGAAGGTCATTGTCTGCAATGAAAGGAACAGGCGGCCTCTGTGTCTGAGGATTAGCCGCGTGTTAGCCTGCCACCAGACATCTGGTCCTCCCACAAGCGCGCTGTTGCCGTGGAAAGCATCACTCCGACATGGCAGAAGGGAGCAGGGAGGCTCTGCCGCACTTGGACTTTCAGCTGCCGAACGGGTATGAATGGAAGGTCTCGATCCAGCCGCTGCCCGTAGCCGCGGGCGCTCCTGGTTGATGAGTAGTCGCAGCTTTTTCAAAATACTTTACCAATGAAACAAAATTCCTAACTTTAAGAGCGGGAAAAATTCCAGTGATTTTGTGTGTCGCAGTGCAAATGATTGATAATTAGTGGCTATATTGTGTCGTACACGCACCCAGATGGAAGCTTCACTCGCATCTCTTCACAGTAATATGTGTTTAACAATGTACAGAATATGGAGACATAGAGTATGTTTATATTTTATATTTTATGTACGCATCCACATCATACAATGCAATGTTGAAGCACAATTAATTCCTATATTTAGGACTGTTTATTTGTCTTTATAGAACAAACACAACTGTCTTACAGTGAATTGCGGAGCTCTATAGGATTTAAATGCAAATGTGTTTTGTTTATAGATGGTTTTAATTGTGTATCACCGTGTTAGCGGGAGTCATGACACTTCACCGTGCCTGAATCTGTATTTCCACAGATATACAGGAGTTCTATGAAATCACCTTGCTGAACACGCAGAAGAGTTGTGAGCAAAAGCTGGAGGAGGTCAACCACATGGTGGACAAATGGGAGAAGTGTGTTTCTGTCCAACACTCTGAGCTGGGAATTCCTGTCTCCCCGGTGGAAGCGGTGAGTATCCGAGTGTCTCTGTAGGTCGTCTGCATTGATCTTTCAGAAACCAGGACTGGACAATAAAACTTGCTTAAACCAACTGAATTCTCCCTCCTGTCTGCTCTAACGGGCCCTCAAGGAGAATTATTGTAATGAATTATACTTTATGCATTTATTTAGGACTCTTTTCATTAAACGATGCCATTTAGCTCGCAGTTAAGGGCGGTTTAGGGGCCTCGTCCAGGGGCCCGCCGTCGTGGTGACCGTGAAGTTGTAGGCAAACCCGTTTCCACCAGTTTTTTATTCCCCTGTGATTGATTCTCTAAAGCAGTGGTCCCCAAACTACGGCCCGTGGGCCGGACACGGCCCGCCTCCACATTTGGTCCGGCCCCCTGAACAATACCAGAAAGCATTTTGATTTTTTTTTCATATATGTGTATTTGTATTTGATAATAAAGTTGGACTTTTCCAATAAAATGTTCCTTAGTTATGAACGATTTTCATTATTAACTATTAGTTAGTAGAGAGGGTTATTTGGTTATTATTTATTTTATTAATACTGTTGTTATTTATTTCCAGACTTTTGTTCTGTGAAGAATCCAGAAAGGGTTATTTGATTGTGCTTTCTTGAAAACAATAATTTTTTATTTTATTTTTAAATTTTCTCCTGCAATCCTCACACTTTTTCTGTTACAAACTGACCCCGGCCCCTTATCAGAGAAGGGAAAAGTTATGTGGCCCTCACAGGAAAATGTTTGGGGACCCCTGCTCTAAAGTGTTTGGAATCTCAGCCGTGACCTAGCTTTGCTAGCTTAGCCCAATATCGATTGTCCAGACTCGGCTAATAGCGTAATTTCATGGAACGTTCAAACGACCAACGCGACAGCCGGTTGCAGGGGTGAGCGCCGGTAAATGCCAGTGGCTAACTCGCCGCTAGCACTGCAGACCTGAGAGGAAACGCTCAGAGGCGACTCGTGGGAGGTGCTGATTGGTGCTTGCTGACATCTTTGCAGCATATTGGAGGCGAGGAACAAGAGCCCAGACATCAACACCTTGTGTAGAAGGAAGAGCTGATTCATAGAAGCGTGTGATGAATTAACGAGACAGATGATTAACAGAGCTGGTCATCGGTGTAAAAAGTGTGTTTTTGAGGAGTTTAAAATGTGGCATTGCTAAAGGAACTATAATCAAACAAGCACTCACCAAGCACTTAAAGAAGTCATATAGGTAGCAGTGTCCCTGTTCCAAGCTTTTATTAGGAATTTATTAGTTTATTAAGCGCGCCAACATCAGCTTACTTCAATTTCAAGATGAAAGCCCACAAACGAACGGGTTTGTAACAAGCCTTAGCGCGCCGCCAGCGCTATTTTTGGTCAGCGCAAGCACCTGTAGGCTTACCATCTCTGCTTCTAATTAAAGACGTAATTAGGAAGCAGCCGACAGACAGATCAATGACACCAGTGATCTGTCAGAGCCAGTGGTTGCGTAACTGACCCAAAATATTCAGTATTTCCAATAAAGGCGCCACGTCAACAGTTTTAGGGTTGTTCCTGAAAAATGTCTGGAGGGAATAATCTGTGAGGCTTGGGGATATTACACGACGCTGTTGTTGCTGTGTGGCTGTTTGCGTGTTTGAGGAATGTGTTTTGTTGGTTCCAGCAGAGGGATCAGAGCAGCGGGGAACCCAGTGGGATGGAGTCGGACCAGCACTGCACCTCTGTGGTAAGCTAACACATTTATGCTCTTCTGCCTTTGTGCTTGTGCGGTTTGCTCTTCACGTCACGTCCCCTGTCCGTACATCTGGTTGGATCCCCCCGTCCTCACTCCTGCCATCGTGTTCTGATCCGTGGAATATTCCTCAGTAGAAAGTGCTGTAACTGACTGAGCCCAGTAGCATCTGCTGCTGTACAATATTAAATCCCCAGATGGTTTTTGCTCTTTGGAAGAATCATTTGAAGGACTACAAGCGGTTGAGGAGTTTGTGTATTGGAGCGGGTGTCCTTACAAAGGTGGTTATTCTGTCTAATTCAATAAGATGTGGCTACAGGAGCCACATTACCTGAGGGGATTAGCCCCATTGCTCTGGCAGAGGCAGGCTAAGCTGACTGGGGGATGAGTTCGCTAAGAACGGGAGCGGGAATGCCTGCGTGCTGCCTGGTCCACAAATGAAAGCTGTCATTGAAGTCAAGTTTTGCAACGCACCTCCTCCGCAGGACGGCTCCAAACAACAGGTAAAATGTAAAAATGTGCAGTAGTTCCGAGGCTCATTTTGGTGGCGTGGTAGGATGTCACGTCTCTCCTGACGCGTCTAACACCCTGGGCACATCTAGGATTTAGTCTCGACATCCGTAATTATACTCTACAGCACTTTGGACTATTTGCAGCTTATCTGAAATCTGCTATAAAAGCAGCAAATGGATGAATGTAAGCTAATACAGCTCAAGGGAGTGAAAACGTTGGAAATAAACAGATTAAAAATGATACTTTCAATTTCAACTTTTTGGCTGTGTTGTGTGAGCAATCAGCAGACTGATGATCTCCTCACTGATGGCAACCGCCTTCCGTACTGAAGCATTTGAACGTACTGTCTTAATTTGAACGACCCAACATGCTCTTCTAACACCCAAAATGAATCTTCTCAGATATTTTCCACACATTGCTGCTTAATGAAACTGAGAGCCATTCAGAAAGAAAAGCTGCTTGTCCCAGAAGACTTAGGAACAGTTCAAACGTGGCTCAGTAGTGAATTCTTGTGTGTGTGTGCATATATATATATATATATATAGAGAGAGAGAGAGAGAGAGGGAGGTTTAAGAGGACAGCGCCAGTGTTATTATTAACTACCATCAGTCTGCCTTGGCAGCTAAGAGCCAGCGTGACACAATATGGGAATCAAATTTATTCTGCTGTGCTGACTCTGTTCCTCACACTGTTCTCTTGCTCTCTCGCTAATGCTGCTTAGAGAGAGAGGGAGCGGGCGAGCGAGGGAAAGTGAGGAGGAGGAGAGGATGAGCTGGAAACAAGACAAGAGGCAGGAAGAATGAGAGCCGAGGAATGATTTGAGGCTGGAGGAGGCGAGGAGCTGGGTGGATGGAGCGTCTGCGCTAGCCCTCGGTGCTTTCAGCATCGTGGAGGATGAATCCCAATTCTCACATGAGGCCCACATGCAGCAGCAACTGTTTGCAGTGGCTCCTTTCTTTTGCTAGCGTTGGTGCGCGCGTGTGTCTCCCTCTCCTCCTCCTCCTCCTCCTCCTCCTCCTCCTCCTCCTCTTTTTCTTCAGACACGATACCTCTTTAATATTCAGCTCTGCTCCTTCTATACCGCTGTGTTTTTCTCCTCAACATCCTTTTTTTTGTCCTCCTGTGATGATTTTAGTGGTGATGACTTTGAGCATAGGCTGAAAGTCCCCCCCCCCCTTCCTTTTTGCTGGCCAGCATGGACTGTCTCTGCATTGTCACCACAAAGGTAAGAGAAGCGGCGCTCCTCCGGACGGATTGTTGGGAAGACGGGAGAGCTTTTGAGCACTGGAGCGGGACGAGCAGATGGAAGGAAGCTCTGTCCTGCTTGTTTGGGAATGGTTTTGTGTTTGCTCGTGTGTCTCCCACAACCATCTGGACAGTTTTGCTTCTGCCGTGCACGCGACTACGTGTTTGTGCGCCGGGCGTGGGGAGAATCGGCGCGCGTGCGTCCTGTTACGGCTGCAGAAGTTGGGGTAAACTTTGTTCAGCCGGCTCCCAGCCTGCGAAGCAAAGCTTCCCTGTTAGCATCAGCAGTTTGGCTAAAGTTGTGCTGCACAGTGAGAATAGCAACAATAACCTGTGAGAATGCTGGTGGCTCCATCGTTAGAGCCTGGGCTGGTCTTTCCCGACAATCTTCTGGACATTGCTTGCTTGCAAAAAGCTTCTTCTGGAAGCTCTTTTCTGGCTTCCCCTCATTAATGAACCTATTAATGATTAATGATGGTTTCTTTCCTTATTTCTTTTCACACCAACTATGAATCCTGTGAACAACAATTCAGCATCATTGGGTTTATTTTTGATACATTGTATCATGTAAAATACTTCCAGAATCAGTCATTTAGAAACTGGATTAAACTGAAAACATACGATAGGAGTCTTCTCTGATCTCGTACAAGCCTTTGATAACTAATCACTGCTGTGGACGTGCTCGTGGTGTCCCCCAGGGCTCAGTGTCGGGCCCCAAACGTTTCCCCTCTGACGCGTGAAGTGTGCAGGTGGTTCGGTGCTGGGCGACAGCATTAATTCAGCGGATTTAACAGTGTTAAAGGAGGCAAAACTAAAAAGATGACTTGTGTAAATAAGTGTAAGTTAAGTGTAAGTGTAAATAAAGTGTAAATAAGGCTGTTTATGGTGAAAGTGCAGTACTCACAACGGCGTCGCTGAGAAACATGGTTGACATTAAAAAGGGGCGTGAAAACGATATTTTTGAAATATTCACAATTGGTTTAGCAATACCGAGAGAGGTTCTCTTTTAATATAGAAACAACTCACGTTGCTGTATATTTATTACCAAGATCAAAGGCAAAGTGCAACTATCACATCAAGAAAAAGTAGAAAAATATGTTGTTTAGTTGGTACAATGAAAAATTGCTGATTACGGGTGACTGTTATTCATAATTCTGTAATTTTCATGGTGTGTGTGTGTACCTACAGGGCTTCTTTTTTAATATTATAGTGTGTAAAGACTATTTTTGCAGTAATCAGAAGGCATATTTGAGGAACACAAGAAAGTGCTTGACCTCATTTAAAAGAGCAGTTATTTAATGTGTTGGTGTTGGCAGCACACACACACGCGCGCGCGCGGCAGCTCCTTCCTGATCAAGCCCAACGTTCCGGTTTTTCCCCCTCGATTTTCTATAAAAGCCACTTTCACACCAGTCTAGCCAGTAAAAGTTGAGCTTCTCTTTCCTTTTCAGTTTTCTCCCAGTAAACAGTGAATTCTATATTTAGCTTTATATCAAAATAAACCATTTAAAGAGTATTCTAGGGATGAAATCACCCGGCAGAGATGCTCTTTGTTGCCGTAGCAACGTTGACAACATCGGGCAGCAGTTGTACGTGGCTCCGTGCGCGTGTCACGAGGTTGGCCGTGACCCAGGGAATATTAGATGTGCTCCTACTCTGAGCATTCATCCATTCATAATGAACGTGTGCAGCATACGTCTCGCTTCTTATGCGCGTCGATGTTCCGTCGACTCTGTTTGTTGCTGTTTTTAGATCTTTGATGCGGCTTTTTTTTTTTTTTTTTTCCACGTGGGAATCAGCCGAATCTGTTTTTAACCTTGACTCGTTTGGCTCCTGCGTTCATCCGTCTGGAGCCGATTCAGGAAGTGGTGATGCGCGACGACGGCCGAGAATATAATTGTCTGTCCGTCCGTCCGTCTCCCCAACCCGTTTGTCCATAGCTTAAGAAGTGTAGCTTCTTGGAATCATCTTGGAGGAGAAGAACCTGTCGGCTAGATTGAACTTGACCTTCTGTGTTGCATCTGCGGAGGTTAGAAAAGGTGACGACGTGCTTCCTGGGAAAGGCAAAACCTTTAACCGTGTCCGTCGTTCACCCTGTTATAGTCAGTGACGCTAAAGTGGGAAGGTAGTCAGAGTGTAGTCAACATTTTATCAGTCAGTCACGAGCATTTGGCTGTTTTAATAACACTAGTCGCTACGGAAACGGACACTTAGTCACCCCAGTATTGGTCTTTTTTTAAATAAAAAAAGATATCTCGCTGTGAGAACATCTTTTCATCCAGCTCCAGGGATTAGACCCATCCTTTGGAAATGTGCAGCAACGAGCTTCCTACAGTACAAGGCCAAGGTCTTGGTGATATCACAGCTAGCTCAGGAAATCCAGGTGATATCACAGCTAGCTCAGGAAATCCAGGTGATATCACAGCTAGCTCAGGAAATCCAGGTGATATCACAGCTAGCTCAGGAAATCCAGGTGATATCACAGCTAGCTCAGGAAATCCAGGTGATATCACAGCTAGCTCAGGAAATCTTGGTGATATCACAGCTAGCTCAGGAAATCCAGGTGATATCACAGCTAGCTCAGGAAATCTTGGTGATATCACAGCTAGCTCAGGAAATCCAGGTGATATCACAGCTAGCCCAGGCCGTGCAGGAATCGCTGGTGACCTTGAACCGAATATAAAGTAGCGCTGCGGCGGTGGGTGAGGAATGGCGGAGGTAAACCGGCTCTCCAGGCTTGTCTGTATCATCTACGTTCTTACCTGTCCCACACAGGTAATCCCAGGACACCACCTGAACGTCAGAGCCCAGAGCCTTATGGGAAAATGTCCAGTACTGCAGTATCCCGCGCTCCAGATGGAATCATAGGAAAGAAAAGAACATGTTCCCTCGCTACCCCGCCCCGTTAGCTACTTTTCTGCACAAACCCCACCGACTAACAACTTCTGACCCATCACACTACAGAGGTTCTGTCTGGGTTTAGAGAACACGCTGCCAGAACCCAACCAGAACAGGACGTTTCCCCCCAGATAGCTCAGTACGTTCAGACAACTCCGGGAGTCCCGGTCGCTCCAGACTGGTTCCCGGCCAACTTTGTGCAGTAGAATTCCGGATTTAAAGCTTCCCACTCTCTTTTCTTCTGGGCTCATGAGGCCTTGGATGAGTCCTCTCCATCAATGTCCATGGTTTAATTAAATGTGGCCTCTAATCAAGATGTAGAAGCATCTCAACGACGACCACTTACAGTTCCAGGGCCAGTGCCGATGTAATGTGCACATCCAAACGCTTCTATAATTCCTTTTTCACTCTGTCACTCTAGTTTATTCAGCGTGTTTTGTTCAGAGAATAAGAAAACACATATTTAGCTCTTTGTGTCTTGTTGGCTAAACTCCCAGCTGTGGAGCAACCTCATTGCTGCAGTTGCTGGTGCAGTGATGGGGAAGCCATCTATCACAGGCACACACACACTCACACACACACACACACACACACACACACACACACACACACACACACACAGAGTCCAGCACAGCGAGCAGCTCGTCTCAGTGCTGCCAGCAAACAGGCTGTAGTTTGAGGAGAGCACTTCCCAGCATAGCCACTAGGTTGAATTACTCTTACGTTCACACTGTACACACACGCCCACACACACACACACACACACACACACTCATACATGGACGTAATTCACACAGGCATGGAGGAGAGGAAGGGAAAGATGTTGGAGGTAAGACACGGCAGCCATTTACTCTCTACTAATGCAAGTGATGAGGAGGGGGAACCTGTGTGTGTGTGTGTGTGTGTGCAGCGGCTGGAAGGTTCTGGGCAGGTTCTGCAGCAGTGAACTGCAGCAAACTCCCGTAGTTCCTCCCCGGGCCGCGCGTTCCTCTCCTCCGCTGACGCTCGGCCTCCTAAACAAGCGAACGTGCACGCCATGAGGAATCCTGGAGCACAATGACACGCAGGGGAACCTTAAACCTTAAAAATGCTCGTTTTTGTCACCTGCTTTCAAACCAATGGTGCTTCTAGGAAAAAAGCAGATAATCCCCGCGAGTGTGACTGCGATCGGGAGTGGATTCTACAGATTAGATTACATTTTATAATCCACAGGGTTTACCCCCTTTTCTTTGTGTTTGGATCGGTTCCATTAGCACAACTGTTAGCACTTAGCACAACTGTTAAAAAGCAAACGTAAAATCATCTCTAGCTGTAGCTTTGTCGATGTAAAGTGGAATTAATTCATCCATCCAGTCTCACAGTTGCGCTGGTTAGGACTGGTTAGTAGTTCATCACACACACACTCACACACACATCATGTTTTCTCTCCAGAGATTTCAGTTTTTGGCCAGGTGGTTCCAATATTCCCCATATAGACCATAATTCGTGACTCTTTCTTGAAGAAAAAGCTTCAAATGACAGTGGTTCAGCTCGTTGTTCAGCTCTTCCACAGGTGTGTAACGATTATTATCGTTAGCTATTATCGTTCAAACGCGACTGTTGCGTACGTCATCCTTAAAACTGAGGATCTCCAAAAGCAGCGGGTGGGACGGGGGCGGGAAACCTGTGCACCAGCGCTGGCGCCGTGACTGGGATGTCGCTGGTTATGGAGGTGGAGGAGAGGAAAGGAGCCTCACAGAGACACAGCTTCAGGCTCTGGGGGCTCCTCAGGCTGATTCTGTTGACTTTAGGATGCAACGTTGGAAAATAAATTGCTAGTTTGCATTGTTGCAAAGAAGAAAAGGGCCTAAAAGAGTGTGAGGCAGAGTCAACGCGGATTTGTCATATTTAATGCAGATTCTGTGTTTGTGCCTAAAACAGCTTCTTGTCAGAGTGTGTTTGTTTTTCTTGAAAGGGCATTTTCCCAATGGGATCATTAACATAATGTGGGAGAAGTGTGATGTGTAAACACATCCATCATCCAGCGAGTGGGCGGATTTTACTCTTGTATCCCGCGTCCTGTTTGACATGAATAGACGAATTCATGTCTAAAATAAACTCCGGTATCCAGTAATACCAACAGGGAGTTAACAGCTTGAAGATTTGGGTTGGCATATTCTGTCTTTTGTCCTTTTGTTGCACTTTTGGATTGTTTTGGGAAGGTTGCAGGATGGTTTGTGGGAGTCATTGAGTAGCCTGATTCAATAAAAGGGCATCCTGGCCCCCCGCTGAGCTCAGGTAGGAGAACGAGCCTGTGGACGTGGACATCGGCCTGGCTGAGATGGCGAGAATTGGGCCTATACTCAAAATAGCCGAGCCTCACAGTTCCTCCACAGGAGACGGGGAGACGGGGAGCGCGATCCTCCGTGTTACAGTTCCATCTAGTGGTTCAGTTCCCAGAGCGGTTTTCTGCTCTCACACCGTACATTTACATTAATGCCACGGATGTGTGGGGTAATTGTGGGCTGTGGTATTTAGAGATGCTGCCTGATACAAGGTCAAAGCTGCCACACGTCCCCACCTTCATCTTCAGGGCCCTTGAGCAAGGCCCTTCCTCCCAGAATGCACCTGTACTGTGTAGGTATGGCAATAAATGCTGCTTAATGCAAGGGGGCTTTTGCTGGTTTTTACTATTTCTTTCTCTTTCTTATGATTACATCAGGAAATAGGGCAGGAACAAGAACAAGAGCAGGTTTCTGTGTGCTGAGGGTGAAGACGGACTCGTGTAGGTATGCGGCGTAGTGGAGAGAGAGCAAAGGGGAGGGGGCGGGCTGGTGCATGTGCGATCCAGAGCCCATGTGCGTAACCTTTCTCTCGAGGAGCGTTGCCCTTTCCTCTGACTGTTCAGCCCGACGACGGCGTAGCTTCTCCGTCTTTTTGACTCCGTCGGACAGCTTGCGTCGCTCTCGGGAATGTCTCCGATAGTGAAAAGCCCCGAGTGCACCCCGCTGTTGTGCCACTGCAAAGTTGCCTGCGCGAACAACTCGTTGTCGTTGATATTCGGTTGCCAGGTAAGTTGCTGATGCCTTCGCTTCACAGTCAGACCACAGTTAGCGTGAACCAGTGACAGAAATGTTGGATATCTCTTGCGTGGCTGATCAGTGAGGCAGCTTTTGGAAACTTTGAAGTCATTGGTACGAATGTGTCCAGTTTTGTTTCCCATCTGCAGCCCTGGAGCTTTATTAATGCTTACTGGGGCTTAATGGAGCAGCTGTGCTAATGCTCCACAATCCCTCCCGTACGCATCAGAGTTAGCTCCGTGCGCTGAGCTGCTTGACGGAAACTTGCCTTTATTTTCGTGCTCCGCTCATACCTGCTCTTGGCCCGTCTCCAAAATAAGGTCAGTATTTCACAACAGGAGCAGGACCGGCCCGCTAAGAGTTGTCGGCTTTCGTTATGAGACGTGTGCTGTGTTTGGGGGAGGAGGTGAGGCAGCAGGCACCTCCTTTGCCTCCGCATTGAGATGTTTTTAGCTAAATTACACCTGCCTTCGAAGAAAAAAGAGCAAATCCCTTCAAGATGAGCTCCAAACATCCCCCAAGCATCTTCTTCTTCTCCTAAATCACCGTCATTTGTCACCAAACTGCAGGTTTCACGGCCGCAAATTTTAAATATGCTTTCAAAATCACCTGACGTGACATTTGGACCCAGTTGCCATGAGACAAGCATCGATAGGAAGGGGAATTTATGGAGTTGTTTTTAGGATTTAACAAAATGACGTGGTTGTTGTAGGAAGCCAATGGAGAAATGAAGCAGCTGGTGTTTTTACCCTTCGCTCGGCTCGTCCTCCTCGGGTGATAAGGGGGAAGCGGGGAAAGGGTCCAGCGTAGGTACACGCAGCCACGGAATTAGGTCAGCGCGCATAACTGCTGGGTGATTCCACGCTAGATCCACGCAGAGGCTCGGAATCTGCCTTCGGACACGCCATCCCTCATTTCCATCTCATCTTGAGTCTGTTGGTGAGGGCCGGAGTGAACATCAGAGAGGGATGTTGTCAGTGGAGCGTGACACAAGACCTCCCATGCGCAGCTCTGCCGTTGGCAGCCTCAGCCAGGCCAAGATGAGGCTTCCGCTCTCTGCTCAACATCACCAGCCCTCTTACATCCAAGTCCTCCTTTCTCCTCCCCTGACACGATTCCCAGCATGTACCAAGCCATGGGAAAATGATGCAAGCCCGCTAATGTTGCTATAAATGGAAAACAAATGAGACATTTAGCACCCAGCTCTCCTGAGAACCTGGAATTATTTGCCTGTTTGGTGTTTTTGAATCATTTCGTCTTATTTAAATAAAACCAATGAGTAATTATTGGATCGATTCTTCTCTCTGGTACAGCGGATTGAATATATCTAAGCACAAGCAATATTGTGTAGCTTTGATATTAAACTGACGGGATGGTGATAGTCCAAAATATTAAGTATTAATACCATACTCGTTGGCGTTTAAGCCTTTAATTTTAGAATGAAGCTACACTGATTTCACCAAAACATTTTTAGCATCGCTGCGTCTTATGTTGGATTTTCTTTTGCCTTATTCCATTTGTGTAGAAGCAACTGGGGCCGACCTCCTCCGCTGCTATTCTTGGGACGCCCGCGAGCAGATATGTGGTGGGCCCGGAGCTGCATCCTCCCGCTGACACGAGGATGCAGCTCTTTATATCGCTGTAACCGATCACTGGAGCGTCACAATTCCCACATCGCTGCAATCTCTGGTTGGAATGAATCCTCTCCGTTGCTCTTCTGGCCTCTTCCTCTGCAGAGGTTTTTGGACCCTTGTATACTCGCCCCGTTCGCATCCGCCCGCTCGTGCTGCTGTCCACCAACTTCTCAGCCGGCCGCGGCGCTCCTTGTTTACGGATGAACGTGTGGAAGCTTAGCTGAGATGGTCATCTAGGAGGAGTCGGCCTGTGTAGTCATATATGGTCCTGTTGCTCTCCCCAGAACAGACCAGCGGCAGTACAGCGGTCACCCCACAACGGCCCGCCCCCACCCTGCATGAACCCCGCCTTGACGAACACTTCCTGGGTGAGAGAGGAGGGATGGGGTATTTCCAGACCTCTTTTTTTTCCTGTTACCCTTTTCTGCCACCATTTACTGCTCATGTCGTTGTGTCATTTCACATGTTCACCTCAGTCAATAAAGCTTCGTTGCTGTCATCTGTGGATCTAATTCTCATCCTCACGTTCTCATGGTGTCTAACACTGATTTCTCTCTATTTCTGTATAAATATGACCTAAAACTATGTCTGACTCAACCTAAAGAGAGCCCAGCCAACATAATTATGCAGCACTTGACTGAGCTTTGTGGAGGAATGTTATCCACAGTTATTCATAGGTAAAGGTGCTGTTTAATCTATTAAAATCTTCCTAGTGGGAGTTAAATCATGACAAGGATTAACTATAAATGCTGGAAAGCTTAATGAATCTGTAAAAAACACCTTTGGCCTCTGACCAAACAGTAAGTTAATGCAGGAACTGAACAAAGACCACGTGTGTGTAGGCTAATGACCAGACGTAGCACGTCTTACTTCCATTGGAGCTCACAACTAAACACAACTAAAGTCTAAGACGAGCACTACAATCCTGCATACAAAGTCAAAATGTACATGTAACTTTTTATTAAGAAATCATTCAAGACCCCCCCATAAAGCCCATAATCTTTGCTTTCTCGCATCCTTTATTATCGTACAGTTAAGCCTACTGTCCTGCGTCCCAATCATTTGATCCTATTTTTATTTATTTGTCTTACATGGACATATTCTCTCCTCTTTTTCCCCTGCTGTGCTATATTTTGACTCGGGTGAAATGCTTCTCACACTTGCAGCAGTACAACTACCAAGATGACGACTCGCCTCCTCACGACCAGGGATTCCTGCGCCTAACCAACGAGGTCACGCCTGAACTGGTGCACGTGTCTGAGAAGAACCTCTCTGAGATCGAGAACGTGCACGGCTATGTGTCCCACGCCCACATTTCTCCTCTCAAGGTAAGAATGCCAGGATGACGCTCACACTCGCGGGCGTTATTCTAATGGACGTGGCCTCATTCGTTTGTCCTTTAAGCTGCCTCTCAATGTCAGAGTGCACTTGTTGGTTGGGATTTTTAGAAACTACAGAATGATCCGGGTCGGTGCACTTTTTCCTCTGCAGTGGATTCATGAAGCCTGTCCTGATCTGGACAGCGGTGAGGTCCAATGTGAGCCAGCAGGGGGCAGTGTTGTCACTTTGATGCTCCTGTCAACGCCAACTAAACTCGAGAGAGGACGTTGTGGCCAGATTAATATCTCTCTACTGAAATGGCAGTGCTGCAAATATCTTATTAGAATTGCTCAAGCTGCCATGTCAGTAAGTGCAACGCGTAAATATTTTGGTATTAATCAACCTACCTCTCGTCAAAGGCTGTTTTCCATTTCCGATCATTACATATGCGGTTTTTTTAGTCCTAATGAACTGAGTTCTTAAATCCTTTAATTTAATTCAACTTCTTAGCTGCAGCCCCTGAGTCCATTTCAGTTTTTCCTGCCCTGGTCTGACCCCGACAAAGTACATGACAAATATATTGTGTATATATTTTGCTCGAAATGTTACTTCAGTAAGATGTAGTTATTCTACTCTATCTGGGCTTTGTCATCTATCAAAGCAAATAAAGTTCCCCTTAGTGCTGCAAGGGCTCAATTTTCTCAAAAAGAGAGAAGAAACAGACCCCTACTTTACTTGTTTGCATCTCTTACTTTTATTAATGTTGAAAGGAAAATATTTTTCAATCAGCACCACAATATTACGGTGCGATGTGTCGGAGTCTAAAATCAGTAAAGAGACCATAAAACTAAACACGAGATAGAAACAGGAAACACAAGACGCAACATCTGAAACCAGACGTGCTCCTCCAAATTAAACATGTGGATCAAAATCTGCTCTGGTAAGTTCGTAACCTCTTCCGAAATTAAGTATGTGCCAGTGGATATTTCATTTGAATTTCAGCAAAGCCATGAAGCTAAAGGTTTAAAGGGGGACAATAATACCAACGCTGCATCTGATGCTTGCGATTGAAGTCGGTAACAGAGCTTTTTAAGAATTTATTTCCTCTAAAGACAGAAATACGGAAGATTTCAGCGGGATTGAGCTAAAGGAAAAAAGAGACAAGTGTTATAAGTGGTTGAGTGTTATAAGGACAGGCTGTTGTGGCAATAAGGCAATAGTTTAGCCACATTTGTCCCGACATCGGTGCGACAGGAGATATTTTATATAGAATACATCATTTGGTAGCTTCGTGGAAATGTATCAAGCTCTTCGCTAACTTGTGAAAAGCTGAGTTGTTTTGTTTGTGCGTCGATGATGAGAGCTGCCGTGGAGACGCTCGCTGGTGGCCGAGATCCAGATCTTAATTTAAATATTTGCCCCGAGCCTGCCGTGTGAGATAATGGCGCTGTCACGGCGACGCCCCACACAGGATTTAGGACCAAGTGTCTCTGTGAGCAGTGAGAAAATGGTCTGCGTGCATCCCTCCCCTACTTCCTTTTAAATTGGAAGGTTCAGTCGTTGCATTTAGCTGTTCCAGAGAACAATAAAGCTTTCGGTCTTACAGAAAACTTGAAGATGAATTTCCCGTGAAGCAAACTCCGGGCACTTAAAGCACCACTCCAGCCTGACTCGTAGTAATTGTACTGCTGGAACTTTTCACTTTTCATTAAGACCAACAATTGAAATGGTCAAGAACTAGCTTCAGCAACATTTAATTATCATTTTGAGGGTGAACGGGATTTTATTAATCACAGAACATGCATTAATATTCATTACACAGCTGATGAAAAGGCACTTTACACACTTCTTAGCTGGGCCAGAGGAACTGTGGAGAAGAACGCTTGATTAAACTCTTTAAACTATCTCAGTTTCTATAAATTGGCTCTTCTCAAAGTGCCTGTCTGCTTTATCGAAGGTCTACTCAGGTTCACTGCCTTTTATACTAAACTATGGGATGGAACTGCAAACATAGTCTGTTACATGTTTGGAGCACAAAGGAGCTTCATGTAAATACAATAATCCATAGCAACGGTTGTCTGGAAGCAGCTCAACAACATCAGGCCACAGTCACTTCATCTAAAAAAAAAAAAGTTCAGGGGGAAAATAAATGAACACTCGCGATCTCAGGTAAAATGTTTTGATATACCGTTCCCTAGCAACAGTTTAAAACCGCTGTGCTGCATTGATTTTTGCACAACTTCCCCACAGGGGCAACGCTCGCGTTCTGACTGGCCTCTCTGAAACTTTCAAATGACCTCCTAATGCTGTAAACACTGCTGAGAGGATTCATTATTGTGTTTCTGTGTCATTAATTGTCCAACAGTTTTGTATTGTTTTGTCAGCCATCGTTGTGGTGGTAGACGAGCCTGCTGACTGTTGTTTCAACGTATTCCTCTCACACGTAATCCTTGTTCTGCTCTCTTGTGTGTGTGTGTGTGTGGTGTGTGTGTGTGTGTGTGTGTGTGTGTGTGTGTGTGTGCGAACTGAGCCAACTTGGGAATATGCTCAAAACAACCCATAATGTAGCCACATCCTCCAGGCACCTGTATGGATAAGAATGTCTGGGCTTGCTCCTGATAAGGAGGCCTATGGGATGTCCTCCCAGTCCTGGATTAGGACATCAGGTGTGGTACTGCTCTGGTGGTGGTGGACACGATGTCCCCGAGGGGCGGTCCCCTGGGCCAGTCAACAGCGTCCATGCTGGGAATTGGCATTTACCATTTAGAACCCAGTCCCCAGTGTCAGAACCATATGTTCTGACACTGGGTGTGAGGATCTCAACCCCATGCACGCCAGCACTCGTGGTACTTCTGGCCTCACGGGGGTCTAAGCGGCCCACTAAGGCTTTCTTACCCTCTGGAGACCATAACTGCCCCACTGCCTGGGCAGTTTGGCTGCGGAATGTCGCTGCTGTCTGTGTGAACCTTCCCTCGTCTGTGAAGACAACTGGATCTACCGGTTCTGATGTTCTCAGGCTGCTGGGTGCTGGGGGGGTGTGGTGGGGCCCTGGCTGTGCTCCTGCTCCTGCCCCATTGGTGCCCTCCTGTCCACTTCAGCTCTAATGGAACACCAGCCCGTCCCCACCGAGCTCTTCAGAATGTGCTCGGAGACGCAGCCAGCCCATTTACCACGGTACCGATGGATTGACTGTCCTGAAAGAGCCGCTTCGCAATTCCGAAGACCTTATTTTCTCTTTTAAAGCGGCCAACACGATGACACCGATGCTCGGTGAATCACCAAGTATTTACAGGGGGCAAGCATGACGCCAATGTTGAAGTCATTTTAACGTATATGTGACAGGAAATGATGTCTGGATGAAAACACTCCTCTCAGCCTGAGTTATAGTGCAGTATCCATGCAAGATGGGGGTTTGTGTGTTCAGAATGTGCAAATTGTGCAAGATTTACAATTGATTCTGATACATTTAAATTCTGATATGCGATCAGTCTTTGCCCTTGACATTGTGTGTGGTGGTGATAATGTCAGTCTCATTATCGCTCTTAAAGCTTGATTCAGGATAAAGGTTCCAACGACTGCCTTCAAATATCACATGGGACATTTCTTCTGTGGAACGTTTAAAAGATTCTTTCATCAAACCTTGACTAAAGGTTGCAGATCCAAGGTTGTTCACCATCCATCCAGGGACATTCGCCATCCATTCAGGGACGTTCACTATCCGTTCAGGGACGTTCACCATCCATTCAGGGACGTTCACCATCCATTCAGGGACGTTCACCATCCATCCAGGGACGTTCACCATCCATTCAGGGACGTTTAACATCCATTCAGGGACGTTCACTATCCATTCAGGGACTTCAACATCCTTCAGGGACGTTCGCCATCCATCCAGGGATGTTCACCATCCATTCAGGGATGTGCACCATCCATTCAGGGACCTTCACTGTCCATTCAGGGACGTTCACCATCCATTCAGGGACGTTTAACATCTATTCAGGGACGTTCACCATCCATTCAGGGACGTTTACATCCATTCAGGGACGTTCAACATCCATTCAGGGATGTACACCATCCGTTCAGGGACGTTCACCATCCATTTAGGGATGTTTAACATCCATCCAGGGATGTTCACCATCCGTCCAGGGACGTTCACTATCCAGCCAGGAACGTTCACCATCCGTCCAGTGACATTCACCATCCATTCAGGGACGTTCACCATCCATTCAGGGATGTTCACCATCCATTCAGGGACGTTCGCCATCCATTCAGGGATGTTCACCATCCATTAAGGGACGTTTAATATCCATCCAGGGACGTTCGCCATCTATTCAGGGACGTTCACCATCCATCCAGGGATGTTCACCATCCATCCAGGGACGTTAACATCATCATTCAGGGACGTTCACCATCCATCCAGGGATGTGCACCATCCATTCAGGGATGTTCACCATCCATTCAGGGACGTTCACTATCCATTTAGGGACGTTCACTATCCATTAGGGACGTTTAACATCCATCCAGGGATGTTCACCATCCGTCCAGGGACGTTCACTATCCAGCCAGGAACGTTCACCATCCGTCCAGGGACGTTCACCATCCGTTCAGGGACGTTCACCATCCATTCAGGGATGTTTAACATCCATTCAGGGACGTTCGCCATCCATTCAGGGATGTTCACCATCCATTAAGGGACGTTTAATATCCATCCAGGGACGTTCGCCATCTATTCAGGGACGTTCACCATCCATCCAGGGACGTTCACCATCCATCCAGGGACGTTTAACATCCATTCAGGGACGTTCACCATCCATCCAGGGATGTTCACCATCCATTCAGGGATGTGCAACATCCATTCAGGGATGTGCACCATCCATCCAGGGATGTGCACCATCCATTCAGGGATGTGCACCATCCATTCAGGGATGTTCACCATCCATTCAGGGACGTTCGCCATCCATCCAGGGATGTTCACCATCCATCCAGGGATGTTCACCATCCATCCAGGGATGTGCACCATCCATTCAGGGATGTGCACCATCCATTCAGGGACGTTTAACATCCATTCAGGGACGTTCACTATCCATTCAGGGATGTTCACCATCCATCCAGGGATGTTCACCATCCATCCAGGGATGTGCACCATCCATCCAGGGATGTGCACCATCCATTCAGGGATGTGCACCATCCATTCAGGGACGTTTAACATCCATTCAGGGACGTTCACTATCCATTCAGGGATGTTCACCATCCATCCAGGGATGTTCACCATCCATCCAGGGATGTGCACCATCCATTCAGGGATGTCACCATCCATTCAGGGACGTTTACCCTCCATTTAGGGACGTTCACTATCCGTTCAGGGATGTTCACCATCCATTCAGGGATGTTCACCATCCATCCAGGGACGTTCACCATCCATTCAGGGACCTTCACTGTCCATTCAGGGACGTTCACTATCCATTCAGGGATGTTCACCATCCATTCAGGGACGTTCACCATCCATTCAGGGACGTTCACCATCCATTCAGGGACGTTCACCATCCATTCAGGGACGTTCACTATCCATTCAGGGATGTTCACCATCCATTCAGGGACGTTCACCAACCATCCAGGAACGTTCATCATCCATTCAGGGACGTTCACCATCCATTCAGAGACGTTTAACATCCATTCCTCTGATTGCAGTGATTGTGGACTTCAGTACGACTTATTTAATTGCTTCACATCAACTTCTGTTTGCCAAATTCAAGGACCAACGTGAACACACACACATACACACAGATACTCTCAGACCACTGCATGTGTTCATTTCATTGGAGGTATTGTGGAGTGCTCATAAGAACATTAACTTTGGCACATATGGTGATCGATGGCAGAATGTGAAATCGTGGATACAAAGACCCTTCACAGAGGAAGCCAACAAGTCAGCAAGCTGAAGCTAGTCCAGTATTGGCATGGCTCAAGTCATGTGATGGCTACTAAAGCCATAGTTACTCTCTGACTACAAGGTACAAATCAAGCCGTCATTAGTGCTTACTAATTACATGCCTTAATTACGTCTCCCTTATTAAATCAAAGTTGAACTGATGCTGTGTTTCAGCTGAGAGGAGAACTGAATGTGTTGTCAGAGGGTCCCTGCACGTAGCTCCCATCTATGTAGGAGGATTGTGATGCTAAAGGCGCTGCATGGTTGAAAAGGGCCCAGCTAACCTCACAATGGCCTAGAGGAGCATGTGCTCTTAGACGCTGTCGTCTGTGTTTTCAGATGCAACCACTAACCTCAATTTTATCTTTCTTTTCTATGTATTTACTAGTTTTTGCACTGTGATAAAATAAGAAAACTTATAGTTCTGAATGCACATTTGTCAAGCAAAAACATTAGTGAAAAATCCGTAAACATTAATTTACAAATAAAATATCACGTTTAAAGAAATGCATCAAATAAGACATTCAACATTGTACGGCAAGATCTTGGAATAAAAATAGGACGAGATTTTCTTTAAGTTCAGCCTTAAAGCCATTAAATAAAAGCTTTAATAGCATCTGAAATCATGAGCAGACGTCTGAGTGTAGCCGATGGCTGAGACGCCCTCTGTCATGGAGAGCAGGTGGAGCCCTGCTCACCCTCTTCATTCTCTTCAGATGGAGGGAGAGATGGAGGGAGGGATGAGAGAGGGATGGATGGATGGAGGGAGGGATTTGGAGGAATAATAGAGGGATGGATGGAGGGAGGGAGGGAGGGATGGATTATAGATGGACGGATGGATGGAGGGAGGGAGGAATAATAGAGGGACAGATGGATGGAGGGAGTGATGGATGGATGATAGATGGAGGGAGGAATGATAGAGGGATGGATGGATGAATGATAGAGGAACAGAGGAATGGAGGGAGAAAGGAATAATAAAGGGAGGGAGGAAGGGAGGAAGGGATGGATGATAGATGGAGAGGAATGATAGAGAGGCGGAGGAAGGGAGGGATGTATTATAGATGGATGGAGGGAGGGAGGGAGGAATGATAGAGGGACAGAAGAATAATAGAGAGATGGAGGGAAGAATGATAGAGGGATGGATGGAGGAAGGGAGGGATGGATTATAGATGGACAGATGGAGGGAGGGAGGGAGGGAGGAATAATGGAGGGACAGATGAATGGAGGGAGGGAGGGAGGAATAATAGAGAGATGGAGGGAGGGAGGAATGATAGAGGGACAGATGGATGGAGGGAGGGAGGAATAATAGAGAGATGGAGGGAGGGAGGGAGGAATGATAGAGGGACAGATGGAGGGAGGGAGGAATAATAGAGAGATGGAGGGAGGAGGGAGGGAGGGAGGAATGATAGAGGGACAGAGGAATGGAGGGATGATAGACGGATAATGGGTAGATGGAAAGAGGGATGGATGGATGGATAAACAGAGGGATAGAGGGATGGATGGATAGACAGAGAGATGATAGAGGGATAGATGGACAGAGGGATGATAGATGGACAGAGGGATGATAGAGGGATGGATGGAGGGATGATAGAGGGATGGATGATAGATGGACAGAGGGATGATAGAGGGATGGATGGAGGGATGATAGAGGGATGGATGATAGATGGATGGATGGACAGAGGGATGATAGAGGGATGGATGGACAGAGAGATGATAGAGGGATGGATGGAGGGATGATAGAGGGATGGCCCCACCCACATCCCTGCAGGGCGTCTCCTGGGCCTCAGGCAGGTCCGACCCACAGCAGGATCAGCATGAGGGGGGACTGAGACCATCTTAGTTTCTATTCCCGCCACCTGTCATGTGACCACTGGGACAGGCTCCATCACCCCCACCTGTCATGTGACCACTGGGACAGGCTCCATCACCCCCACGACCCCAATTAGGACGGAGCCAAAGACGGCTGCCTAATAAGAGCCGGTGCCCATTGTTGGGTGTAATCTGCCTCTACTCAACGGCTCCAATCAAATGAATTTGCTTGTGGTTATTTAGAACACGTTTCCCCTCCACTGACCAAATCAGCGGTTTGTTTCCTCTTTTCTGCTTTAGAACTCAAAACCTTGAGGTTTCAGAACCTGTATTCTATCTAAAAAGCAGCTTCCATCTGGTGTCCACATTCAAAAGAATGGGATGTCCCCAAATTGCAGTTAATTGGTTAATTACTTCAAGTTAAGCTGTGTTTTAATAAAGGAATAGTGCCACTAGTACGACACTCAAAGTGTAGGTTAGTCCCTAGTTAGTAACCCAGTGGTAACCAGCACCTAACAGGAGAGCGGCCCCTGTCCTAAAGGATGACTGGGAAGTGTCAAATAGATCTGTTGGGTTAGCGCTGTTAGCCGCTGCATCATGTGACACAACGTGTGCGTTCACCAGCACCAGATGCCGCTAACATGTTAGCGTCCATCCAGTGAATTACTCACACCACCTGATTGTGACATGTACCGGCTATGGCTGTTTGTTGAAAGCGCAGAGCATCACCTGCCCCCCCCACCCCCCTTTCCCTGTTATTATGTCGTCAGGAAGCTGCAACAAATGCTCGGCGAGATGGAGTTGGTGCCGTCTGCGTGCGGGAACCACCGGTCCCTCCTCCCTGTCCCGTTCCCCCACCTCTCTGTCCGTCTTCCTTTAATCCTCCCTCCATGTCCTTTCATGGCTAATACGGAATACTCCCTTCAGCATCATCCCGTCTCTGCTCCCGCCCTCCCTCCCTTTTCTGCTCCTGCCTCTCCGCTACAGTCTGCTGATAAGGAGCATTCAGTGCAGATGGACAGCAGCTTGAGCCATTCGCGCTGTGACCGCAGACCAGAGCACGTTCCCTCACCTGTCGTTATGTTTGCCTCTATTTGGTATGCAAAGAAGCTCGGGAGGCGACTCGTGCAGAACAGCCGGAGAGCTAAATTACTGAAAGACAAGGTAAGTCTGCCGGGATTGGCAAAACAAGCAAACATTCCAATTTCAGAGCAGAAAGGAGGACTCCTGCTTTGGCAACATATCCGTGTCACGTGGATTTAAATGTGAGATCTTATTTGAGGTCCTCAGGGTGCCTGAGTGGCACCGTGGCACGTCGCTGCTTTAATTCACCTGTTGATTAATAGTGTTTGACGCGCGAGAAAGAGCGATTTTTCTCCACGTTAGCATCATTTCTGCGTGAGGATGAGTCGGTGGGAAGAGACTAATGTCATAGTGAGGCTGTGCCGGCGTGGAGGGGGATTCCGGAGCTCAGCTCCACATGCTTCCTGGTCAGTCTTTGGGTCATCTTGGTGTTGATGGTGCAGCCACTGCATGACCCAGACTGCAGATGTGTCTCCTCTGTGCCATTTATGATGGATACGCAGCATAGGACTGAAACGGGATTAATTTTTTGTTTTATAATAAAAAGAGACATTACAAAGGTCGCAACGCTGAGCACCTTCAGCCATCACAAACTTTCCGTTCACACTTTCTGCATTCCAATGTTGATTCTCCCCATTGTGGTTCTCCTCTGCTGTTTTCTGCTCCGTGCTGATAGAGTATCACGTCTTCACAGACCTCTCCCCACAAGCGCCCCCCTGCGCTGACGACCTTGACTACTTTGTTATTCTACATTTGATCTACGTTCCACTGTTGTTGACTGATCGGAAACACCCGTTTTAACCCTCACGCGTTGTCAGGCCTCCTTATTAATGATGACTGTCTGGTCTTTGGCCGGCAACACAGCAGTTTTCCACTCTTAACCACCCGGGAGGCTGCAGACTAAAGGATGGTTTCAAACTAAATGAAAGGAATAAAGAAAAGGGGTGAAAGTGTGCAGCGCCTGGCTCTGCTCGCTCTCATTGGCTGATCAGCTCAGGCTTATGACCCCATATAATTAGACACACCCTCAGTCCTGGGTGGGGGGGGCTTTAATCAGGCCAAAAATCAGCTTTAAATCCTCACGTGTGTTGCCGACCCTATGGATCCCAAACATATACACAGGATCGTTCACTGAGATTGTCAGCGAGCGTCTGAATCTGTTTAAATTCAATTGAAATTTGTTTAAATATGTTCTTCCACCTTAAGTCTTTTAGTAGGTGTTGCCACTCAGTTAAGTTCCCCAACGTGAAAATACAAATCGTCTTGCTATTTTTGGGGCTCTTAAATGTGCCAGATTTTTACACAATTCTCATATACAGCTTGGCTCATTCTGGTCTTTCCTTAGGAGCTTGTAAAGTGATTCTATACACACGCCAATCCTTAGATTTCACACACAGGCTATTTCTGAACCGAAGGCTAATTGGTGGATCATTACAGCCCTGACGATTCTCCCGCCTTTTCATCGCCTTTGATCTCACAGCTTCCGCCAATAATTGCAGCACATACCTTGTAATTGTCCTCGTGTTACTCACGTAATTGGTGACCCCCTGACGAGCGCACGCCAGAGACCGTATTCACACGACCAGCATCGGGCAGCTTTCTAGGGTGAATGTGGCCTTTGTGTGGACAGTTCTGGAGTTCCAAGCAGAGTCTGCATTGTCCAGTCATTTTTGGTGGTTTTGAGGTTCCTTCGTTTTGAGGATTTTTGTACGTGAACCTTAAAATGTCGCTACTTGTTTTCTGGTGGGGGAACGCCACAGGGGGGCAGCACCTGCTGCTGCGTCAGACGCTTTCAGTAGGAGAGCGCAGATTATCACCTTGTGCCCATTAGACCTCCTAATTAATCATGTTCGTCAGTGCCACAGCTCGCGGTGAAGATTAGCGATCGGCTGGTTATGCTCAGAAAGTCTTTTCAGTCAAAATGGCGACCGGAAGAGGCTCCGATTTAAAGCCGACATCTGTCTGAGCACCCCAGGGGGTCATATCAGGAGATGCCACCTACATCCAGGGTGGAGCTTCTTCCTTTGGAGATTGCTAGCGCGTCGAAGGCCTCCTCCTCCTCTTCCTCCTTTTGTTTTCACTGTTTTCACTCCCGTTACGTCGCCTTTCTGAAGTGGAGCCTGCAACAGTCCGTTGTGGTTCCAGCCAGCTCTGCAGCATTATTGAGAGCTTTGGAATCTCATTTGCTTTTACCCTTGTCAGCACTACTTTGCACCATCACTTGTTCTGGCAGGAAAAAGATTCTACCTGTTTCTTTGATGGACATTCCGGCCAGTCGTAGCCAGTCACATTGAACGGCTTTATTGTTAAGGTCATAGCTGCAGTAGCTCTGGAATCGGGCACGTCGTTAGCTGCTAGCAGAAATATGAGCTTGCCGCTGCATTTTCTGTTGAGTAGTTTGTTGGTAGTTGTGCCGACGTTCACCCCGTTCGTGACCCCTTTTGACCGTGATTAAACCTTCGCAAGACCGCGATTCCTGCTCAAAAATGAGAGCCGGTTCCATCTGGAGTCGAATCCGCTGGCACCGTGCAGTTAAGAGGTGCTTCACAGCCGTTCTGTGCACATTTCTATTATATTTGCTGCTTTCAAGGACGCCAGTCTTGGTCAGGAAAGGCGGCAAGTATCAGCGTTCTGTTGGTCAGAGAGCTGATCGAGTCAGTGGAGATGAGGTAGAGATTGAGTCACGGGCTGCTGCGTTCGAATGGCGGATGGTGATCAGGTGAGGGTTCAACAACGTTTCTGTAACAACGTCCCCGTAAAGGCAAAGACGCGTCAAAATGCAAAGTCAGTCAGGCCGAAACGAAAAGACTCCTGGCTCGTTCACCAAACACTCTAAATAAATCTGTGTCCACAGCTGTCCACCGCAAACTCTGTTCATTTCAACGCAACTGCAGCAAAAAGCCCACGGCTGATGAAAGGGGACCTGCTGGCAGAGATATTCTGAGGCCTGAGCTCACGCCAATAAGCCCACAAGATGTACAAACCTACGACTGTGCGATGTAGTGCTTTGTGTTGCTACGGTCCTGCCCTCACACGTGGTCCTGAGCTGGAAGCAGCGTCTGAAAGAGCAGGTTCGTGAATACAAATGGCCCAAATGACTTTTCCCCCTGAAGGCCGGCTGGGAGAGGAGGTCAGAGCAGGGCCGGTGCTGCTCACTGTGGAGCAGACGCAGGTTCCAGGAGGCGGACGGCCCTCTCTACGATGCCCAGCTGGGAGGAGACACCTTTGGTGCACCTTTGTGCTGCATGAGAGGAGGGTTTCAGTTCCTAAAAATGAGTTTAAACTCAGCTGTAGGTGAGGATCTCTTCCGTTCCCATAGTCATGGATTAGATTTGGGCCTCTTTCTTTTTCTCTCTCTCTCTCACACACACACACACACACAAACTCCCACACTGTTGTTACTCTCATGATGTGCTGATGGCAGAGCAGCCATTTGGTGTTTTGGGAACCAGCTCCTCTCTATAATGGATGTACTCTCCAGCATAATGACATCCACGAGGCCTTTTTAGAAGAGCTAGTTCCTGGAGAACTGAGTGTCTTGGGGAAATTGCAGTCTGTGGTGGTGGGATTGCCTTTTTTATTCTTTTTTTTTGAGATGCACGTTAACCAAACATGTTACCCAAAATATTATGTTATGTAGTTATTGTGTAGATATTACCGGTGACACACCGGAGGTGAGGCAGGCTGTGTTCTTCAACATTCACGCCTCTTTCACGTTGAGAGAAAGGAGGACACACGAGAGGCCGGTGTGTAAGAGGGAAATGGCTGCTGTTTGCAACTGAGAGGGGAGCGAATGAAAAAAGTCAGGAAAAACGGGAGGGAGGCCGCCATTTGTGGCCGCGGCAGACGCTACGGTTAGCATCATGCTAGTGGCCGCTGTTGCCTCTCATGTGACACGGACTACCCTGTCGCTGCTTCCACGCCGAGTCCTCCTCGTGACAGTGTCGGCGTTCGTCCGCTGCAGACCGGAGTTGCTCCGCCTCTTTTCCTGACGTGCTTCATTGATCTGTCTCTAATCTAGTTCTGGCTTCCTGACAGAGCTGGCTTCCCTCAGGCCTTAATTATGGCCTCCATGTGATTTATATCACTGGGCTCCATGCAGCACCCAGCACCATTCCCTGCCTAATCCAATCAGGTTTACGTCTGTGGCCCAGCCACAGCAGCTCTCACCCAATCAGATATATTGAGTATGTGTCGCAAGTGTTTCCTCTTGCTTACAGCCCCCCCACCCCCCCCCCCCCCCACCCCCGGGCTATAGGACCAGTGCCCTGGACAGCTCTACTACATTGCTCTACAGTCATCTTTTTGTAAGGATTCTATCAGCTGTCAGGAGGTCTGAGGCTCCAGGCAGAGCTTCTCATCCACACAAAGTCCACCTCATGGATCTAGAGATGGTTCTTGGGGCGTTCCGCTGATATTGGCTTAGTTCCCTCCTAACGATGTTGTGGGACCTCACGAGGCCTTTTGTTTTCCCAGGAATATTTTTCACTTCAAATACTTTGGAATCATTTCGTGCGCTCGACCGCACGACGCCCGGGTCACGATGAGCTTTTGGGGAAAGCAGCAGTGGGATAGAATGATCAGTAAGTCGCCCTTGACTTACCCTCTGCGTGGAGGAAGCGTCCCAAACCTCCTGTCACCACCTTGCTCAGAGAGCCGCGGCAACCTTAAGACACGAGTGTCCATCGACTTCCTCCGCGACTGGGCCTCGGACCTGGGAAGCCTCAGTGCGGGGCTGAATCTGAATTTGAGCCCAGCCAAGTGGTCGTCGCTGGTTACCGTCTGCAAATGGAAGCAGACGCTGGCAGAGAAGCTGAAGAAGAGACCTGGGTCCAGCAGTGATGAATCACAGGTCAGCTGTAGGTTTAGGAACAATTAAGTGACTTCTTGATAATTCCTGCCTTCTGATCACGCATTATTTAAGAAAAAATAAAAAAAATCCCCAACAAGTTGTTCAAAAAGTGATATTGATAAATGCAACGCTTAAAAATGGGCATTATTAAGCTAAAATGCCACTTTAAGGATGATTCTGTAAATGATTTCCTAATGATTTCCATATTGTTTGGTTGTTCAATTCCAACAAACTTTTCACAGTTTTCTTAATAGCAGTTCCTCCTGATGAGTTTTCATGTTTTAGTCTTTGAATTTAAAGAAGCAGTAAGGGAGACATTTGTTTAAAATAGTGATAAAATGGCCCCGAAATGTTAGCAGACATTAAAGAATCACGTTATTGTCAACTGCTTAAATCAACCGTAGTCCAGCCAGAATATTCTCCATTCAGAAGCAAAGTTTCAGCCTCTAAATAAGCACTTTTACGTTTGTGTTTTGGTCTGTTGCTCCACTGAACAGCATCGTCAGGAGCGTTTCGGCGTCCGGGTTGCCAGTTACCACCGAGCTGGCGCTGCTGCTGCCAACGTTTCAGATCACCGATCTCTGGTGTTGCTAAAAAGGCCTCGTCGTGCTTCCCAAATGCGTGCTGACAAAGTCAGAAACAAAACAAGGATCTTTAGAGGAGATGCTAGAGTTGATGTTCTAGCTGGACCTGGCACCCTAACTGGCAACCTGTGCTCCGAAACCGCCCTCCAATGCGTGTCTCCTGGCTTGTCTGGCTTCAGGGTGGATGTGGTAGGAGAGGAAGTTAAATCCAATAAACACTTTCACACTCTTGTCAGTCACATCAACAAACCACTTTGGTTCTTCGTGAGGGAACTTTGTAAAACCCACCAGCAGAAAAAGGCTGAAACATCACTTATGACAGAGATTAGGAGGCGTCTAGGTTCCACAGCATGGTAATATCCTACAAAACCAAGAAAAAGACCCAAAAGAACCTGCCTCAGGTTCAGAGAACGCCTGGAGATCAGAGCTGGGCCACACCAGATGTATTCTTAAAGTGTTTTCGCTAGTTCACGATCATTTCGATGCGCTGAATCCAAAAATCATGTTTTTTTTGCTCAGTCAGCGTTATGAACTGGTTTTTTTGACGTTTCTGTTTACATGTACGGGTATTTTCACGTCATACGATGCAAAATTCTTTCATATTTCCTGCAATAAACAAATTCTGAGGGTTTTTTGCGTGAAGAAAGTCGGTAAGAGGATCTAGTCGGAAGATCTGAGTTCTCAACATCAAATTAGCATAAAACTCTGACCTGATTGAGAAAATGGACGTCATTTTTGGATCCAGCTGTTTAAAATGGTTCTAATTCAGTTGAAAAAACATTGATAGCTTCCTTTTTTTTTTTTCTAACCCAGCGTTATAATTAGACATAAATTTGGGGCCAGTAATTATGTACGCTGACTCGTGATAGATCCGGTGTCCCTAACTGGTGGAGCTGGACAGGTTGAAAGCATCTGTTATGCGTTCTGCAAGACAAATGCCTCCAGTTTATCTGCCCCAGTGTCCAAGCTAGCAGAGCCTCTTGAGAACAGGAAGCTAAAGTTTGGTGGAGGGATGTTACCACTCAAATCAGCCTGTGGTTCAGTATTAGAAGCTGAAACCTTTGTACCCTGATCAAATATTTACCCAAAGTGATGATCAAACGGCGAGCAAACGTCTTCACGGGCAGATTTTTGCTTCCTTTCTCACGCGCCAGTAATGGAACGACATTTCTGAACGCCGAAAGCTTGAAACGTGATGCCTTTTTTTACATGCTGAGGTCTTCTGCTCTTGCGAAACAGTGTTAGGGAATAATATTTTTCTTTAATGCTGCATCATTATACTGAAATCATGTCCCCAGTATTCAGTCGTGTTGTTTCTTCTCGCAACGTCACCTCTTCTTCACTGCTTTCCCCCATGCAGTTGTTCGAAGGACAGGTTGCACCTTGTGGGTGATTTTACACTCTTCTATTCAGAATTTTCTTTTGGGAGCGTTGGTTTTTATTGATTGTTTGTGCCTGTGTGAGAGGAGAGGGAGCCAGCTCTGCAAGGCCTTGCACACACACACGCACACACACACACACGCACACACACACATAATCAGCCTTCACTGTGAAGTGTCTGAATGGAGCTCTTCACCTTTCCCCACCTTTTGAAAACTCACTGGTGCATGACTGTAATTCCAGTAGGTGGGTGGAGGGTTAATAAGGCTTCAGCGTGACGGTGAACTGTTTCCGCCCCCTTGTGGCAGGTTGGCCGCATTACACAACTGCAGCAAACTTCAACGTTACAGCAATCTGGACAGTATCATTCCGCCATATCCCATAATTTTCAGTTTCCGTCCCAGCCGTGCTGTCAGTCAGTCCAGCAAAAATGGCCGCGGTTGCTCTTTAGATGCTGTTATGTTATTATTTGAACCCTCTGTGGACAATTCTCAATGGATCCTTTGCAGTTCTACATAAGATTGTGTTGACTGACTTAAAGATAAAATCCAATGTGTTGTATGTATCTAATATGTTCTGGAGGATGGAGGCGGAGTGGTTCGTAATTGTTGCGAGCTCCATCTACCATCTGTCATCTTCCACTGGGGCCGTGATCCCGAGCACAGCGAAGCAGAAAAGCAGCCCCAGCTCTGCATTTTTGATTGAACACACACATTCTGACAGCGCACCAACATTTGCACACACACCCATAACCTACTAATGCAGTTTAATGCCTCAGTGGCTGCTGATGAGGGATGCTTCATCACTGGCGGTTGCCTGGGGGAGAGGCAATAGGTCACGGTAACACCCACGTCGCCCGGCACACAAAACATCAATCTGTAGCCCTTTTTACTATTTCATATCTGAGAGTAGAAAGCATCCACGTTGAAGGCTACATGACAATTTGGAACGTGCACGCCCGTGCGGTCCGTGCACTGCGAGGCGGCGCAGCTTCGTTTCTGTTTCCCCGGCAGACGATGTTGATGCTAAAGCGCCCGGATGGTTTAGCATCATCTGCTCAAGGCCACAAGCGCTGTGACACTGATTCTATCCGACTGGGGGAAAACTGGGGGGAGGTGGAAGTCAAGAAATGCATTATCCGATCAAAGTGAGACGTAGCGCCTCGCGAGCGCGGCGGGCTCGTGTCGTCGGAGTCCTGGATCCGTGTCAGAATCAATAACGCGCTGCTTCGTGATTAATGGCGCCCCAGGACATGGCTGGATTTCTTCCTCATTTTTAATTAAATTGTTCTCAAGATTCTGGTGACTGGCCATAAAGCTGCAGTTTTAGGCCCCCAGAGACGACCAACTACTCAATGGCTAACGGCCGGCGTTGAGACGCGCTGCAAGTGGATTCATTTATTGACCATCGGCAAAAAACCCCCCACAAAATCCTCTCTCTCTGGCTACTTTACCATTCCATCTTCACACCTATTCCATCTCTCCTCCAGTTCTTCCCTCTCTCTCTTCCCCAATATCTTGCTCTGTCCATCTTTTCATCCCTCCCCTTTTCTCATTTGTCAACCTCCCCCTCCACACACACCCACACACACACACGCGCTCAGGCTCAGGCTCATGTATGTGCTCCAGCAGCCAGCCAGCTGGCCGCTTCATTCATCACTCCCTCTGCCAAAGCGAAGGACTCGGTTTGGTTGACTCTCGCTTGCAGCAGAGGGAGAAGGCGAAGGCGACACACTAGCGGCGAGGCGAGCGCGGCTCAGTGTTGCGCGGCAACGCCATGACTGCTCACCTGAGCAAACAGCACAGCTGCTTTGCAGACCTCGATGGACAAGGGGACTATGGGAACCGCTCGCCCCATCAGCGCCACTGCCACCAGCGGCGGCGCCACCACCAGCACCATTACGGATCCGTTCCCGGGGGGGGCACCCTTCCTCGAAGAGGGGGGAAAACTTGGCATTTGGACCAAACGTCTGGGAGTTCTAGCCGATTGGCTGCAACGAGAGCTAAAGGGCGAAGCTGTGACCTGTGGCCCTCTGAGTGCGGCTGCATGCACAGCTGGCAGGAGCCCCGTCAGGTAAAACCCCACAACTTCATCTCCAGTTCAGTCCCTGATTGAATTAAAGCCAATTAGCTGCAGGATTTTCTTCCAAAACTCTCTGTTCGGATGGCGCCGCAACATCACTGCTCTGCCCCTCGCCCTCAGCTGGAGCTTACTTCCTTTTCCACCGTCTGCACAGGCTGTGAGAGCGACGCTGTAGATTTACACAAAAATATGTCCATTTGTTTTGTGATTAGTCGCAAATACTGACCTTCTGTTTGTAGCCATTATTTTGGGCTGTCTGAGACGTGATTGGTTAATTACTCAGCATAATCTCACTGGTCATTAGCACTGAAAATGGACACGTGGTCTGTGGGTCAGCTACCAATATCTTTCATTTTAATGACCTCAAAAAGCTCACAGCTATTTTATTATTAAAATGTCAGTGATATTTAACAAGTGCATTCATGTGCATTATCTAGTGATTGCAGCTTTCATTTGGATTTGTGTATTTTGGATTTGCACTGCGTCCGCGTGTCCAAGAACTTATTGTGGGTATATTTTTAGGATTATGTTGTTACACCGTGAATAAAGAGCCTGAAGTGAGTCCGTTTATCAGGGGCTGAGGCAGAGACAGTGCTTTGGGAGGAAACATATTCCACTAAGGCTGGTGTGCTGGTGAGATTTCTACATTTAAAGTTCGCCGCTGGCGTTACCTTCTGCAAATTCAGCTTCCTTTAACCAGATTCCCATTTCGTTGTCAGTGTTTAGCCGCCCTCCATGTTATCGCCGTTGCATTTGAGTAGATTTCCTGTTACTTGTGACTTCTGTCACTCTCGCCGCTGGAGTTGTTGACTATTTTTACACCCCGCGTCAGTGAATTATTGATCCAGCCATGTTCGCATGAAGTGTTCTCCATAGAAGTTCCTGAATAATTGAGGAACGCTCACCAAAAGCACACGACCGCACCAAAGCGGGAAAAGCCCCTCGGTTTGGGTCTCCTGCTGGGTCACCTGCAGGACCGTTCACTGTCATTTTCAAGTCATTTTGTCTGTTTCGGGGTGGCTGTGACATGAAAGTGACCTCTCGAAACAAAATGCGCAGATCTGCTCTGGTGGGTCTCCTTTGATTGAGGAACATTCGGAGTGAGCTGTGTAGGAGGGCATCTGGCCTGACGACAGCTGTGAGCTGACCTGATTAATACCGCTGTGCATCCAGCCTCGAGTTCCGCTCATCATTGCGTTTGTTCTCTGCGCCTGCATACTTGATAATCCAGCATTATTAGACGATGACATTATCACCAGTGTCATTCAGAGAGGGTGAAATCCTCTCAGCGCATCAAGTGCACGCTTGGAGGCAATGAATGATGTGGTAATCAAGGGATGCACGAACAAGAAGAAGAATAAGCTTCGGTGCGTTTGAGCATGCCATTTACTGTCCGTGCACAGTTGAGTGGTCATTCCAGTGGTGTGTGCACATACATGGATTCACACATCTTCTGAAATTCCCAGCAATGCTATCGTTCTTTACTTTCTTTTGTATATGCGTATTATCTTGTGTCCATTGTTTTCTTTTGAATCTTTAACTTGGTTAGCATGCTTATTAGACGGGAGTGGACGGGCTCAGGCTCTCGCCGATGCATCCAGCCGAGTGACCCAGCTGGCAAACACAACCCGCGCGAGGAGAATATACGGTTAGCTTAAGGGACGTCTAATCTGCCAGTATTTTATTGTGATATTGGCAGGAGACCGATTCGTCCGTTCCTAGTTAGCGTCCCTGAGCCCTGTTCATCGGATGAATTCCATGTTTGAACATGTTTATTCTAGTAGGGGTCATTGTGCTTAATAACCTTTGCTAACACGAGCCCCTGTAATGCTGTCTCGGACCGGGTCGGTAGGGCAGAAGCGTCCACCACTGCTCTTAAAAAACTGCAATCTTTGTGGTGAGTGAGGCGCTGAAAAATGGGCATTTTCACTCTAAATCGAATAAATCCATTTGTTCGCTGCCGGCGTCGGTGCTGTTTCTGCCGTTAAATGCTTTAAACCAATAATAACCTTTTGTAGAGTCCCGTGTGGGAGCAGGGGAACGTGCCAGCATCCAGCAAATGGAAATGTTTTAAATTGTTGATGATACAGGATCTACAAGCGTGTCCCCTGGAAACATTTATGGAAAATAGGGCAGAGCTCCGGCGTGCCTCTGCCACCACATCTCACTCTCTTCTCCTGCCTCCCTCCGACAGGCCAGCCCCGCCCCGATCATCGTCAACACAGACACGCTGGAGTCGCTTCCTTACGTGAGTTGGAATATTTGCTTCCTTTTTGCGGTTCCGTTCATGTCAGCTTTCAGATGGCGTGAGCGGCGTTCGTTAGCCAAACGAGGCGGTAGCGCTGCAATAAACCTCATTGTATCAGGATGCCTTGAAAACATATTGATCCATGTTCAACAGAGGTTATTTCTTAACCTCACGGCGAGTGTTATTGATCATTATTGTTGTTCATTATTGGATTTATCAAGGGACAGGCTGCAGTCATATTAATCCTTTCCAAGAAATGAGGAGACGGTTGCAGCAGATTTAGTTAGAACTGCTGATTTCCTCTGTCGTCCCATAGGTCATTTAGATGATTCACTTCCTGGTGGAAGCATCAGCGTTCCCTGGCTATTATGGGAACTATTCATAGAAGTTATCTTTGCTTCCTCTACTGTGGTACGACTGTGATGGAGGAAGTGGAACCAACCCGACAACCTTCCAGTCCAGACCATAATGTCATCAAGAGTGCTGACAACAGGAGGAAGAGCTGTTTATTGATCCATCTGCTGCCCAGGCTCATATCTGCTTAGTTCCACCTTTAGAATGCTGTTCAGAATGGGAAAACTGCAGCAGCAGCATCTAACTACACACTCCTCAATATTCTCGTCCTGCGTGTGAAGATGATTTTAAAGATGTGTTAAACAGTGTTAAAAAAATTGACTTGATTTATGTTGTGTGTGTCCTCAGGTGAATGGTACAGAAATTGAATATGAGTTTGAGGAAATCACTCTTGAGCGGGTGAGTATCTTTTTTGCGGCTAAAGAGCAAAAAACAAAATATCGTGAGGAACGTTGGTGTAACTACACACAATATGGGATTTTCTTTCCCAGAAGAATCCTATAGCTCGAATATATAGATAGAACATTTACTGCTGGACTCAGTGTGAAACATTGAAGAGGTATTTTGAAGACCTGTGGCTCATTTTCATACCACACTGGTGTGAAAGCACTGAAATGACTCATTCAACAGTTACAGCCCTGACTAACACCAGCTGCTACAGCAGGGAACATAGCTGATCAAACTCCAAACATCCCATCCTCCAGGACATGTTTGCGCTGTCACCGGTAGCAGCAGTGCACGGCTGTAACGGGAGGATTCTAATGAGCCGTCAAGCACGTCTGAGGGTTGCGTGGCTCCGCCCGGTTCCTCAAACTCGCTGATGGGAAGAACAGTGAACCTCTGGGTGTAAATTTAATAACCCAACTCACTCACGTCACGTTGGAGTACGACAACCAAGTCGACGTGGTGGCACAAACGCATTCAGAACAACATTAGGAGCCCCCAGGGCTCCATTGTGGCTACAGAGGGATGACGTTTATTAAATAAGATTTCTCTCCCCCATATTTACCATGAGTTGAGCGTCATATCTGATCTGATGTTCCAGGCCCTGCAGGTTGGGCTGTAATCAAAGCAGGATGCTCTTCCCAGAAGTGAAGCTCGATTTTGACTTTGTGTGCTGGCATCCAGGAAGCTTTTATTTGCACAGCTTGTAAAATGCAGCTCACGCTCCGAAAGACACGGCGTGAGCCCGCCGCCTCTCTAAATACACGATGAGGAAGTAATAATGAAACGTTTGGAGAGAAGACATGAGCAGGACGGCTCGGGGTCTCTTCGCAACTTTACCGTGACGTTGCTGGAACTGCTCACAGACTTTGGTGGCAACGTGCAGAATCTGACAGAAGAAGTAAAAAAAAAAAATAAGAATACAACATTAATGAGAGATGAACACATTGAAAACACAACATGAGCAGCGCACAGCTGCAGGCGCTGCACTCATTTGAACTGTGTACGTTTTATTTTCTTGCTTTTTATAATAAAACAATGTAATAAATGCTTGGTAGTAAATTCTGCTCCTGACTGTTTTGGTGGCTGCAGGGAAACTCCGGGTTGGGCTTCAGCATAGCCGGAGGAACGGATAATCCACATATTGGTGATGACCCTGGAATTTTTATTACCAAAATTATCCCTGGAGGAGCTGCAGCAGAGGATGGACGCCTCAGGTCTGTCAATAACACACATTTAATGTGGCGGATTAACTAAAACGCTTGTGATCGCGCACATTTCAGGTTCCCTGTCTGGCCTGCTGCCTCCACGAGACATGTCTAAACACCGACCTCTGACCTTTGACTAAATTGCACTCATCTAATGGCATATTTAGGTGTATAAAAAGTAAAAAGTAACCGTTTCATATTAGTTTTAAATTAACAAACGTGCTTTATTTAGCCTGTGACTCTAGTATAGTCCCGCCCACAGCGTGTGTGTGTTGGTTTCATTCTCCTTTATCCTGCGTTACAATTGAAGTCATAATAATCTATAGCATAAAAAACACCAACAACAAACATCCGGACGTGTTTAACGAGGAGTAAAAGCGTTGGAAGTGTCGCTGTGTGAGTGTAGTTATGAGCGTGATGCTTTAGTTTGGGGTTATTTCCTCCTCTTTGTCAGGACTGTCAGCTCTCAGCATGGTGCATGCACACTAAGTGTGATCATACTTAGCTCAGCTGATGGTCCCTCACTCTAAGGTCGGCAGCAGGAAGTCTAAACACCATGTAGGGAATCTAGGAAGGAGGATTTATTTTGTTGGTTACATTGTCCTAACCTCAGTTTGATATTGCTGCTCTGGGAAAGGATCTGGCTTAATGTCCCACCAAGTAACTATGAAATCCTGGGAAATTCCTGTAGATGTATTATTCTTTTGATTTCCTCTTAATGTTTGCATTGGGGCTGCACAGTGGTGCAGTAGATTGCGCCGTCACTCCTGGTCTTCTGGATCTTCTGGGCTTTTCTGTCTGGGGAGATTGTTAGATTGAGTAATTGATCGATTGTCTCTCTGTTCTAAAGCAATTTTAATGGATCGTAGATGTGAGTGGTCATTTGGAGGAGGAGAGGGGGAGAAAGAGGAGTGCTGTGAGGAGAGCAGGTGCTCGAGGAAGAGCTGTGTCTTCTAGAGCTTTTGGAAGGAACGCAGGGATGTTCCTGCTCTGACAGAGTTCACCGCTGAGGAACGAGGGTTGAGATCCGTCTGGAGCGCCGCGCCTGGACCCTCGAGGTAGATGGTTCAGACAAGATTGTTCAAGTAAGGGGCAGCAGATCCAGCTGCTACTCTGAAGGTCAGCATCAGGGACTTGAAGTTCATGGGGGCAGCTCCAGGTAGCCAGTGGAGCCCCATCGGCAGTGGGGTGTGGGCGTGGGCCTGCTTAGGCTGGTGTAGACCAGACATGCTCCATGTTCTGGACCATCTGAGGCAGCTTCACCACACACATCGGTGTGTTAGTGCTTTGGTATCACGAAAACACTTCTTTAAGTTCCTTCTCTAAGTTCTTCTCTTGGGTTGTCATCAGAGAAGGAACTTCATGGCCGAGCGTTAAACATTCCCCATTTCTGCACCCATATATACGACATTTATTTGCGTGGTGTGTGTGGATGTGTGTGTTGAGTCCCAGCTGGCCCCTGTTACATTGCCCCCTCCTCCTCCATCACCACCACCACCCCAGGAGAGATCTGTCCTTGATTTTTAGGTCGTGAATGTTTTTGTCAGCACCTCAAGGGATCTCAAACTGAGCTTTTAGCAGATTCTAACTTCAACACGTTTGCGTGCTTGCCCACATGGACACTGACTCAGAGTCCAACGTATAAACACAACCTTCCATCACGTACGGGTTTATTTTGCAAGTAAACGTGAATTTCTGACGACAACCGTTTTGTCCTACAGTCAAGTTTTTCATTAAATGTGTCCACCAGAAACAGGACTTTATAAACTGTACTAATTAAATACATATAAAATGGCTCAATCAAAAATTTTATGACTGCAGTTTTTCTTAGCACTATTATTTTTCAATTATTGTTGTTTTTCCAATTTTACCAAGAAGTAGAAGTTTGGGACCCCCGAAAAGTTAGTAGTTAGTTTGTACCAGCGCCCCCTTTTGGAAGTATCAATGGATGCAAACACTTTTTAAAGCAGCCAGTCTCCTCCTTACGAAATCCTTCCATGGAAAAGCCAACAGCCTGTTCCTCCTGAGGTACTCCAGCGTGGATTTTGAGGTGTGGTAGCTTCGGCCCCGCCTGAGGACATCAAGGATCTCCTTGGCTGTCAACGCCGGTTGACCATCAATGATGTGGGAAGGTGGGGGTAATTGACTGGGGGAAGAAGGGGGCTCTCCACCGCTGCACCAAGAGGGGGTGGAAGACCGGCTGGACCCTGAAGGTTGCCGGCAGCTTCAAGCGGACGGCGCTGCGGTTGATTTGTTCGATGGAATAGAGGCCCATGTAGCGTGGTGCCAGTGTTCCACCTGAGTCCACCTGAAAGGGGGAGGTCACAGGCGACAACCACACTGGCTTCCCCACTCAGTGGGGCAGGAATATGTTAGCTATACGACGGTTCCTCGCAGCGGTGCGTTCAAGGGCAGCTCGGCCATCCCACCAAACTCATCGGACTTGGCACAACTGAGCCTGGACCGATGGCATCACCACTTCTGCCTCCTGGCTGGGGAACAGCGGGGGCTTGACTCCATGAGTCACCATGACAACCCTGTGGCAGAGCTGACCAGGGAGTTGTGGGTGTATTCCACCCATGGCAGGTGAGTGGACCAGAAAGCCGGTAGAGATGATGCCACGCAGTGCAGGGAGGCCTCCAGTGCCCTGGTTCACCCATTCAGACTTGCCATTGGACTGGGGATGATACCCAGAGTTGAGACTGCAAATGGTACCGAAGGAATGATAAAAAGTCTTCCACACCTGGGAAGGGAATTTCAGATCCAAATGTCTTTGGAAAAATGCCGTGGAGGCGGAACACGTACTGGACTTGCAGAGGGAAGTTCAGGACGGGGAACAAGGTGCACAGCCTTAGAGAGCTGATCTACAATGGTGATTATGGTTGTCTCAGACGGGGGAAAGACGACGTCAACCACTATTCACGACCACGGGCGCGAGGGGTAGGCGGAGGTCACAGGAGTCTGGCTGAGGGGGGGTGATGTGAGGCCTTGTTGTGGGCACAGATGGAAGACAAGCAGCCAGCAACTGGAGCACCTCCGTGTTGAACGTACTCCCCGGGTTTGCTGGAGAACACCAAAATGTCATCTTTGTAGACAAAAGCAGATTTGTTCCACTCGTCACGTAAAGCATCGTTAGCTATCGTTAGTGAGCCCCAACGGCACGACGGGACCGATCTATGATGGGCGATCCAGCCGGACACGGACCCAGAATGCAAGACAGAAAACCAGGTGTCAAAGTCTGTTTTTGGGAGACTCTTAAAAGGATCTCGTCAGCAAGGCAACAACAACAAATGCTGTAAACTTGACGTAGATACCATGGAATCATCTGGCACCAGAGGGAAGCCACGTTCGGTCCTCGCAAATGGTCTGTTTTTATAGCACTTTTATGGTCATGATTACCCAGAATGTGTTGAATTGCAAGTCATCCATTCACACCCACACTCATATCATGGTGACTAACTTGCAGGATCCCACATGCTCACTAGGAATAACCAGTGGTAGACCAGACTTTCACCTGCCTCGGAGTTCTACTTGCACTAAAACCAGTCTGTTAAGTCTCTCGCAGCAGTTTTCCAGACTGAGATGACTTTAAATCATTTAAGCTTGTCCTCTTTTCTAATTGCTCCCTCACACAGCAATTTCTTGGAGACCTAAAAGTTGCCAAGTTGCCACCGATCATTGAATTGAAGAGTTGAATTTCACGTGTGTCTTCCAGAGTCAACGACTGTATTCTGCGGGTCAACGACACAGACGTGTCTGAGGTTTCTCACAGTAAAGCAGTGGAGGCCCTGAAGGTCGCCGGCTCCATTGTCCGGCTGTATGTTCGGCGCCGCAGGCCGATGCTAGAGACTATCATTGAGATCAAACTCATCAAGGGACCAAAAGGTGGGCCACACACACACACACACATGCACATACACAGGTTGACACGCTGGGTTTTATCCTTTTACCCTTTTACCCAGGACTGGGCTTCAGTATTGCTGGGGGTGTTGGGAACCAGCACATCCCTGGGGACAACAGCATATATGTTACCAAGATCATCGACGGCGGGGCGGCGCAGAAGGATGGTCGGCTCCAGATCGGAGACCGGCTGCTAATGGCAAGTATTTTAAAAAGAGGGGTTTTATTCAAAGATTTCATGAGTGTGAAAGTGGAAACCACGTTTTACTAAGCTGAGTTACGTGGAAGTGAACTTTATTCCTTTTATAGATGTATGTTTTACAGCAGTGGTCCCCAAACTACGGCCCGTGGGCCAGATACGGCCCGCCTCCACATTTGGTCCGGCCCCCTGGACAATACCAGAAAGCATTTTGATTTTTTTTCATATATGTGTATTTGTATTTGATAATAAAGTTGGAATTTAGAGACTGCTCATATGAGTCATTTAAGCAAGAGATTCTGCTCTGACAACTAAGCTGAACTTGGACCTGTTAAGATTGTGCACGGCACAACAGAAAGTTTATGTTCCATGGACTCTTTTTATGTAAAGAAACCAGAGAGGGTTATTTGATTGTGCCTTCTTGAAAACAATACATTTTTATGTTTAGGCACTCCTGCAATCCTCACACTTTTTCTGTTACAAACTGACCCCGGCCCCTTGTCAGAGAAGGGAAAAGTTATGTAGCCCTCACAGGAAAAAGTTTGGGGACCCCTGTTTTACAGTGTCAGATAAGTTCAAATGTGCTTTGACACGACTCCAAGGGACGTGGGTAAAGCTTTGGAAAGAGGAGCAGAGGGAGACAGAATCCCCGTGTCTATAGGGTTCATTAGTGGACTGCAGAGTTGGACATGAGATGATTAAAATGAGAGAGTGTAGCAAATTCTTCAGAGAATTCTTAAGAAAACCTGCTGTTTCTGTCTGTATTTAGCCTAAAGGTGTTGGCATTCAAAGGCTGGAAGTTTTTCATCGACAGTCCAAGTCAAATTTTCACACCCCAATAATTCATTGCAACAGAGAGGTCTCTGTGGAAGAGGACCTCCTTCTTGCTTAATCAGCATTTAATTCTATTACCTTCCTACTGCAAAGTTCTCACCAGAACGCCATCTGTCATAACCCCCGCCCCCCAACAGTCCCCCCCAGACCGTCAACATGTAGGATTTACCTAAGGTCGGCTGTGAGGACACCAAACTGTGAACGTCTGTGTCTGTGCTGAACAGGTGAACAACTACGGCTTGGAAGAAGTCTCTCATGAAGAAGCTGTGGCCATTTTGAAGAACACGTCAGACGTGGTCTACCTGAAGGTGGGAAAGCCCACCAACGTCTACCTATCGGATCCCTATGGGCCTCCTGATATCGCACATTGTAAGTCTTCATCTTTTGGTGCCGCTTCACTGCCTTTTCTCATTTCCAACCCTGATGGATTCATCTGAAAGTAACTTGTGCGGCAGAATACGGACGCTAAATTTCAGCTAAACTCCGTCTCTGTCTCTTCCACAGCTTTTTCGCCAGCCATGGAAAATCATATCTCTTCCCCCATCAACAGCGGCACGCTAGATTACAAGACCGCCCTCCCCCCCATCTCCCCTAGGAGTTACTCCCCCCTCCCTAGGCACTTACTTGGGGGAGAGGATATAAACAGGTTGGATGGTTTTTCCTTCTTACGGTAATTACCTTCTTCCTTACTACGATTAGAACATAAGGTAGACGCGTTGTTTACGTTGTGCATTCTAACAACTTTATTTGATCATATATTAAACAAATGTATATGCGCGTGTGTGATTTAACTATCGATGAGTTGGCGTCCTGGTAAATTCAATCTCGATAGAGAATCAAACAATTCAAAGGATGATTGTGATTGATGGAGGAGCTGAGTGCTCAAAGTCATATATATCATCATATATCGTACCCTTATGCATCCGTACCAGGCGTATGGATTAAACATTTCTTGGTGGAGTATCCCCAGAAGCTGGGATCCCATCTGCCCATTTTTTGGGTGGTTGGAAAGGTGCTGCGGGAGGAGCAGAACGTGACCTCGTGACAAGCACAACATCACGCTAAATAAATATGGCTGCTATATGAGACTGGAAAGCCTCGTGTAGACCAGTGACGCTCGCCGGTGAAGCGGCCGCGTTGCCCAGGAGCTAACCATGTGGCCACTGAGGGATTAGAGCCGCAGTCTCACTGGAGTTAAGAGGTTTACTGGGTGTGTTAGAATCCCGAACAGCCTTTGGGATTATTTTACAACCTCAGGTGTGGGCCTTTGCTTGTTGTTCTTTGGGTTCCTACAGTGTGAAGCCTCCAAAATACTTAGCGAAAGAGCATGTCTGCTGTACCACAGCATTTTCTCCTTCTAAAACTAAACTACAATTGAATTCTTACTTAAACTGTTTAAGCCTGTTTGAAAGGGGGCAAAGCTCAGATATAAAAGCCAAAACGGCCGATGGAATTGTTGGAGTTTTTAACTGAAGTTTTAAATCAATCATTATTTTTCAGTTACTAAAGGAAGATAAACCCTCAACCACGTGATTGCTTACTTTAATTAGCTCTGCCACAGACCCTTCATGTAGATTTTGATTCTATTTGCTGCATTTTATGACATCATGGCCGCATGGGTCATATTACCAACCTACAATCACAATAACTGCACTCTTCTCTCCATCGTTCTCTTCATATCTTTAATGTTCTGTCATTCTGCTAATTTCCCTGGTGGACACCCCCTAAAGGGATCAATAAAGTACTCTTGAATCTTGAATGTCGCACTGTGACGCATCCAAAAGTCCAAAATGTGTCTACGCAGTCCTGCCTGCCTGGCCCCCCCTTCGGATTCTAACTGACACCTATGTGTCCTTGCGTGGCCCCTGTGTTCTGGTCTGATGTGGTCTGACAGGCCGCCTCAGTTAGCACGTTGCGGTTTGAATGACTCAGCGAAATCTCTCTGGTTTCTGCGCCTCCTCGGCGACTCGTTCATTAGGAGGTCCGAGCGCACGCTGAGAAGTGAAGAATCAGAGGTGAATCCAAGCTCAGCCCCAGTTTGGTTCCCAGAAATGAATAAATACATCGATTACCTGGCAGGATGACCCAAATAAGCAGTACAAGGCAGACATAGACCATAAATATATACTGAATATTAATAAGATTACATAAAATCCAATACATTCACCTGGACTGATGGAAGGCACATGTGGACAATCTTTAATCTTTTATTTATTTATTTATTGCAGATGGAAATAGCTCAGAGATTTAATGAGAAAGCAGAGCTTGATGAGGGAGGAAGGGTGTAGATAGAGTCTTATCTGTGATCCAGGCCAGACAGTCGTGCACTATAACACATATAGAGCGCGTGAGTGCGTGCGCACGCGTGTGTGTCGATGTCAGTTGCTCACAGCGGTAAGACCAGTTTCTCCTTCTAAATAGAAATTCCTCCCTGGAGGATGGAGACGGCCACAAGTTTGAGCCCTTCCAGCTGAGGTGAGGTATCAGCATGCTCCTACGTGATGTCACTGCATTTATGAGGGACTTTTTGGAGAAATGAGTGATAACCAGTTTAAAAGGTAATTGTAGTTAAGTTTTAAGATCACCGTACTAAGAATAAACAGCTAATGTGCTTTAATGGGATGCTTTGAAACCCCCCCTTTCCCACCTTTCTACTACGGTCTTTAAAATGCTTTCGGTCCAAGGAAACTAAATTTCATTTTGTGGTGTTTAAGATGTTAAACCTTTCAGTAGGTTCCTTCAGATGTAAATGGGCAGTCCCATTAGGGGTTTTAACCCCTGGAGCTGGTTTCTTTTTGTCAGGCAGGTGGAGGATCATAAAAGTGTTCCTCTTACCTGTAGCTTCAGAGCCGTCATGTGCTCAGTGTGACATGTGAACTGGGCCAGGAACCTTCAAAGTAAGGTTCCCCGACCCAGCCGCGCCTGTTTAAAAACTACACACACATTCAACTCATTCAACGTCTGAGCAAGAAAAGAAAAAATCAGATCACTGCCAGAGAAATAAAGACATCATGGACTGGGAGAAGGGAAGAACCATCTCGTTGGACCAACATCTGTGTCATCCTCCACCTGACCGACAAAAAGCACCTCCAGCTGTGTCTAAAGAGAGCAAACAGAAAGACAAAAGGGGTCTAACTCCTGGAGGGGAGGGGCTGATGCTGCATGTCGGAGGTGAACAACCACCGCTACGAGTGAGTTGTTAGCATCAGATGTTCTTTCCGGTAACTGTTAAAGGTGCGATGAGACGGATGAGATCATCGGATTTTCCATCTGATGATCTCATAAATTTAGAAATATAGAGTTGCAGCAGCTCAGACTGAGACGATGGCGTCGGCGACCTGCGCCGATCTCCACTCAGTCTGAGATTTTACTCATTCTTCCCTGTGTGTCACCTCCTCCCACCACCACTCTTCCTCGTCAATAACCTCTCTGCTCTTGTTTCTCACTCCACTGTAGGCCTCCCGAGCCCGTTTACAGCACTGTGAACAAACTATGTGACAAAACACACTCGCCCCGACACTATTCCCCAGTGGAGTGTGACAAAAGCCTCCTCCACTCGCCCCCCGCCCCCCTCCCTAACTATCACTTAAGCCTGTTCCCTAACTCGGATTTCACCAGGTACTTTCCGCCACTGTGATCACTGCTAGCGTGTCGGCCGCGCGGCATAAATGCATGCATGCTGCGTTAGCATGTCACCCAACACAACAGCCCTCTTCTCACTGCTGTACCGGCAGCAGATTGGTGTTTTCACGCGGTAGCATGCTGCTCTTTCTTTCCATTCCTCCTGTCTCTGCAGGCCTTTGCAGTATGTAGTCGGAGCCCATGAACCTCACTAAAGTTCCTGTAAAATGTGAAAAATCGCTGCATTGACTGTGTATCAATCCTTCAAGGTCATTTGGTGAAATTTGGTGTAAAAGGTGTCAGAGAGGGGGTAAAGGGGCCCACCTTCTGCAGCTGCCCTGCATTGTACAGCACAAACAAACATGGGTATCTGGACAAGCTGCGTAGTCGCCATGACGATCGTGCCGTGTTGGTGTTTGGAGATCCCGAGGAACTTATCAGTGCCGTCCTCGACTCTCTTAATCGGAAGTCATTTAAATAGGAACACTGTGTGGCTTCTGTTTAAAGGTGTGCACGTCTGGTTGAAATGGCAGCAGAGTGGTGCATGGAAGTCAGTAAGCATGTGCATGTAGGTTAGAGCTCACATTTAAAATAAATTTGCATTTATTTGGCATATAACATACTTACTTCAGTTGAAATGGTGACATTTCTGCCCAGTTCTGTTGATTATCATACAAAAAAAACCCCAGAAATCCCTCAAAATCCCTCTGGAAAATAGTTGAAGAGCTTCCAGCTGCTTGTTTCTGCTCCTGTGGTTGATATTCACCACTAGAGGTCAGTCTGATGCTTCCAGGCTTTTCGTGGCTGCTCCTGTAACCAGAGGAGCGGCTTTGGTTTTTCATCTTTTTACCTTTTATTCTAGTCTCTGAGTGCAGGAGTTTCACTCCGATGGATTAAACTCAACAGCTGTGCTGCACGTGCTGATGCTGTTGCGGGCCGACGTTCCTCACAATCAGCCCGAGCCGATCGGGTCTGTAAAGTACATGACGTGTGTTAGCATGTGACAGCTTTCCTCCTCCGTTGAAGCTGAATTTGGGACAAGCGATCTAAGTAGAGCACCGTCCCCCTGTGGAGACCCAGCAGTGCGCGAGCGCCGTCCTTGCCTGAGAAACGTAGCGTTGAGGCATCTCTCTACCTATTGTAGCGTTGTCGTCCACCTCTCATCGCCGTCCAGCCAAGCCTGAAGATGCTGAGATCCAGCGACTCCCCCGAGCTGATGTACTACCTGAACTGTCTGTACAGGGAACCCAGGAAGGTCGTGCTCCACAAAGGCTCCACCGGTCTGGGCTTCAACATCGTGGGCGGCGAGGACGGCGAGGGGATCTTCGTCTCCTTCATCCTGGCGGGAGGCCCGGCCGACCTGAGCGGGGAGCTGAAGCGCGGCGACCAGATCCTGTCGGTGAGTGGACGTCGGCGCTCCGGGACGAGTCTCCGTTTGTCTCCCGGCTTTAACGTCAGAAACAACCGCGTCTCGTTACGCGCTGGAACTGTTGAGGTCAGAAATGCTCACAAACCCTCCGAGCAAACCGTGGTTGGGTGGGTGTTGGTTCAATTCCCTGTGTCTCACGCTGAATTCCCTGTTTCATACTGGTCGGCTGTGACAATCGCCAGTGCGCTCCCAGTATATTAATAGACCGCGTGATGGTTCTGCTGGCCTAGATTCATTTTCAGGGCAGGTCAGTAATAAGCTGCTCACCTCCCATGATTTAGGCAACGTAAACCAGAAGATTCTCTGTCGTGTTTTAGGATTTACCCACATTTTGTTTTACACCTGATGTCCTGAAATGAGAGGAAGACCAAAGCGTCCGTCTGTAGCTGCCTTTGTCCCCACGCCGGCGTGTCGACACGCAGACGTTGTCATTAGTGCGCTCGGTGCTCACGTTCAGTCCCTTGTGTTAACTAGTGATCGCTATGACCCACAGGTGGAAAACACATTTAAACAGGTGGCTGACTCTTGTTCAACAGGTGAACGGGATTGATCTACGGGGCGCGACGCACGAACAAGCAGCGGTGGCGCTGAAAGGAGCCGGACAAGTGGTCACCATCATAGCTCAGTACAGACCAGAAGGTACGTCAGGAATTAGCGCTCATTAACTGTGCTTCACCTCCGTCATGAGCCGTCTGATGTCAGTCAACGTGCAGCGACGGAGGCGGCAGGTTCGACCCTTCAGAGTCAAAAAGTCCCCCTGTTTCACCAGTTTGGGGGGGGTTCAAACCATTTTGTTGGAACATCCGTGTTGCTTCAGGTCCTTTAACCTGAAGTTAAGATGCACTGGACCAGACATTTATAGGAACTAGTCCTGATACAGCGCTAAAAAAAGCTTTTATTCCTTAATGTTTAAGTGACCCGGAGGCCGTTGTGATGGGATTCATCCATTCATCCACTCATTCATTCATTCAGAGCTCGTTTTGCGAAATGTAAAAGTCCAGATCCCTGACTGGGAGGACCAAATATCTCCAGTTCTGCCACTGGTCTGACACCTTCTGTGATGTTTGATGGAGACAAACAGGTTTCCTGTGTCCTTGTTGACCCGCCGACGTCCCTCTGGGGTCCCTCTGAGGTCCCTCTGAGGACCTTCAGGGCCAACGACTAACGCTTTCTGCTCTCACCCATCAGAACTTGCTCTCTGCTCCCCTCAGCGGACTCCTGCTCCAGGTTGGTGCCGCTGGCACTCGTGGCTTCTCTTGATTCCCGAGCTCATTTGCAGCCACAGCGTGAACGTCGCCACTGTTTTGTTGACCAGAGCACTTCCCCCCCTGTGGTTCCCCAAACCTTCCCGGTCTCCCCTTCCTGTTCCGTACTCCCGGCTCTGCACCCTTGAAACCACTGTTCTCCCCCCCTCTGCTGAAACAGCGTCACAATTCATCTGTTTCCAACGATTCAATCTTTGCTTGGAGGCCATTTTGAACTATTGGTCCAGTAATGTGGTGGAGCAGTGGCTTCCCCAGGTCAAAGGTCAGGGCATGCAGCCCTTTCCATAGATTAATAATATTGGATGTTGTTGATGGAAGCTTTGACATGATTTTGTTATCTCGCCGTAAATCGTTGGCGACCAAAAGGGAAACGGATGTATGGTTTGTACCCATCCGTAATGCACGTTTCCTGCTGTTTATAACAGATCACACACCAATAGTTACTTCTGCTACACTGTGCTGGGACCCTCTGGTGTGACTGGGAGTAATGGACCCAGAACGCTGGTTTATTGGTCGTTGCCATGTGTTTACTCCGAGTCTCCCCCAAGCACGTTTCCTTTCGTTGTCATTTCCTCTTGTGAGAATACTGGTGTTGGTGCCCACCGTTAGCCTTCCTCCCCGCCCCCCCGGATGTGATGGCGCGCGAACGATCTTTCTGTGTGTCTCTCGCAGAATACGGGCGTTTTGAGGCCAAAATCCACGACTTACGGGAGCAGATGATGAACCACAGCATGAGCTCTGGCTCCGGATCCCTGCGCACCAATCAGAAGAGGTCGCTCTACGTCAGGTTCGCACGACCCCCCCCCTGCTTTTATAGCGTCCAGGCTGCACCTCCTCCCACCACCAGTCTTCCACGTGGTGTTTTGATCCCCTCTCCCAGGATCTGACACCTTTGCCGCTTCTAATAGTTGTGTGCTGGTATCCCAGGGCGCTGTTTGATTACGAGAGGTCAAGGGACAGCGGCCTCCCCAGCCAGGGGCTCAGCTTTAAGTATGGAGACATCCTCCACGTCATCAATGCTTCGGATGATGAGTGGTGGCAGGCGCGCCGTGTCACCCCGCACGGGGACAGCGAGGAAATGGGTGTCATCCCAAGTAAGAGACGGTACGTAGCCGAGGAAGGCGTTCCCCCCCCCCGGAGGTTGTTTCACACGTGTTCTGGAGGCCCCCGGCCTCTTTAGCGTGGAGGAAAATCCCTTCAGTGTCTCGACTTTATCCGCTTTTATGGCTCTTTGCTCTGACAGGGTGGAAAGGAAAGAGCGCGCACGTCTCAAGACCGTCAAGTTCAATGCCAAGCCGGGGTCGTTGGACTCTAAAGGGGTGAGTGGCTGCACGGGGGCGAGATGATGCTGTGGTTACTGTTAGCGTCAGGATTCACTGCCCAGCTAGTTCATGACATTCGGCTCCTCTGTAAACCTGGACGACGCCAACATTCCACATGTGTTTCCACTGCAGCTTCATAGCTTCATTCGTTTATTCATCGGCTTTAAAGTGACGACGCAGCACTAACATGAACACGAGAGGGTCCGTTAATATTGTGCCATAAAGATTCCGTTTGATTCACTTAAAACTTTCCTTCGCTCGTTTTACAGAGGTTTTACAATAAGCAGAGGAGGAAATTACACTCGTTTTTAATGAGAAAAAATGCTGTCAGAATCTCTTTCTATAGAAAGAACACACAATCGGCTTTTAAAGACTACAGTTACGCGTTGATTCTAACAACATCGGAAGGTCTGAACACTCCTGGAGTGTCTACACAGATTGTTTTACCCGTTTCCATTTTCAGTTGATGGTTTTCCTTCAGCTCATTTCATCTGCATGCTTCTTGCTGTGTGCTTATGTGCGACAAAGCATGACCACTGGGGCTCATTTCTCACCTTGCGTTTGTTTGAAATGCAACTGTGGCACATCAAGAATCACTATTGTGGTGCATGAAAGTTTGAAAATCATGCAAAATTCTTTATTTTTGCATCAGAATGACCCGAAACGTCATCAAAATTCAGGATTAACAGAACCCAGGTCACTCAGATTTCCAATATATAGAAAATCACTTCTTGATGTCTCACTTTGTACAAAAGGTTGTTTTGTCTGCATGACCATGACAAATATACCCGTTTGCCCCGTGCTCTTTCTTCCTTCACAGTCTTTTAATGACAAACGTAAAAAGAATTTCACCTTTACACGAAAGTTCCCATTCTACAAGAACAGAGAGGGTGAGCAGGATGGCAGTGATTCAGAGCGTAAGTAAGCTTTCAGACACACACCTAAACAAAGAGTCAATGTCGATCACATGTAGAGCTGAAGGGTGGGTGAGACTCCAAAATGGCATTTCCTGCTTTCTCTCGTGATCACTTCCTGTCGCCTTTCCGCTCTCTCTCTCTCTTTTAGCGTTTTTTGTGACTTTGATGCCGATCGGTTAGAAAGAAAGAAGCAATTGTTCATTTTCACCCTCATTTCTCTCCACTTGGTGGTTCTGGACGACCCAGTTTTTCCCCTGCAGAGAGCCTCACGGTTCCGGTTTATCCTGCTGTTTGTCTCCCCCTGCTGGCTGTTCTGTGTTAGTGCGGAGACAGACGAGGCCCAAAGCTTTACCTGGAATACTCTGCTTATGTTCTGGCTATCTTCCTTCCTCTCTTTCTTTGTTCTGGTGCTCTCTGGATGCCCATTAGGACTTCCTGGGGATAGGTGATGAAGGGTATGGGACAAAGACATTCAGTAAGTTGCTGAAGGAACCATTTTGGATGTTTGGCGTTCGCCGTGCGATGTTGCATGCTGCATTTGTCTGTCAGTTTAAAGTCTGTCTGGTATGAACAGCAGGCGAGCGGTCAGAAGAAAACCTTTTCTTTTTGTTTTCCGTGTTGAGCAATAAAGAATCCTTTTTCCCCCCTCCTCGTCATCACTGTATTTGACAGCTTTGTCCTGTTGTTTTATTTTGCTGGCCTGCGTGGGGCATCTCCTTGAGTTTTGAGCTTAGTGGTTTGGGTTCCGAGAGGTCAGGCCTGTAGAGGTGGACGCCACTGCGTCAGTCGCCACAGACGACTCACGCCTGAACCACCAGAGTTCCTCGTGTGAATGCAGCTTGCTGGTTTATTAGCGGCCTGCTGATAACGATGATTGCATCCTTCTCTTAACGCCTTTCTTTACCTACTTGCATGGCGCCGGCATGAACACGGCGAGTGTGCTTTGCTTCTGTGTGTGTGTGTGTGTGTGTTGTGTCCTGGAGTGCCCGATTCTGGAGCGTGCAACAGTGTTGATTCAGCTCCTCCCCACACAGGTTGAATCGTCATCAGGGTTTTCTTTCTCTGGCTTCTGCTCCTAAAACTGCCCTCAAGCTCTCAATGAGACACTTTTCCTCTGAACCAGAACATTTACAGTTGTCATTTCAACGTTCCATCACAGTTTATTAGATTTAATGCTGCTTCGTTAAATATATCATCAATATATGTGTGAAGTTTATGGATCTGTTTAGCTTTAGCCGCTGAGGTGCATTTTAATGAGCTCAAGCAGAGCGTCTTCATCATCATCATCATTGTGATGCTGCAATTGATCGGTTGATTAACTGATTTCTCTTAATCAGGGAGTCAAGATGATGTGATTCTGTCGTATGAACCTGTGCTGCGGCAAGAAAGTGAGTGATCCGATATTTCTGCGTGTTTTAGCTCATCTGGCGTCACTAATTAACTGGGGGTCTGATGCACAATCAGTGCTCAGCAGGTATTTAACGCTTCAAAAGGGGAAAAAAACACTAAATACAGAGAGTTTGGCACTAAAGCTGATGAATATAGAACGAACTTAGCATTTAAGGTTAGCAAACACAGGAAATAACGCGTATTTTCCTTTCCCCCTGCAGTTACTTATGTCCGACCTGTCATAATCCTGGGGCCCATGAAGGACAGGATCAATGATGATCTGATATCAGAGTTCCCAGAGAAGTTTGGATCTTGCGTTCCACGTAAGTAGCAGACGGAAATATGTGGTCAAAAGCAGCTTCTCCATGGACGGTTTAAGTCAAAGCGCGGTGAAATCGGCTGATAGTTCGCGTAAACGCGCTGAATTCACCGGGAGCGTCATCAGTTATTACACCTTAAACCACCGTGGGGGGGCGGGAAGCTCATGAACGGAGGTTTTATGCGTTTTTAAGTCATTGATTTGCCACCTGAAGGAGCTCCGTTGATCAGCGCACCATTTGGGTTAGCATCAAATCATCATTTCCTCCTAAAAGTAAGAAATGATGGTAAATGTGAGCTGAACTTTGGGTTCTGCCACAGAACCCTGGCTCACAGATGCCGGGTCGGCCTCTGGAGATGGTTTCTGAAGCAGCTCTTGGACTCTGCTGCTGCCTTCATGGCCCGAACCCCCTTTTCCTTGTTATCAGATGTCTTTTCATCAGCCAGATTGATTTTGCATGTTTTGATTCACCCCTTATCTTTTATTTTAACTAATCATTAAATGGCATAAAGCCGCCAACAGCTCCGAGCACCAAGGTGAGTGACCCGGCTGACCTCCTCCCTCAGATCTTCTCTTCAACCGTCCCATAAGTGTTCCTCCTCTTTTCCTTTGTAGAGGGGTGTTCTCCAATAGTCAACTCCATTAGCTGGAGGATTCACAAGTTCCTATTTTTGAACGATATCCATTGAAATTTGCACTAAATGCTCCCTGATGTTCTTCTACTTCTTTGGTTTCTCGGTAACGTTCAACGTTCTCTGGGACGTTTGTGCAAATTTCACACCAGAACCGTGATGGATATCTTCAGAACGGTGGCATTTGTCTATTATTGTGTTACCAGATAGATACCGTAGGTACCAATACTGTCCTGGTCCTCCCTAGTTGATGGTGCTGCAGTGTGTGTGTGTGTGTGTGTGTGTGTGTGTGTGTGTGTGTGTGTAACCAAAGGTCCAGTGTGTTGAATCTCCTCCCAGACTCAGGGCGTCGCTCACCTGCTATCTGGTTCTGGACCTGAACTAGCTTTGTTGTTTGTGTACTTTAGTTGAGAGGGATGTTGATGGGGTGGGTCTCCGGATCAGCAGGGCCTCGTGTTTCCACGATTGGAGAGGTTCTTTCCTGAACCTGTTCCTCTGAGTGTCGCTCCCTGGGCCTGCGAGAAGAGAAACGTGTGTTTTCTAGAGCTGGCTGACCCGGTTCGGCTCTCCGCCGGTGGCGCTTCTTGCTAACGGTGTTTTTATTTGCCCTCCCACCCAAGACACCACTCGGCCGAAGAGGGACTATGAGGTGGACGGCCGGGACTACCACTTCGTCATGTCCAGAGAGCAGATGGAGAACGATATCCAAGAGCACAAGTTCATCGAGGCGGGGCAGTACAACGACAACTTGTACGGAACCAGCGTCCAGTCGGTGAAATACGTGGCCGAAAGGGTGAGCGCGGGGGGGACGCCGAGCTCGCCGGGTCCGAGCCCGCGGGCTCCACGTGCGCTGAAGCTGGTGTCTCCGTGTGTCGCAGGGCAAGCACTGCATTCTGGACGTGTCCGGGAACGCCATCAAACGTCTCCAAGTAGCACAACTCTACCCCATCGCCATCCTCGTAAAGCCCAGAACCATCGATTCCTTGATGTGAGTAGCGCCCGTATCGGCCCGCGCACGTGCCGCACAGGCACGTGCCTTGTGTGGCTAAACCGTGCACGTGTGCGCAGGGACATGAATAAGAGGCTGACGGAGGAGCAGGCCAGAAAGACCTTCGACAGGGCCATGAAGCTGGAGCAGGAGTTTGGAGAGTTCTTCACAGGTATGTGCACGATGGTCGCCTCCTCTCACGGGTCAGATAGGGACCGGGGCGGTAATGGGCCCTCAGAACCGTTCATCCACACAAACTGGCTCATTTATCCGGGTTCTTCTGCTCGCCGGTGCTGTAACCAGCCAGAAGAGCAGTCAGGAAAATTCTAAACACCTTAGTCCGGCTCGTGAACGCACCGTGAGCACTTCAGGCTCCACACGCGTTACGTGTCCTCCACCCTCACACACGTGTGCATGTGATGCTGAAGGTTTGATCTGCTTCTGCATAAAGTTCCTTCTGCTTTGCAGCTCTGGTTCAAGGAGACACCTTAGAGGACATTTATAACAGCTGCAAACAGGTCATAGAGGAACATTCAGGACCCTATATCTGGATCCCCTCCAAGGAGAAACTATAATAGCTCCTAACTCCAGGCGTGGACTGCAAGAAGCTAGTAATAAGCTGTAAGATATACGCGTATGGCTTCAGATAGTCTTCAGCTATTATTGTCAATACGTTTGATTTGTTGTTATGATCATTTCTTGGATTTTCTCTTGTTCTAATTGCTTCATTTTTTCACTCAACACGAATGTTCCTGAATGTACACCGCAGAGTATTAACTAAGTTAGCCCTCCGGCCATTTTTATATGTTCGTTTGAGCTCGACAAAGTTGTTTTTTGGTTGTTGTTGTTTTTTTTTTTAAAGGTGTGTATGTGTGTGCACGTTGACACACAGCTCCTGGTGTACAGATGTGACCCTGTGCTCACACCCGTGACCTGTAAAGTGCATCCTCTAAACACAGCTTTGCTTTGTGTTTGTTTACATTGTCTTTTCTGGATTTCTCCGGCTCACCTGTAAAATTCCCCCCTATTTTTCTTTCTTTTTTTTTTTTAAATGTTCTTCAAAGCTGACGTTTATCATCCAGCTGTTGCATTGACAATGACATGGAGGAAGCTGTTGCTACAACAGAGATGTAACACTATATTTTGCTATTTAAAGGCACAAAAGCACAGAAGTATTTATTATTGAAAATCTAACTTTGATTAAAAGATCATTTACAGAGCATCTTTTATTGGAGTGATGTAATGTGTTGTCCTCTGGCAGACGCAGATGCAGATGCTCCACCGAACGAGCGTCAGAGTAGGAAAGATGAACCCAAACAGGGGTCTTCCTCCCTTGAACCCTGAGGGCACCTTGAAACTGTTATTTTATAGGGTGCATCATTAGATACATATGCTTCATCATTTAAGAGGCTAAATAGGTGGTTTTCCGTGCTGTTCTTGGAAGAGGAGCCGGATGTTGGTCCCGTCCGCGGGCTCTTGCTGGTGACCCTCTTAGATCCGCTCTCTTGCTGTTGGAGACCATCACAGGAGGTTCTGTTCCGTGCCTCCTCATCTGGAGCCGCCGTAGTCGTGTTAGCGGTCGGTGACTCCACCAGGTGAGGGGGTTCCATCGCGGACGACGTCCCGCCGCTGTTGCTCCGCTCCTCAGACGCCTCCATGTTCCTCTCTGGAACGCTAACGTCCTCCAGGTGAAAGCGTGCTAGCTAATGCGGGAGACGGGCGCCACCTCCGCTGCTCGACCTGTTCTGGCCGCTAGTTGACAGGTTCTCAGTGTTTCGAAGATTCCACGTCCAGATTAAATGAGGTCTGAACAGGACGCGCGCCCCGGGGGGCTGCTCGGCTTCTGCACACCGGGGAAGACAAAGTGGCATCAAGCACGCGGAAAAGTTGAATAATTCCGATTTCAAGCGTTTGGTTTGCAGCCGCGTTTGTTTTGATTCCATTCGCTGCGGAGCGAAAACACGGTCGCCATGGTGAGAGAGAGGTCAACTGTGGACTGTACAGAGAACCAGTCGACGCCGGCTGGCTCGGTCCTTCCTGTCCTCGTGAGCTTCTTCCCTCCTCCTGGCCTGGTGTCCTGCCTCCAGCCTAGGGGAGCGTCTGTGTCCGCCTCCCGGACACCTGTAGCTTCGTGGTTGTTATTATTTAAGCTCCGGCTGGCTGAAGCAGGACAGCTTCTGACGTGGTTGCCTGCTGGAAATCTTCCGTAGTTGCGGGAGAGGAACTGATCTGGGACCAGTTTTAAACACTTGGACCAGTTTTCAGGACAGGAGCGAGGAAACGTCCGGTTTTATTTGCAGCAATAAAGAAACCTGGTAGTCTGACAGGGCGTCGAACTCCAGGACGTCCGGTGGAGAGAAGGAGCCTCCGGAATGTTGGAGAGGAGCCGAGTCCTTTGCTAATGACCTTAATTCATCTGCTGATCCTTAAAACGATAAATGTGAACTGCTCGGAAGTCAAACCTGTGCCGTTTGACTGTTGCTCACGTCCGCCTGAACCTCTTGTGGACTCTGGCGCCCTTCACCCGGTCCCGCTGCCGTTATACATGTAGATCCTCTATATACAGTTTACTCCGTAACAGCGGCTCCCCCGGATGAAGACAAACACTATAACGAACATAAAGCTGTTGAACGACGTGAAAATCCCTTTCCTGAAAAGCCGTCGTTGGTGGGATGGACGGTCAATAAACAATAATCCTTCCTGTTGCGTTTAACCTGCATGTGCCACCCAGCCTGCTAGCATAGCGTGTTTCTGCTCACCTGGACTTTATAAAGTGCACTTAGTCATTGCTGGTAATGAGAGCATGTTTGGCTGATGAATCCACCTGGAAGATGAACATGAAGTCCACAGAAGAGTGAAGCCGGACCCGCCCCGCCCGTAGGAGCTGACGACTTCTCCTTTCACATGAAAAGAATCACTTCATGGACAGGATGATGTTTCTCTTCTCATTTTTGTGGCTGGTCTTTTTTTCTTTTTTCAGGTAATAGTGTCTCTTATTTTAGATGCTTTTGGAGGCATCTGACATCAATACTTTACAGATTTTCCATCCCATATTGGTCACCAGTTGCCTTAACAGAAAATGTTTACTGTATATCAGATATTAAAGCTTATAAATGTACTTTTCCTTTGGAAATATGTTCATTTAGTTCTGAGTCACATCTAGACATTAGCGGAGACGTTCAATCCAGTTTAATCCAGATGTGTTGGTACTGAAGTGACTGAAGGAAGGTGGGCTTCATTTGTCCAGTTTTATCCTGAAATGTAAACTTTCCGAAGCAGCAAGAGAAAACTTGGTCGAGTCGCTTTTGACTCCTGTTAGCAATACACTACGATGTAAGAAGACGCAGAGAATTGTGTGTTTTCAACGGCAGTATTGTTCAATCCACTTGAGTGTTCCCATCACACCCACTGTAACAGGAGAAGCAACGATCCAGACCAGGAGTGCTGTTGATGTGCAACTGGGAAGGCTGTCGGAGCTACGCGTGTGGCTAAAGTCCTCTTTTCTTCTTTATCTCCTTTGTCGTTTCCTTTGATTTCTGTGGATGTGCCGTGTCCAGCCGAGGCGCTGGGCTCGTTTGCTCTGTTTGAAGTTGTTCAAACTGCAGATTCCAACGATTCATCAGACCTGTTTCTCCTTAAATCTGAAATAAAAGACTGATATCAGAGGTGACGTCAAATCAATACATCTCATATTTCAGACGATGGATGGATGGATAGATGGATGGATGGATGGGTGGGTGGGTGGATGGATGGGTGGGTGGATGGATGGACAGACAGGATATTCGCAGGAGAATGAACCTTAAGAATAAATGAGTTGATACCTAAATGAGCCACACGGGGGCGCCAAAGGTCGTCAGCCAGCCTCACTAAAGACTTCTACGCATCACCTGTCCCGCTGTTAGTCTGGAGGAGAAGCAGGCTTCCTGGACAGATCAGCCACCCCCCCACCCCCGTTCACTCACACCTTTGCATCTACAAGCTGTTTCTGCACGTTTGTGTCCTGGAGGAGGAGCTGGACCCCCCCAGGAAAATGTATGTATCACGTTTGCGTCCCTTTAAGTGCAGCTGAAGACTCAACTCGCACCTCTGTTCACGACCACAAACATCAGAACCAACCAGACATTTGGGCCTGTTGCCATTCAGACCACTCATTAAAACAGCAATAATCACCACACAGATCGCCTCTACCTCAACATTTCCCGTTAAATCTCTGCTATATTTATTCTCTACAATATTACACTATATCTCAGAAGAGTGTAACAGCCGTGTGAATTTAACACCAGCACATTATTCCTTTTATTTCACCATTTCTCTTTTTAGTATCACACTGTTCTTCATTGCGAGTGAAACAGGAACTTGTTGAACCTTTTCTCTTTTTAAAACATCTGCTTGTGTCCAAGACTTCTGAAACTATGTGGAGGGTTTATTGACTGGGTGTCACAATGACCTCATAACCCCATTTCCTCTTTCCCCAAAACCATCGATAGGACTCCATATTTCCCGGGACGCTCCTCATCTTGAATGCTTCCATTTGCTGCTCTGTGTTCATGTTTCAGTTTTTGCCATCTTCTGGTGAACGTCCGCACGCCGTGGAACGTTTTCTTTCTGTTATCATCACAATGTCACATTAATGTGAAATATGTGTTGTGGCGTTCCTCAGGTCACAGCACCTGTAGGGTGGCAACGAAGGTGCGTCCTTAGTGTTTATCCCCATTGTTATAATGGGGCCTTTTCCCTGAATGATTAAGGGTTTCCTGATTAACTCACAGTTAATCAACAAGACGATGCTGGGTCAAAGGTCAGTCACCCAAAAAAGTGTCTTTACTCTCTAGAAAAATAAAACTGTCCAGATCAGATATGTTTATAAGCGTTAAATGCACAGCTCGGGCGTTGCTATTAGAGGTTGCTTCTATTATAATCCCCATCACAAATGGAGGTATTGCTGTTATAAACCTTCCGCTGCGTATTGTAAGACTGGATTAGTGCTGGTTGGTGGTTCACGATCAACAGGTGTTTGATGAATAGTATCAATGTTTGATGCTCGGTGGGTTTGAAACATCCACGCTGAGATTCTCTGGGAGAACAAAGTGACAAAGATTCGAGGCTGGAGAGAATTCTGAGGGCAGAGAGGAGGAACGATCCGCTCGTTTCAAAGACCCGCCTTTCTAGATGTCACTTACTTCCAGAACATGTTGCTGAGCGAGCCCTCTTATTTCTATTTGAATAAAATTCGGAGGCATTTCGGTAACTTTACATAAATCTACCACACGTGCCCTGGACATTAGATGAGAGGGTTTGTCCAAACTCGCGACGTCGGGATATAAGCGGCGAGCTGATTGGGTACGGTGACCTGTCAATCAGCGCGGCCGTCCAATCACAGGCCGCCTTACATGTCATGGTGGATAGTTTCAATGCGTACAGTAGGCTGCGAAACTGTTGATAATTTTCCAGCTGAAGGTTTTTAAAGTTTCCAGCAGCGGCTTCATGCTGTAAGCCCCGACCGCTCACAGGTAAAGTACAAGCGGGCTGTTGATAGTCACATTTGTCTCATTGTGAGGAGTCAACGTTGACACGAATACCCAGGAAGCTTACAACAAGTCTGAACTGGGATCCACTAGAAGCTGCTTTTTAGCGAGTCCTTATCCGCCTCTTCAGATGTAACCTGGATGTTTTGGCTGGCCTTTGTCAGACGGACAACGCTGAAGATAAAGTTAATTCAGGGATGTTGTCAGCGAGCGCAGGCCATTCTGGCTGGGAGCACTTTGCAGACCGGGGGAGGGGAGGGATAGAACGTTAGCTGAGAGAGAGATTTCTCTCACCTCGAGGAAAACGAAAGTGGTTTTTGTTGGTTTGTGTGACTGAACAAGTTTGTGTTTCGGCACGAATCAGTGGATCGCGGTGTTGTTCGGGGGGTCGAGGTTGTTGGATGTGTCGCCTTCGCCGACAGTAAATTCATCACCCAGCGATATGCTGCCTTTCTGTGCCGTCGTCATTTTACCGCGATGACAAAACTATTTCCGGTTCTATGATAAAAGCATCGGCTGAACAAAGATAGAATTCAATCGGTTTATTTGGGTGTTAAACGCATTGATTTAGTTTGTTCTTTTTCTTCAGTAAAAAAAAAAATAGAACAGTTTTTCAACGTATATGCGGATGGAGCATAAAAACACGAATATGCTCTCATATTATATCAGAAGACTTTTCTACAGTCTAAATGTGATGGTTATCCAGATTAAGGTGGTCATAGTTCAGTTATATATTGTTCTGTTTAAGTTGTCTAAACTCCCCCCAAAGTTTGCTCATTTAAAGAGAAAATCACTTGCTGCGGTTACATTTAATGTTTAATGTCGTTTGTTTTTAGAAGAGAGACAGGTTCCCACATGGTTGCTTGTGTTATATGGTTTTCTAATGAGAGGACCACGTGTGTGTTTGTACCTAACTATTATTCCCAGATAATAACGTTAATAACGTTCCCGACTATGTCTCTCGACTGGTCTGGGAACGACTGGGGATCCCTCCGGATGAGCTGGAAGAAGAAGCTGGGGAGAGGGAGGTTAAACATAGGATAAGTATGCTTGATGATCATTGGACGAAGTTGTGCAGGTGTTGTCCCTTGATGCTGCAGGATCAAGGCACGTATGGTCTTTGATCAAACTATTGTCCTTAAGCTGTGGACCTGTGGAGGTCACTAATTGCAGCACCGCTGGGCTTAAACAGGTAGGACTTTAGCACAGTAATCGTTAGCAATTGAAACCATTTCAAACCTCGTACACAGCACCGTAAGTTAATTATATTGGTCGAGTAAATAAATATATGGTAAAAATCTAACATCGTAAACTATGACCATGTTCTTTAACATTGAGAGTATCTGTTGATGCTTCAATTATTTTGCCATGTTTAGATTTGTTTATTTAGAAATACTTTATTGATACTTTAATTATTCGGAAGTGGGACTCGAGGGTCTGGAGAAGCGGCAGGTTACGGAATCAAGGGTTCTTCTAGAGGAAGGTGTGGTTACATCTAACTAGGTTGGATATATTTTATTACGAGTTGGGATTCGGGTAGGAATCTTCAGCATTGCAGGTTGATGAACCTATAGCTGCTAAGGTTGCTAACATGCAGATGTGTACAGGGGAAGGTGGAAGGCCAACACATTGTGAGTATATGCAGCTGCGACTGAGGCTAAATTCAGAGGTCAAACATAGGATAATTATGCTTGATGATCATTGGACGAAGCTGTGCAGGTCTTGTCCCTTGATGCTGTAGGATCAAGGCACGTATGGTCTTTGATCAAACTATTGTCCTTAAGCTCGGACCTGTGGAGGTCACTAATTGCAGCATCGCTGGGCTTAAACAGGTAGGACTTTAGCACAGTAATCGTTAGCAATTGAAACCATTTCAAACCTCGTACACAGCACCGTAAGTTAATTATATTGGTAGAGTAAATAAATATATGGTAAAAATCTAACATCGTAAACTATGACTATGTTCTTTAACATTGAGAGTATCTGTTGATGCTTTAATTTTTTTGCCATGTTTAGATTTGTTGATTTAGAAATACTTTCTTGATACTTTAATTATTCGGAAGTGGGACTCGAGGGTCTGGAGAAGCGGCAGGTTATGGAATCAAGGGTTCTTCTAGAGGAAGGTGTGGTTACATCTAACTAGGTTGGATATATTTTATTACGAGTTGGGATTCGGGTAGGAAGCTTCAGCATTGCAGGTTGATGAACCTATAGCTGCTAAGGTTGCTAACATGCAGATGTGTACAGGGGAAGGTGGAAGGCCAACATATTGTGAGTATATGCAGCTGCGACTGAGGCTAAATTCAGAGGTTAAACACAGGATAATTATGCTTGATGATCATTGGACGAGGTTGTGCAGGTGTTGTCCCTTGATGCTGCAGGATCAAGGCACGTATGGTCTTTGATCAAACTATTGTCCTTAAGCTTGAACCTGTGGAGGTCACTAATTGCAGCATCGCTGAGCTTAAACAGGTAGGACTTTAGCACAGTAATCGTTAGCAATTGAAACCATTTCAAACCTCGTACACAGCACCGTAAGTTAATTATATTAGTCGAGTAAATAAATATATGGTAAAAATCTAACATCGTAAACGATGACCATGTTCTTTAACAATGAGAGTATCTGTTGATGCTTTAATTTTTTTGCCATGCTTAGATTTGTTTATTAGAAATACTTTATTGATACAAAGGAAATTAGTTACAGTTAAAGTTATGATGTTGAATTCCCAACAATATCATTCCTGCTGCACCAAGATCAACTATGTTGCATCAAAATAGATTCACAACTAGTTTAAATGATGCCTTATATCACTTCTTGTATTCGTTTGGTACTCACACAGATTCTCACTCTGCTCTTGAGGGAATCGAAACGGTTCTGACGGGTAGTGATTTTATTTTGGTGACCGTTGTGTTCTCTTCCGGTTGGGCGTGCGCCATTGTGTTGGGCTTGACGCACTGTTGAGCACAGCCAGTGCTGGACTGTTATGATGTGTCAATAAGTTTAAAGGTGGCCAGCAGCACCGATGATGATGAGTGGGCCCGCACGCTGCTTAAGTAGGATATTACAGGTATGTGGAGACCTTAACGACATGTTAATGACAGAAAACTTGTGCTTGGATTAGTGTTCCGTTCCAACCCGGTGTCGTCCCTCTCCCTGCCAGTCAGTCAGTGTTAAAATGTGTTATTACCGCTGGCTTGGGCATGATGTCCGCCTGCTGTTTCCTCCACGGCGACACGGCTAACACTGCCGTTAACGCGCGCGCACGCACGCACGCACGGACTCGGCGTTTTCAGTGGTGCCGTTTGAAATGTCCGTGTCATTTTCGCTGCTCTTCAGTGAGGTGATCGGACCCCCCCCCCCCTCTCCACCACCACCACCACCACCTTCCCTCCGCTTCCTCCCCGCATCAAACCCGGGTTTTGTGCAAAGCTGCAGCCCCAACAACCGCTGTCATGGCGTGCGGCTCCGCGTCTCCACTCAGACCATTTATCACAAGCTTGTCTTTGGGAACCATTGTATGTTGAAACTATGACGCGTCCAGTTAGCAGACTGTGGAGCTAGCAGGCTAACTAGCTACTTTTATTCCTAGTAACAGGGGTAGAAAATGGAGCGACTGGCCGGCGGAGGCTTTCTCACAAATGCGTGGCCCCAGGCAGAAGATCCCCGGTTTAATTAATGACTGTGGGGGTTTTTCAGTGGCCTGAGACGCATTCGGACCCGCCGGGGGAGTGTGACAGGAGTGAAATATCCCCTCTACTGTACTTGTGTGCCTTTTCCTTCAAAGCGAAGCAAGATGGACTCTCGCTCGCTTGTCAGCGCTGGGATCGACATTTTGCACGGGGATGAAAATGTGTGCACGGAGGCAGCCTCGCTTTAGCTCCGCAGATAGTTGCCGGATTTGCATGAGCACTCCGATTTTGGGCTGTTGTCGAGCGTGCGGAGCCGCGGCTGCTGGCCGGACCGGGGACAGCCCGGGCGGGCGGGCATCAGCACTTTTACCTGAGAACTCAACATCTGCGCAGCGCCAGCAGCCGGTGCACCGGTGTCTGTCCCTCCAAGTCCCCCCTGGGCTCATGCATCCACCCTTGTGTTGGCCTACGTGTTGTTGTTGTCGTCGTTGTTGTTGTTGGTTTTGAGCAGCAAGGGCGGATCGACCGCACGATGCAAGCGATCGGTAATCAGATCAGACCCGAATGTGCCACCGTGCACGCTGGCTCCCCAGCAGCCGTGTTAAAGTTGTGTATCTGTGTTGTTGCAGACCTGAGTGTGAGGCACGACTGAGAGCACTGTCTTGTGTTTTATAGGTTATCGTCATTGCATGACAAAGACTGTGGCAGATTCATCATCATCACTCATACAGCATTTCCATACTTTAATCTCCAGTAAGTATTCAACCTTCTCCAGCCCACATCCACGTTTACAAACACTCACGTCCAATCTGGACCACATGGACTCATTTCATCGATGGCTAATTTTCATTTAGCTCATGTTTGTATTCACGGTGGAGTAAAAAATCCGTACAGATGACACGAAGGGATTATTCGTTCAAATATGCAACATTCTTCATTTATAACACCTTCGCTAAACAGTCACCAGTTGTAGTCTTGCATAAACTAATCCTGAGATTATAAATGCTGTATAACGAATTAACTGATTTACTTGGAAAAGTTCAATGAAATTCATTACAAAAGCTAAAAATGGACATAATTAATACCGTTTTTGTGGACTGTTTCAGTGTATCAGAGGACAAACTGAGCTAAAATATTTATTGAGTGACAAAAATGTCCAACTTGCTGTTTTATCTGAAATTTGCTACCAGAGTTCCTAAATCGGACCGGTGATCTAAAGAGAATTTGTTTGCACCTGTCCTGGTTACTGTCACATGAATTCAACATAAAGCTCACTGTAGGAACTCAAATATAAATGTTTACGGACTCCTAAAGGACCAAATTTAGACCCAAATTTAGATCTTAAAACGCTGATGCAGGTAAAGAAACCAGAGGAATTAATCTTAGTTTAACAGCTGAAACGTTTGCGTTGAAAGACATCAGGTCTGCTCTATTACCTGGGTGATATGGACACACACACACGCACACACACACACACAGGGAAATCAGAAGCTTATTGGTGATACTTATTGTAAACAGGAGGAGTTTGTGCTGCTAACACAGCTATCAGACTCCTCTTTCCAGAGAGCAACATGGACATGGGCCAATGTCCACATTGTCCATATACTGTCTCTTGCACGTGTCCTCATGACTCTGTTGTTTGCCTGCTTGTGGTTGGGGGGGGGGGGGGGGGACTTGGGATTCTTAGCTCTGTGTGGCATTTATTACTGCCTTTATAGTTTTATGTATTTAGTCTGGAATTGAAATAAAAATAAATCTAGAACGATTCATTCAGTATCAAGTGCCTTTAGAATTCTGTTCATGCTAACAGCTACAACTGTTGTCCCACATGGGAAGCTTGTCGAGTGACACGAAACTGATCTAACGTGCATACCTTCCACGTTAGATACCCTGAAAGAAAAACTACGATAGAACATCACTTGATCTACGTGAAGAGAAGGGTATAGAAGAGGAGATGGAGGTAGAGAACGGAGGATACGAGGAGAGGATAGGAGAGGAGATGGAAGTAGAGAACGGAGGATACAAGGAGAGGAAAGGTGAAAAAAGAGAAAGAGTGGAGAAAAAAGGAGAGGAGGGGGAGAGAAAGAAGAAAAGAGGAGAGGCGAGAGGACAGGAGAGGGGGAGAAAGAAGACGAGAGGAGAGGAGAGCAGGAGAACGGGGAGGAGAAGGGAGAGGACCAGAGATGATGAGAGAAGACCACGGGAGATGAGAACAGGAAAAAACGGAAGAGACGAGGACTGGACAGGAGAGGACGAGAGCGATGAGGCAAGACCAGAGGAGATGATAGGAGGAGAGAACGGAGGATATGAGGAGAGGACAGAAGGGGAGAGAGGCGATGAGGGACGACCAGAGGAGATGATAGGAGGAGAGAACGGAGGATATGAGGAGAGGACAGAAGGGGAGAGAGGCGATGAGGGACGACCAGAGGAGATGATAGAGGAGAGAAAGGAGGATACGAAGAGAGGACAGAAGGGGAGAGAGGCGATGAGGGACGACAAGAGGAGATGATAGGAGAGAGAGAACGGAGGATACGAAGAGAAGAAAGAGTGAAAAGAGAAAAAGAGGGAGAAAAAAGGAGAGGAGGGGGGGAAGAGAAGAAGAAAAAATTAGAGGAGAGAGAACAGGAGAGGGGGAGAAAGAAAAACAAGGCAGAGGAAAGGAAGAGAATTGGAAAGAAAAGAGAGAACCGAAGGGAGGAAAGAGGGATAGATAAAGACAGAGGTGATGATAGAAGGAGAGAACGGAGGAGAAGACCAGGAGACAGTAGCAGACGATAGAGATGAGAGACCAGAGGAGATGATAGAAGGAGAGAACGGAGGAGAAGAACAGAGAGACAGTAGCAGACGAGAGAGATGACGACCAGAGGAGATGATAGAAGGAGAGAACGGAGGAGACGAAGAGAGGAAAGGTGAAAAGAGGAAAAGAGTGGAGAAAAAAGGAGAGGAGGGGGGGAAGAAAGAAGAAAAGATTAATGGGAGAGAGTACAGGAGAGGGGGAGAAAGAAAACAAGAGCAGAGGAAAGGAAGAGAATTGGAAAGAAAAGAGAGAACCGAAGAGGAGATGATAGAAGACCAGAGGTGATGATAGAAGGAGAGAACGGAGGATACGAGGACAGGACAGAAGGGGAGAGGAGGGTGATGAGGGAGACCAGAGGAGATGATAGGAGGAGAGAACGGAGGATACGAAGAGAGGAAAGGTGAAAAGAGAAAAAGAGTGGAGAAAAAAGGAGAGGAGGGGGGGAGAAAGAAGAAAAAATTAGAGGAGAGAGAACAGGAGAGGGGGAGGGAGAAAGAAAACAGAGCAGAGGAAAGGAGGAGAGTTGGAAAGAAAAGAGAGAACCGAAGAGGAGATGATAGAAGACCAGAGGTGATGAGAACAGGAGAGAACGGAGGAGAAGACCAGAGGACAGTAGCAGACGATAGAGATGATAGACCAGAGGAGATGATAGAAGGAGAGAACGGAGGAGAAGACCAGAGGACAGTAGTGGACGAGAGAGATGATAGACCAGAGGAGATGATAGGAGGAGAGAAAGGAGGAGAAGACCAGAGGACAGTAGCGGACGAGAGAGATGATAGACCAGAGGAGATGATAGGAGGAGAGAAAGGAGGAGAAGACCAGAGGACAGTAGTGGACGAGAGAGATGATAGACCAGAGGAGATGATAGGAGGAGAGAAAGGAGGAGAAGACCAGAGGACAGTAGTGGACGAGAGAGATGATAGACCAGAGGAGATGATAGGAGGAGAGAAAGGAGGAGAAGACCAGAGGACAGTAGCGGACGAGAGAGATGATAGACCAGAGGAGATGATAGGAGGAGAGAAAGGAGAAGACCAGAGGACAGTAGCGGAGAGAGAGAGAGAGGGGAGAAGAACAGAGGAGATGATAGGAGGAGAGAAAGGAGGAGAAGACCAGAGGAGAGTAGCGGACGAGAGAGATGATAGACCAGAGGAGATGATATGAGGAGGAGAGAAAGGAGGAGACGAAGAGAAGAGAGGAGAGGATGAGAGGTGAGGTGGAGAGGAGACCATGGGGCCTGTCAGGTGATCATGTTTCTGGACCCCGGCAGCCTCGGCCTATAGGCAAATATGTTATATTATATCATATTTATATGATTATATATGATATATATGATTATTTGTGATAGGCCGAGGCTGCCGGGTGTATATACACACACACACACACATATATATCATATATATGATAATTATGTCTAGGATAATAACTGGGACTACACATCAGTGGCAATAAGCTTTGTCAAAGAGGAAGGTTTGAAGTCTGACCTTAAAGGTGGAGCGGGCCTGTCCTCACTGCTGTATCACACCCAGGTGCCCTAGTACCATGAAGGGGGGAGGAAGGAAGGAGCCCCCTGTTGGAGGGGAGGTCACGTGCAAACGGCCAAAGCGCAAATGTCTGCAGTGGCATCCTCTTCTGTCGAAGAAGGCTCTGGATTTCTCCGAGGAGGAAGAAGAAGAGGACGAGGAGGAGCTGGAGAAGGTGAGTGCGCGTGAGAGGGTGCTGCGCCCCCCCCCCGAGCCTCCGCAGACCCCTCAGTTTCCGACTCGTTCCCAGCAGGCAGAGCTGTTCCGCCAGGCGCAGGGCTCTCCCCCCCAGTGTGGAAGCACAACCGAAGAGGTGGAGGAGGACTCCAACGAACAACGGGCGAGACGGCCCATGAACGCCTTCCTCCTCTTCTGCAAACGCCACCGCTCCCTGGTGCGGCAGGAGCACCCTCGCCTGGACAATCGCGGGGCCACCAAGATCTTGGCCGATTGGTGGGCGGTGCTGGAACCCAAAGAAAAGCAGAAATACACGGACATGGCGAAGGAGGTGAGGCGGAGCTCCTCTGGACCTCAGCTGCATCGTAACGCTCAATAAAACTCAAGTTCTGGATTGTCTTTCAGTATAAAGATGCTTTTATGAAGGCGAATCCAGGCTACAGGTGGTGTCCCACAACCAGCAAACCAGTCAAGAGCTCTCCGTGTCAGCCCGTCAACAACGCCCGCAAGAAGGTTTGGTCCTACCCCTCCAGCTCCGGCGTCGCCAAGGACACCACTGCCAAGAGAGTGCCCAAAGCCGAGAGCATGCCACAGTTTAACTTCGCCATGGCAGGTGAGTGGCAGGTGGCGGCGCGGCGGCCTCCACGACCTCCACGGCTTCTGTGGTCACGCTTGTTCCTTTTGTCCAGATCCTACAAAGATGGGAGGCCTTAGCATGCTGCTGTTAGCCGGAGAACACGCCCTCAGCAACAGAGAGGTAGGCCACTGCTGCCCCCCCCCCCCCCCCCCCCCGGAAGTCACGAGCTAATTGATGATTTGGCCTCTTCTGTTGCATTTGGCTCCTGCTTTTCTGCGTTTTTGCATCTGTTTTTTGTGTTTTTACGTGTCATTCCACACCTCTCCAGATGCCCTCCGACACAAAGCCCAGTTTACCAGACAAAGCCTGCGAGGGGCGCTCTTTTCCCGGGCACACGGAAGAGGTCTGTGTTGATTACTCCTTTATCGTCATAGCAATGCAGATCTTCCTTTAAGTGTCATTTTCTCCGCTCGCGTCACCTCAAACGTGAACGCGCCTTCGTTAACGTGCACAATGTTGAGAACCAGAACAACAGGTGTCGTTTGCGACCGGCAAATTACCGTTTGAGCGTCATAAAAGGCATCTAGTATTGAAGAAATGCCCCTCGTGATCGGTTTTTGTCTCGCTTAATATTCAAATATTTATGCAAACCCTGCATCATTAATGTGGCTTTAATAATATATATATTATTCATGTTGCACTTTTGAGTGGTTTCCCTCCCTGACAGTGAATTATGAGGATTCCTGCTTCCAGAACGTTTGAGCCAAAGCTGCTTTTGTGTTGCAGACGTCTGGAACGATGGCAAACAGAGTGCCTGATGTGGCTGAAAGCAAGGCCAAGCCTGTCCTTCCCCCAGCAGCCGAGGTACGACCCCCCTGCCTTTATTCCCCCTCCTTAACTTTAAGCTTACTCTTGAATCTTATACCGAGCTGTAGACCCATGGGTGTGGAGTCACACCAGCAGCCTTTGTGACCCCCCCTGAGCTCCCGCTGCCCCCCCAGCCCGCGCACCTTTGCACATCTACTACCCACCGGGTCACAAATCCTCCTCCCCGTCTTGTCTTTAATGTTACACCTGTTAAGCTGCTAGTTAGCATTTATGGCTAACTATTATGGCTAACATATGGATGAAGTGCTTGGTCGGTAAAGCGGACCTGATTGTGTGTTCACAGTCGTCTCTCTCTGCGGCACCTGAAGGAAAACCCTGCAGGCAGTCGGCGCTTTTCCAGCTCGCTGAGGTAAAACAGTCGGTCGTAAAGGAGACATTCTTTAAACAGAACTGGGAACAGTTTAGCAACTCGGTGGCTATGAAAAGAACATCCCCAGAGTCCGACAGGGTGATGAGGAGGATGAGGAGGAAGGGGTCGGCACGCCAATAAGGCCTCCAGACCGTTGAAGCGCGCGTCGTTAAGAGAAACGTGCACAAAATGATTCAGATTTGAAGCAGGATTATTGATGAATTAGAACTGTTCGCAGGCGTGGATAAATTGTGGATACTGTGAGCTTTCACGGAATGTTGCAATATTTGAGCATCGCCTTCTCCCGTATTTGCCCAGATGTGTTTAGCGTCCGAAGCTGGAAAAATGGACCTCGTCCAGCCGTGTCCTGAGGACAGCTCCTCTCTACAGCTAACCACAATCAAGCCAGAGATCAAGAAGGAGATGGCCGACGCCGACGGCGGTCCTCCAGCATCCGACTCGGGTCCGTTCTCCACCTCTTCTACCTCCACCGACACCGCTCCCCCACCACCCAATGCCCAGAATGCACCTGTGAAAAAGAGCAAGAAGAGCGCGGGGGCGCAGTCACATGACAAAGGTGAAACGCCTTGCTCAGCGAAGAAGACGCACCTCCAGCACGCAGAATCAAACGTAGAAAGAGAAGAGAAGCCCAAGAAGAAGCCCAAGAGGAGCAGCGGTAGCACCAACGCCGTTGTGTCCAAAAAGAAGAAGAAACCCGACGTTGCGGAGGCAGAGAAGGTCGCAGAGGTCATCGGTGGGCAGGGCGGAGCCAACGGTTCCTCTCTGGTGATGGTGAAGGGAGAGAACGAAGCTGTTAGTCCCAAGACGGAGGAAGCGGTGCCAGATCTGGAGATGCCGGACCTGTCGGGCAGCGTGGCGGAGGCGCACCAGCCCCCCTGTAGCCCCGCAGACGTTCAGCCTAAAGAGGACGCCCAAGGGAAGGAGGCCTCCGAGGCCAGCTTTGAGAACTGTGGCTCCAGGAAGTCCGAGCGGAGATGTAAGGGCGCCCTGTACAAAACGCTTGTTTCTGAGGGAATGCTGACTTCACTCAGAGCAAATATCGACCGAGGTGCGTGTGGATCCCAACGAGCACATGCCGGCGTCCCTCCGAGCGTTCCCAAACCCTATTGGCTAACGGTTTTCTGCCACGCAGGTAAAAAAGGGGCTTTCCGGGCTTTTGACCACGACGCTAGCGATGACAGTTGGACCGTGTCTCAGATGGGACCGAGTAATCCCAAGAAGCCGAAGAAATCCAAGGCCAAAGACGAGTCTTCACAGGGGTCAGTGGCGTCTCCTCTCAGGACCCTTAGATTAGCTGTCTTTCGGTGCCTGTTAGACCACCTGCTGGGTGACACGGAGATAGATTCTATTTATCTGCTTTATGCACCTTTTAGGCTGAAGCCGTTGTAAATGTAAACCTGAACTAAAGATGGTTCAGAAGAACTTGTACAGTGCACGTCAGAGTCCGTCGTGTATGTTAAAGGCTGCTCAGATTATAGAAAGGCTGATTAATCTGTATGGTCATAAATCGGATCAACTTGTAATGGGTCTTTCAGGCTTGGGAAGTTGGAGGAAGAGTTTGAAAGGAAGTTTAACAGCCTGCCGCAGTACAGCCCCATGACCTTCGATAAGAAGGGCGCTTCTGTCACCAAGAAGAAGACTGAAAGCCCCACCGCCCAAGAAGAGCTCTTCAAAGGCAAGAAAGGTAGGACCGGCAGTGTTTCTACCGTCATTGCTGCATAATGGACCCCAGACGCTCATCACATCCACACGCCACTCTGCACCCCCTTTCTTTGTTGAATCCAAGGCGCCTCCATAACACGGCATTCCCATGCTCTTTGTTTCTTTGTGTGTTGTGGTATATCAGGGTCATCTCCATCTAAGAAAAAGCCTTCATTCCCCAAGATTGTTTTCAAGCCAAAACACAGAAAGGACAAACCAGGTGCACTGGAAAAAGGTGAACTAGTCTGTTTTGTGCCTCGTAAAGCTGGAACGTTCACGTCACAGGCTGACGCAACGCTCCGGCTTTACTTTGGACATCTACGCAACGCGTATGATGCTCATCCAACACCGACCCTTCACGTTCGGATCGGAATTTCCTGTCGGGGAATATATCCGTGGGTCGGCGCGGCGGGGGGGAAGCCACGCGGCCGGCCGTCACATCTGCTCTGAACCTTTTCTCCCCAGCAGTGGCAGTGGCAGTGGCAGCGGCAGCGGCCGAGAGAGACTCCATCCTGCTGGATCCACCGTTCAACGCCAAGACCTATGATCCCGGGCCCACGGTGGGGGCGGAGGCACAGGGCACCACGAGCAAGGAGAACCTAGTTGGTAGCCAGAAGAGGAAGGCCAGGAAGAACAAGATCATACACTTAGTGCGCACAGCAGATGGCACCGTGTCTCTATTTGAAGGTGAGGAGGCCTTATCTTCATTTCATTATCTCTCAAACCTGCTGGGGCTGCAGAACTAGCCTAAACTGACGACTAGGCGGTGATGTCACACGCCTCTTTATTCAAGGTTTATTTATTTATTGTCCTTTGGTTTGGGTGAATAATAATAAGGGTATCCTGCTGCTGTGTAAACTCAAACCTCTACGCTCCTGTCTTGTGTGGGTCATCGTGTTTGTTCTTGTTTTTTACAGGAGATAAAACTAGGGACCTAAACCAGGAAGAGGAAATGAAGCCATTACCCCAACAGAATTTATGCAATGATCAAGGGTGCTACAGTATTTCCACAGGAGAGGAGGCTCAGAGGAGCTGTGGAGCGCCTGAGCTGCCTGCGTTCTTCAGCCTGGCCGCCCTCGCTGAAGTAGCTGCCATGGAGAATGTTAACGGGTGAGGACAGCATCCGTCCGTCCGTCTGTTCATCCCTCTATCGGTCATCCCTCTATCTGTTCATGCCTCTATCGGTCATCCCTCTATCTGTTCATGCCTCTATCGGTCATCCCTCTATCTGTCATCCCTCTATCGGTCATCCCTCTATCGGTCATCCATCTATCTATCATCCCTCTATCTGTTCATGCCTCTATCTGTTCATCCCTCTATCTGGTCATCCCTCTATCTATCTATCTATCATCCCTCTATCTGTCATCCCTCTATCTGTCATCCCTCTATCTGTCATCCCTCTATCGGTCATCCCTCTATCTGTCATCCCTCTATCTGTCATCCCTCTATCGGTCATCCCTCTATCTGTTCATCCCTCTATCGTTCATCCCTCTATCGGTCATCCCTCTATCTGTTCATCCCTCTATCTGTCATCCCTCTATCAGTCATCCCTCTATCTGTTCATCCCTCTATCTGTCATCCCTCTATCAGTCATCCATCTATCTGTCATCCCTCTATCAGTCATCCCTCTATCTGTTCATCCCTCTATCTGTCATCCCTCTATCTGTCATCCCTCTATCAGTCATCCATCTATCTGTCATCCTCTATCTGTTCATCCCTCTATCTACCATCCCTCTATCTATCTATCTATCTATCTATCTATCTATCTATCTATCTATCTATCTATCTATCTATCTATCTATCTATCTATCTATCTACCTACCTACCTACCTACCTACCTATCCATCCATCACCCACCCTCCCACCCACCTATCTATCTATCTATCTATCTATCTATCTATCTATCTATCTATCTATCTATCTATCTATCTATCTATCTATCTATCTATCTATCATCCGTGTTAATGATGATGTTGATTATGATTATGATGGTGGTGGTGGTACCATAAGATGAATTTGGTCCCACCCTGACCTCTAACCCCTGACCTCTAACCCCTGACCTCTGACCTGTTGTGAATAAGAAACGCACGTTGTGTGTGGAGGAGCCGTGTGAAAGCACATTGTTAAATCTGGTCTGTTGTCTTGTTCCAGAGCCCAGCGAGGATTGACAGACCCTCAGGAGAAGGAGCTCGGACAGACGCCACTGCTGTGCTGATCAGTGAAGTTCAGGAGCCCAGCTTCGCTTTCCTCAGCGGTCCCACATTAAATGGCGACTTGATCAGCAAGCTTTGGATAGACTCCTCATTTCCTCCGCTGGGAATCTGTTTGAGAAAGGGTTTGTGGCAGAGGATAGGGAACGCCTCCTCTTCCTCCTCCTGCTTATTATTATCTCAGTGTTTTCTCTGAAACCTTCCTTAGGTGTGACCGAGGATGCCTTTGTGAATTCCTCTTACACCCCTTTAGCTGCTCCGTTGGAGCCTGTGCAGAACCAAGCTGCTCCCCACTGCATGTGTCCCTTTTAGAACTGGTTGTCCTGGGTGGATCCCTCACCGTTTGGTCATGTCACAGACGTTTCTGAGATCTCACGGTTGAAAAACAGCGTTCTATCTCAAGACATAGCCCACACTGCATTAGCCTCTAGAGGAGCACAGCTTTCTGTAATCTTTGTACCTCACACACACACACACACTCTACTGAAACGTTCCTTCCACCTCTGGTAGAATACCTCTGTGTTTGAACAGGTCTTATCCGTTCCTTTCCTTCAAGCTTCAACCCAAAAACACTTTAACCAGGGTGAGTGATGGATTCACTTCCACACAGTTTGCTTGGTGTCCCCCTGTGGTACACGCACGTTGTGTACAGCTGAGATATTATGGTTCCCTATTTTGATATGTAAAAACATGTTATACGGATGCTACTGTAAAACAGTAGTTTTTAGTTACAAATAGTCCCGTTAGGTTGAATGTGTAAGATCTGCAGGCTCGGTGTTTGTCCTTTTAATCCCTTAGCTGTCCCTTAGCTGTCCTGCGTGTCCTCTTCAGGTTTGAGACAGAGTCACACAACTTCTAAAGTGCTTGTTACTATGGGGAAGATGCGTGAAAACGATTCCAGCTTTGGCCTTAAATCCCCACGTCCTGACCCCGCCCGGCTCGTCCAACATTCCACTGAATGACATCGCGCTTCTCACCCCCAATTTCTTTCACTAAAGATGCAGTTTTTCTTAATACTTGATCTTATTGCAGTTTTCCGTAGCAATTAGTAAGGATCCAGTTCTTGCTTTTATTTTTTTTAGTCATTACTGCAGTCATTTGTTCCGCTTGTTCCTGGACGGATATGAAAATGCCTCGTCTCCACCTGGCGGGAGGTTTGGACGCATTATTGACAGGATGGGGTGGAAGACGTGCCCACGCGTCCTCCCCTTGTCCTAAACTAAAAGAGGGAGGTCGTTCTGACTTTAACATTATTTATACAAGTAGCGTAAACATCTACCAATCAATTTATTGACTCTGAAACTGAACCAGTCCTCAAATATGAAGAAATATTGTTTGGCAGTCGTTTGTATTGGATGGTTTTGAAAAAATACTTTAATGTGTCTCATGAAATGAGCATTCTGTATATAGACTTTAGCTGAGATGCTTCTTGAATGTGTCAGACCAGGCGAAGCTGCTGTCCTTCCCAGAGCGAATGGAGATGAGGCATTTTAGCGGGATTTTCCATTTGTTTCTGTTTGTTCTGGGCCTTTTTGAGATTCGGATGGCCGCATCATGGTCGCTTTAAACCGCTGTCTTAGTTTTCCAGCTTTGTCTGTTCCCCTTTCACGCTTCTGATGGCTGTTTTTTTAGAGGATAACCGTGTTGGGCTGCAGGTTTGTTGTCTTCCTGACTTCCTGATAGTTAAACCTGGAAAATCTGAACGTTACACCCCCCCCGGCAATGCTCTTCGCCTCCTCCAGCCCTCCCTTCCCCCCACCTGTTTGAATTTCTATACAGTTCCTCTTTTATAGCTGGTTTCTTTTGTACATCTTTTGTTAAGTCGTGTGCGTTCTCCTCGGAACCCTCGCCCCGATTTTTTGGATTTGATGGAATGTTGTCTGAAGCGAAGCGTTAATATTCTTCACACGTGGGGGGGGGGCGCACCGCGTGTGTTCCTTCTGCTCAGTGTGCAAACACTACGTGACTGACAGTCGGGGAGGATGTGAATGGGACTTAGAGAACGTTAGGTCATGTCCGACTGTACATGCCACACTGGTGGGATCCCTTCACAGACAGACTCGGCGTAGGCTTTTCCCAGTTGAGGACACAACAGTGTACTTTATCACAACGAAACCCGCCAATTATTGTGCTCGGACACACAAGTCCAAGGGTGTAGTTCTTCCGCTGATGTGCTTCTTTGAGACAAAAAAGAACCGGTCTTCCCCCCAAAATAGGGATATATTTGCCTAAATTTTATTGACTTTTGCCAAAGAGTGAACGATTTATTCAAAAGGAAATCCAGATTTATTTATTTATTCCTTTTAATAGAACGCTCATAATAGTTGCACTGCATTTTTAAGGTTGGCAGATCTTCAGGTAGTGATATCAGCACAATTCATTGGGATTTCCTTGGTGTTCAAACCCAGAGTTGCAGTGAAGTGTAACAAACTGGCACCGCATAATGCCTCTTTTAATATACGATCTTTGCACCTTATGACCCAAACCAAAATGATCATGGTCTTTAAACAAAAATCCATACTTTTCACCCACTCTGTGGAAATTATGCATTGTAGCTCTTACCTGTAGGAAATCCAGTCAGAACTGTATCCATACATCTATAAAACAGCCATAATAATGTCATTTCCCTACAAACTCACCTTTTCTATCTAGAAATGCTTATATAAAGTTCCTATATTAGTTACCTAAATGATTATAACACCCTTTTGTGCTAGTACTGTCTTCTTGAATGTAATCATTTTGTAACTGTATTTTTCTAATTCAGTCTTGATTGTACTGTATGTATGCGATGATGGCGTACTGTTTCCGAGGCGTGTCGTGTGCTCCAACAGTTGTGACGCGAACAGCAGCCGCCCGTTGGAGAGATGAGAGATTGTTGTGTGTGTAGGACAAGACCTCCCTGCAGTTTTCCTCTGTGGTGTGTGTTCAGGACAGCTCCTCCTCACACACCGACCTGCTCCCGTAGGCAGAGCAGCCGAATGCTTGAGTTCCAACTTATTTATTACGGTTCCTTTTTAGAAGTATAGCTGAGTTTAAAAAAAACAACAAAAACCACAAAAAAACAACAACAACAGCATTGAAATAGTACCTGAATATGCATCCATTTATACATGAACATGTATAAGACTATCTACCCTTTACTGGAATGTAGATCCTGGCTTAGTTTTTTTTATTTTTAAGTGGAGAGGAGGGTTTGCCAGATCTTTCATTGTCTTCGTCTTTCATTTGATAGTGTGTTCAACTAATTTATGTTATTGCTATCACTATTATTATTATTTCCATTGTGTCAGGCCCTGTTGTTAAATCCAGCCTTGCCTTACTGTAACCCTGCTTAGTGACGGGTCCCTCAGATTCCTGCCCCTTCTTACCCCCCAGCACACACAACTCTTATGTCATAACACTGTTTGCTGATGCAAATATTATTCCTTTTTCACTTTGTGCTGACGCCTCTATTACTTCTTGAGCACCTATTAAAAATAACAACTCTAACATCTGTGTGAGATTGTTTTATCCGTGTCATTTTCCTTTTTTTTTTAATTTTGACTGCACAAGAATCATTCCTGGTTTGGAGGTGATACAGATTTGCAATTAGTGTTTCGGTTTGTTTCGGCCCAAAAATTGTTATTTTGCATATTTGGCATAAAAAAATCAAGTTAAAATACATGCGCACACAATATTTTAACTAAAGCGGTATTGCAAAGTACACTGCTCAAAAAAATTAGAGGAACACTTCGTCGGGCAGTGTCGTGGACCAGGAGGAACCCAGGTCCCACTGCACCAGCGTAGGTTCTGACAATGGGTCCAAGGATTTCATCCCGATACCTAATAACAGTCAGGGTGCCTGTAGAGGTCCGTGCGTCCTTCCAGGGATATGCCTCCCCAGACCATCACTGACCCACCACCAAACCGGTCATGTTGAATGATGTTTCAGGCAGCATAAAGTTCTCCACAGCATCTCCAGACCCTTTCACGTCTGTCGCATGTGCTCAGGGTGAACCTGCTCTCATCAGTGAAAAGCACAGGATGCCAGTGGTGTAGTTGCCAATTCTAGTGGTCTATGGCAAATGCCAATCGAGCTCTACGGTACCGGGCAGTGAGCACAGGGCCCACTACAGGGTGGGCCCTCAGGCCACCCTCATGGAGCCTGTTTCTGATTGTTTGGTCAGAAACATTCACACCAGTGGCCTGCTGGAGGTCATTTTGTAGGGCTCTGGCAGTGCTCATCCTGTTCCTCCTTGCTCAAAGGAGCAGATACCGATCCTGCTGAGGGTTTTTGGACCTCCTACGGCCCTGTCCAGCTCTCCTGGAGTAACTACCTGTCTCCTGGAATCTCCTCCATGCTCTTGAGACTGCGCTGGAGGACACATCAAACCTTCTTGCAACGGCACATATTGATGTGCCATCCTGGAGGAGTTGGACTACTTGTGCAACCTCTGTAGCGTCCAGGTACCGCACCATGCTATCAACAGAGATGTTGATCCAAGCCAAATGAATAACTCCAGCAGTAGAAAGTCAGTCAGTAAAAAATCAGCCAAAAGAGATGAGGAGGGAAAAAAAGGATCAGTGGCCTCAACCAGGAAAGCCCTTCCTGTTTTGGGGGCCGTCTCATTGTTGCGCCTCTGATGCTCCTGCTGTTGATTTCATTAACAACAAAGCAGCAGAAACTGATTAACAACCCCCTCTGCTACTTAACTGACCAGATCAATGTCCCAGAAGTTTGACGGATAGGTTGCTATACTCTGATTAAAAAGTGTTGCTCTAATTTTTTTGAGCAGTGTATAAAATGGAATTGTATGCCAGCTATTGAATAGTAAATATGGTCAAAAAGAAAAAAAACCAAAAACGTTTTCATGATATAGTTGTCTCTCGTGTGACTGATATGGGCTTTTATTCATATTCAGGTCACCTCTAATTCTGCTCTCATACACACATATACAGTATATGCAGCAGTAGCAAGCTTACATAACACAAGTCCCGCTGGAATCCAGAACATCACCCCAATTCATCCATCTCTTCCTGAAAATGTCCTTAAAATCAGTTCACAACTTTAATATTATAATTCAAAATAAACTGTCTTAGAAGGTGACTGTAAAATGGTGTATTACAGGCTACTTCGGTTGTGTGCACAACACCCATCAAAATAAAAATAATAAGAATTTTGTGCAGAAATTAGCACATTAAACCATGGGAGAGAGCAGAAAATAATTATACCTATTTGAGGAGAAAAACTAAGAATTTCGTGATGATTACGACTAAGGCCACATTCAAGGTTCTCAGGGCCATGTCGGTAATTCCTCATCACCTAATGCAACAGTTCTGTAGAAATCTCTTAAATTAAAGGTAAACGTTGCGCAGGATTTTCTTAACTGTTGCGCTTTTCCAGCCTTCCTGCTCAGTCACGTGACTCGCTGTCACATGACCCCGCCCTGCCAAAGCTTTGTGCCAATGCTAACAAAATGGCAGCGTTCTTACAGTGGAGGAAATTTGTCTTCTTTGATAAAGAGGTCGTAAAGGAACATGGAGATACCGGGAAAAATGTTGTTCTTCCCAGCGGAATATCAGCGTGTGACTCCGGCCGAGGTCACATTGTTCTCGGAGATATCCTTTAATAAAGCCGCGATGCTAATACCGACAGTGTGATGCTAACAGGGACATGGTGAAGAATCCCACAGCCTAAACAACATTTCCTCCTTTAAAGTTGAACGTCTGAATTGAACATTTCCGCCTATTTGTACTGCTGAGCTTCAGTTTCAGGAATCCTGCGTGTTTTTGTGTTAAAATGAGAGCTGACAGGAAAGGATTTGCAGCTCAATGTTTTGAAACACTTTTAGCCTATTAAGAATTGTAACTGTATGTATAGCTCTATTCTAAAAGTAGGAATTTAGCCTTCAAGTTACTCTGCCTGAGAGAAGTTTGGGGAAAAAATACTACTATACCAAAGATCTGATGAAGTAATTATAGTTTTATTAACTTAAAAATGTTTTTTGGAATCCAGATTTGGCCATTTTTAGGCTCCTGTGTAGTTTCACTGTACCCAGACGTTCTTTAACCTACTGTTACATATGGATGGAAAAGTCTGGCTTCTGACCCGTTCCCTGCAGTTGACTCCGTTTCAAGCCTACAAGTTGCGGGTCACGCACCTGTACCAGTTGAAGCAACACAGCATCCTGGTGTCCGTGGGGCAGGATGAACACGGCATTAATCCTCTGGTAAGTGTCCAAAGTCTGCAGAATCTCCAACGTCACAGGACTCCTAGTGTCAGTGATTTCGGTTGACCAGGTGAAGGTCTGGAACCTTGACAAAAAAGACAGCGGGACTCCTCTCTGCACAAGGATCTTCCCTGCGATCCCTGGCAACAAACCCACAGAGGTGTCGTGCCTTGGTGTACACGAGAATCTGAACTTCATGGCCATTGGTAAGGAGGCAAGAAACGCGTGTCTGTTCTCTCTCTGAGTTTTCCTCATCCTCGGTTTTGAAAGATGCTTCTCGCTGACAGGCTTCACAGATGGCAGCGTGGTTTTGACCAAAGGTGACATCACCAGAGATCGTCACAGTAAAACTATGACCCTGCACGAGGGAAATAGCCCCATCACTGGTCTCGCCTTCCGCCAAGTAGCTAAGGCCACCCATCTGTTTGTAGCCACTCTGGAGAAGGTCTATGTAAGTGTGTTTGCATGAAGAAAACCCCTCTCATCTCTTGATCCATCAGCATTAAACGTCTGCCCTTACCTTCTTCCCAGTGCTACACGCTGTCCATCAAAGAATATCCTAAAGTAGAACTGGATACGCATGGGTGTTCCCTGCGCTGCTCCTGTCTGGCAGATCCCTCCCAGGATTCCCAGTTCATCGTGGCTGGAGATGAATGTGTGTACCTTTACCAGCCTGATGAGCGAGGGCCCTGCTTTGCTTTTGATGGACATAAACTGTTGGCCCATTGGCACCGAGGGTATCTGTTTTTACTCATCAGAGACCCGAAATCCCCCAACAAGTAAGGATAAAATCAACCCCTAACTCGGAGCTGTGTCCTACACCTGTTTTTCTAGATTATTATTTGAAATCTAATAGAATGAGACATCATGGTGTTGTGAATTTCTCACTTTATTTGGTAAAAATCTGATTGAGTTCCTGGCTTTATTTTTGCTTTTTAGTATTTACTCAGCCCCGAGTGTTCCTTGTCTTTTGGTTTTACTCAGGACAGGGTTTGGCAGCAGGGAGAGCTCCTCGTCAGACAAACAGTTCCTGACCATCTATGATCTGGATAACAAGTTCATTGCCTACAGCACGCAATTTGATGACGTGATCGACGTAGTTGCAGAGTGGGGCTCTTTCTACATCCTGACCAGAGATGGCAAAATGTTTGTTCTTCAGGAAAAAGACACGCAGACCAAGCTGGAAGTGAGTCGGTATCCGCTATCATCGCCGACTGCTTAATGTCACGTCTTCTGGGTGATATTATTGTCCCTGTCATTTTTTAAGATGTTATTTAAGAAGAACTTGTTTGTGATGGCGATAAACCTGGCTAAGAGTCAGCATCTGGACAGCGATGGACTGTCTGAGATCTTCAGGCACTACGGTGACCACCTGTACCTGAAAGGAGACCATGATGGGGCCATCCAGCAGTATATCCGGTAATCGCCTTAATCGGGACTGTCCTCAATTTCAGTGTTTTCCATATTCACAATAGACCTTTGCTGAAGATGATTTGGCTAGGGCGTTCAGATGTGTTGCTCTGGTTTAACTTATGACTGTAAAATTGGAAATATTTGAAACAAAATATGTGAAATGAAAAATAAAAATGTCCCCATAAGGCCATTTTATTACCCCTTCATTCATGGGCCTTCTGGGTTGATCATTTCTGGCCAAATATGCCACCTGGTGGCCAAACTGAATACCTGCTCAATCTAATCACTTTCATTGATAAATGGCAGGGGTGTGAAGAGAGGTGGTGTCCTCTGGCTCATACCCATATGGTACAGCCTGTTACAACACTGCGCAGTCCCTGGTATTTTGAAAATAACCGCATTGTTAAAGCGGTGGCTAAAGATATCCCTGTGTTTTCCCTGCAGTACCATTGGAAAACTGGAACCATCATATGTTATCAGGAAATTCTTGGACGCCCAGAGGATCCACAATCTGACTGCATATCTGCAAGCCCTGCACAGGCAGTCACTGGCCAACGCAGACCACACCACCCTGCTGCTCAACTGCTACACCAAGCTGAAGGACAGCTCCAAGCTGGAAGAGTTCATTAAGGTGAAACAGTTGAAAATGATTAAACAGGCAATGGATACAAATCAAATCATCACTTGAGGCAGTAGTATCCTCTAGCAGGAGCCTCTCAGAACCTAAAGCCTGACTTTGTAATGAACGAAATGCATCTGTGTTTGAGCAGAGCAGTGAAAGTGAGGTCCACTTTGATGTTGAGATCGCCATCAAGGTACTGCGACAGGCTGGATACCACAGCCATGCTGTGTTCCTGGCTGAGAAGCACATGCACCATGAATGGTACCTAAAGATCCAGCTGGAAGACATCAAGGTAAAGACGTGTAAGATGAGGCTCAGCTCAGGAGTGCTGAGATCATCCTTCTGTGCTGTCCGCGATTAACAAGCTAGTAAAAATAGTCAAAGACAAGTATCAAAATGAGCTCCTCAACACATTTCTAATGTAAAGAAATGCAGTTGAACACGAAAAAAGTTGTTAAATCAACCGCAATCTTTTATACCTTTGGTGATGTGCAGAATTATGAGGAAGGGCTGCGCTACATCGGACGTCTTCCTTTTGAGCAAGCTGAGAGCAACATGAAGCGCTATGGAAAGACACTGATGCACCATGTCCCTGAAGGCACCACATTACTGCTGAAAGGCTTATGCACAAAATATCAACCAAACGGAGACGGAGCAAACAAAGACAGCCTGGATCCTCTGCTCAACAACAAGGTGAGCCTGTAGTATTTGTGCGTCCGAGTCGGCAGTTTTCCAGTGACGTCGTCAGTAGATTTGTTGCCGATCTGAATCGAATGTCTGCTTCAATTAAAGGCCAACTCTGAGGAATTCATCCCAGTATTTGCCAACAACCCACGGGAGCTGCGAGCCTTCCTGGAACACATGATTAAAGTGGAACCCCATTCTCCTCAGGGGGTGTACGACACCCTCCTGGAGCTCCGCCTCCAAGACTGGGCCCATGAAGAAGATCCTGCAGTCAGTTTAGCACACGCCTCAACTCCGATTTTGATGCTATGAATATGATCAATATAGAACACAGGGTGTTCATTTATGGTCTTTTTACTAGTTTATTTATGTGAACCAGTACAATGACCATCGGTAGACCTTTAAAAACAGGCTCCATGGGGCCATATTCAGTATTTTTCAGACTGCTGTATGATGTTGACGTACAAAAGCGTGACAGTGACGTGCGGTTTTACTCGTTTAAGGCTTTTTTTGCGATTGCACATGTTTGCAGAGAAAAAAGGTCCTGCAGGAAGAGGCGGTGTTGCTGCTGAGGAGCGATAACACCGTGTTCGACAAGGCTCTGGTGCTCTGCCAGATGCACAACTTCAAAGAAGGCATCCTTTACCTTTACGAGAAGGGCAAATTGTAAGTGAAGATGATGACCAACACAAAGCTCGCCCTTGGGGGATCTCCTTATGGCAGCGTGTGGACCACGGTCTGAGCAGCAGCCCATGTGGGTTGGGCTGAACTGAGCATACATGTGATTGGTTGCAGGTACCAGCAGATCATGCACTACCACATGCAGAATGAGGAATATGGAAAAGTGATTGAAGCCTGCAAGCGTTACGGGGACCAGGAGGGTTGTCTCTGGGAACAGGCCCTGGGCTACTTTGCCAGGAAGGAAGAGGACTGCAAAGCCTACATCAGCGAGGTCCTTCATCACATCGACCAAAACAACCTGATGCCTCCTTTACTTGGTGAGCAGCTCGGTGTTAGAGGATGTAGCTCGTGTTTCCTTGTGGATTTCCACCGCTATGACTACAATTAAAATTAACACCAGGCAGCAAATAACCGTAAACGCTGCCTTTTTTTAATCGGAATGATTTTTTTATTCCGATATAGTGGTGCAGACGCTGGCACACAATTCTACAGCCACTCTCTCAGTCATCAAGGACTACCTTATTAACAAGCTGCAGAGAGAGAGTCAGCAGATAGAAGATGATGAACGCAAAATCTGCCAGTACCGAGTGGAAACTGCTCACCTCCGCTCTGAGATCCAGGACCTTAAAACAAGGTGTGGCGACTGTTCCCATCAACAAGATCCAGAGTTTTCATTGGCCTAGTAGCTGCTGACAAGTTGACATCAATGTGCACGTTCTGTGAAATTAATCATAAACTTTGTTTGTACAAAGTGCCAAGATATTCCAGAAGACCAAGTGTAACATGTGCAACAGCCCCCTAGAACTGCCCTCGGTTCACTTCCTGTGCAGCCATTCCTTCCACCAGCACTGCTTTGAAAGTTACGCTGAAAGCGAGGCGGAGTGCCCCACGTGCACTCCTGAGAACCGCAAAGTCATGGACATGCTGCGTGCACAGGACCAGAAACGCGACCTGCACGACCACTTCAACAGACAGGTAACCACATTTGACACAATCCAGAACGATACGATCACGTGACACGCGCGCTCACGAGCGCGACAGTCGGATTCGCGTAGGAGCAAACCGAGTCTCATCTCCTGTAGATCTTTGAACACTGATATCCATCTCAAATGTCTTTCTTCTCTCTCCCAGCTGCGCAGTTCCAGTGATGGATTCTCTGTGGTCGCTGACTATTTTGGCCGCGGGGTCTTTAACAAACTGACTCTGGTGACGGATCCACCTGGTAGCAAACCTGTTGGGAGTCTAGAAGTCAACCTGCAGAGGGATCTTCTTATCCACACGAAGAGAAACTGCTAGAATTATTAATTCAGACTAAAGCTTTACAGCAGCTGTGTTATCCAACAGCGTATAATTGTGTTTATTGTGATGATGTTTGGCTGAAATGTTGTTGAATCAAAATCGCTGAAAAATATATTAATGTATTTCAAACTCAAACACTGTGTCCTAAATCGTTACTCAAATTCTGGTTATGAAATTCTATAGTGTAACTGACTAAATGATTCATTTTCCATCTGGATGCTTAATAAAACTACACTGCTGACATGTGATTCTTGGGGAGACAAATAGTTGGATGTTAATGGTTTTTCATGTCCTCTGCAAATGTGTACTTACTGCAAAAATAGATGTGTATGATAATATTCTATTTGATCTTTTATCACAAGAAAGATACTACATTAGTTTGATTCCTTTTAAGTAAACAGGAAACCACCAGTACGGGTATCTAAGTTCTATGTCACTTGTATTTCCTGCATACAAAACTGTTAAATTTATAAAATACAAAAACCACAAGCTTCATAGATGATAGATACTTTATTAATCACACAAGGGATTTTATTTTATTTTTTGTTACCACAGCCATCATTAGAAAATAACAGAAAAATACAATAAAGGAAAAAGAACAGTAAATAGAGCGGAAGTGAATGTGTAAATAAGGATTATTATTTGGAGAAGAAACTTAACATATGTACAGTTTGAATGCGCCTTAGAAATGTTGCGTCATAAGAATGTTTACAGCACAAGAAACCAAAGTAACATTTCTGTGCTCAATAAAATTTAAAACAATGTTAAGTTTATTATTAAAGGCCGGGTTTAGTAAATTAAGGTATGTGTCATCGTATTTTTTTGACGTGACAGTTTGTCATAAATTTAGAATTTCTTGATTTCTTGACTCGTTATGTGTTAGGTTTTAATTCCAGTTGGATCTATCTTGCTGATGGAAAGACATGCGGGACAAACCTGAAGTTGAAACGTCGCAATAAGGAACGCCCATTAACAGAACGTGGACCAATTAGAAGCGCGCTGTTGGCACTCGCCTCACGTGGACCAATCAAGGCGCAGTGCGTGGAGTAAAGTGGGCGGGTCCCGAGTTCCACAGCGGAAGCTGGTTTAGGTAGCGGCCATCAAGACAGCTGAACTTAATTATGGGAAGCAAACAACCTTTCCTTTCGAAACAAAAACATTCATATAAGTCGCGGTTCTCTCGGCTCGGACTTTCACAAACGTCTATGGTTTTATTCTGTCTTTTTCTACGATTAGGACCAGTGTTTTTTAATTTAGTAATAATAATAGATCAGACGCATTCATCTCACCTTCTCTACCTCTTTAGAAATCAATTTTTACATCATCCACATCATCTATACATCAAGCCGTTAACCCATCTTAAACCTCTTTTCCTTTACATTATAAATATGCATTAAATGGTTTCTAAGAATGCATTTATTCATCTATCTGACCAAGCATTGGATCCCGCCTCTATAGTCTATAGTAGCCTCATGGTCTTTTACTTTGAAAGGCTAACCGGAAACGGAAAGATCTGCTCACGCGAGCTCGACGTAGGTTTCCGTCCCGGTAGTCGCTTCACTAGATCCAATGAGGTGACGCCGCGTTCCGGGCCCTACGAGACGGTGATAAGGGGAACCAAAAACCAGCGAGTCTATTAACAAAGAGCTTCTGAATTAGCGCACAAAAGGGACACATTAATTCGGGGAGCTTCCTACAAACACGCAGACCCTCCGAAGTCTTGCTTTCCGGCCCCAGAGAGGTGAGTGCAAGGCTCGGTGCACCAGTGGTGCTTTTCTAGTGATGGATGGTCCACAGCTAGCTAACTAACGCTGTCAACTTCTCCTGCCGGGCTCATGTGCACATGTACATATTTATTTCCAGATATACAAAGATGAACATCGTTGTGCAGCCTGTTGAGCCTGAAATGGCTTAGGTTGTTCTCTGCACATCTTTTCAGCTATTGTTGCTGGGCAACTAATGTCACCTGGATGATTTACACAGATAAAAGTTCTGGTTTTATGACTTTGAACCTTAATTTGAATCAAGCGACCGCACGCCCCTTTTCGTTTCTATGTCTGCAAGTTACTGATGAATTTATGGGCCTGTTTTCCTATGAAGAGCACCCCTTTTCTACATTTTTCACATCGACATTTTAACACACTGTTATAATGCTCCTGGGATCCAGAATGGCTCGACTCCAGCTACAACCACGTGTATCCGAAGTGTCTCCACCTTTTGTGGGTGTTATCAGGTATTTTACATGATTTGCATATCCTGGCTGGGACAAAGGCCACATTTAAACCAGCTGTGACGTGCGTGATGAGCCTCGCAGGCCTTCCACTTGCCTCAGTGTTTCTGTGGCAACTGTTAAACTAAAAGGAAAATGTTCATTTTAAACAGTAGGTCACCACAGCTGCCTAATTTCACATTAGTCATTGAACATTGTTGCATTTATTCTAATCTTTTTTGTGAATGTGCTGCAGATTAGAAGGTCCCGGAATGATCTCTCACATGTCCATCATACTGTAAATTACATAACACTTGGAGCTTAAAGTACCTCCAAGTAACTAAGCTTTAAGTTGAACTGCGCTCAGCTAAATGAGGCCCTACGCCTTTGGAAATCCTGTTTAGTTCCTTGATGGAAATTGTGCCAATTTTGATCTTGAGTTGCGTAGTTGGGATAATGGAAGTCTGAAGAAGTTTAACAATTTATTAATTTGGTAGTGTGGTCACACACTTGCCTGACATCCCATTCTTCAACCTTGAGGGGTTGGCCTGCTGGTGGACCAGGTGGTCTTTAGGGTGGCCACAGTGCAGCCACGTGCTTCTGGTGGGGGAACACTGGCGGTACCAGAAGCTCAGAACAAGATTGGATGGCAGCAGTAGAATCAGCTGTTTTTGAGAAGAACCCCCCCAGCGCTGAGCGTCACGACAAAGAAATAATCTACCAAGCACACGCAAACCTTTGCCCTCGGTTTATTTTAAAGTATGAGTGTGTTATAGTGTGTGGTGGATGATACATTTAGAGACTCTGTTAAACCTGGAAAAAAGTTTCTATAGTACAGAAAAATACTGAAGCCTTATACAAATGTTAATGGACTTTCAATGTGTGTGTAACAATGGTGGATTTTTGGTTTTTTTGTGTGAATAAATGTCAAATTTGTCGTTCTCACAGCTGATCATGGAGGGCAAGAAGCTGGCGCTGGTTGCCATCTTCTGTCTCACCTTTTCAATGTTGCCTTCAAATACTGGTAGGATGATCTATAGAAGACATCTGCAGGTACAGTCCGAAGGAGAAGCTCCCCAAATACCAAAATATGCCCAAAATATGTGTTTGCAGTGAGTATAGCCGTCATGTCGGTTGACCTGGGCAGCGAGTGGATGAAAATGGCCATTGTGAAACCAGGAGTGCCGATGGAGATCGTCCTGAACAAGTGAGCGTCCGTCCTGTTTGTGAAGGCCTGAGTGACTTGCTTCAACTTCCAGTTGTTCCCCGTCTCCATCTCCCCTCTCCGCTGCATCCTCTTCTCTAACACCAGCTACCTTCCTGTCCCGGCTCCCTACACCCATAAAACTTCTCCTTGGTCTTTCTCCAGGCCTCCTACCTCAGCATCCTTCTCCCACTACCTCCACTGTCACGTCCCAACCCTCCCAGTCTGGCCTTGCCCCCAAACATGCACCATCGCTCTGACTTCCACCTCTGCTTCCTGTCTTTTGGCTTAGTGTCTCTAAAGCCATCATCATGAGTTCTCTTTGTTTAACCGTTAACTCAGGATATCTCGGAACACCGACTGGGAATGAGGGAGTGTTGCCGTGATCCAACCGGGAGGAACTTATTCCTGTTGTTTTGGTTTTTTTGTTCTTAGGGAGTCGAGGAGGAAAACCCCCACAGCTGTATGTCTGAAGGAAAATGAAAGGCTTTTTGGAGACAGTGCGCTGGGAATGGTCCGTTGTTAAATGTTCTGTTGGATATCACTTACACACTTCAGATGTTGGAGTCGTCTCCCTCCTCAATGCTACGTCTAATGACTGTTCACTTCTGCACTATTTCAGTCCGTGAAGAACCCCAAAACTGTGTATTTACACTTGCAAAGCCTCCTCGGTAAGAAGCATGACAACCTCCAGGTGGCGCTCTATCAGAAACGCTTCCCTGAGCACCAACTTCAAGAGGACCCAGTCAGGGGAACGGTTTACTTTAAATACTCTGAGTGAGTTTCTTTCCTTACTCCCATTGGCAGCATGCTGCTTCATGGTACAAGTTAACTCTCTGAATGAATAAATGTATTGTACTCTTTTGTATTAATTAGAGAGATGCAGTACACAGCAGAGGAGCTCCTCGGCATGGTTCTTAACTATTCATGCGGCCTGGCCCAAGACTTTGCAGGTCAGTATGCTTAATGACCGTGATGCTTACTGTATACGGGACAGTCATCTTTAGGAAATGTAATGTTGTCCCCCCCCTCCCCCAACAGAACAACCAATCAAAGATGCTGTGATCACTGTCCCGGCCTTCTTCAACCAGGCTGAGCGCCGGGCTGTGTTACAGGCTGCACGACTGGCAGGACTGAAGGTCCTTCAGCTTATTAATGACAACACAGCAGTGGCCTTGAACTACGGCGTCTTCAGGAGGAAGGACATCGACAACACGGCAAAGGTGTGAATGATTCAGACGAAGCGCTGATAAGCTAATGCTGGGGTTTTTGCTTATTTCCTGATTTTGATCTTTCAGAATGTGATGTTCTACGATATGGGATCAGGCAGCACGACGGCCACCATCGTCACCTATCAGACAGTCAAAACGAAAGAGTCTGGCACCCAGCCCCAGTTACAGATCAGAGGTGTTGGGTGAGTGCTATTTTTGATGAGATTTTAGTGAGAGGGTGTAACTGAGTCACTCTCTTGTCACGTTGTCTTTGTCAGGATGCGGAACTTGTTGTGTTGATTCTTTCTGACCTGGGCATTCACCCACATGTCAAACTCAGTCCTCGAGGGCCACGATCCTGCCGGGTTTTCTATCCCACTGAATGCATTTTCAGCCTGGTAGGACAGAAAACCCGGCAGGATCGTGGCCCTCGAGGACTGAGTTTAACACATGTGACCCACAGTAATGTGATCGAACCAACCTCTTTACTTTGAATTGACAAGGGATTTGACAGGAACTTCAGTCTGCTGCTTCAGTCTTAATCCTGGTTTTGACCATAGGTTTGATCGTGGACTGGGGGGCTTTGAGATGGACCTGCGGCTCCGGGACCACCTGGCCAAACTATTCAATGAGCAGAAGAAGAGTAAAAAAGATGTGAGGGAGAACCACAGAGCCATGGCCAAGCTTCTCAAAGAGGCTCAGAGGCTGAAGACGGTACTCAGTGCTAATGTGGACTTCATGGCTCAGGTGAGTCCGTGGGAGTAAACCTGCAATCATCAGTCAGTCCCACCTCACAGTTATGCTGCAGGGTAGTGGTACAGACACCTGGCCATCGGCAGCACTTTACTCGTCCCATCAAACGTCTTTTTTCCCCCAGGTGGAAGGTTTGATGGACGACATAGACTTCAAATCTAAAGTGACCAGAGCTGAGTTTGAAAATCTGTGTGCGGATCTCTTCGAAAGGGTCCCTCAGCCAGTCAAAGATGCCCTGAGCGCTGCAGAAATGACAATGGTGAGTCTTGTCATTACACAACGCTGCCTCTCTCGCTTGTGCATTTATCTGTGCGTATGTGTTGCATTTTTACGGCGTTTCCGCATTGTTTTCTGTCTGTAGAACGAAATCGAGCAGGTTATTTTAGTGGGCGGCGCCACGCGTGTCCCCAAGGTCCAGGAAGTGCTCCTCAAAGCTGTTGAGAAGTAAGTGCTAACCACAGCTGTTGCATCACAGTCTGTTTTAATATTAATGCACATATTCTAGCACAGAGGTGTCAAACTCAAATACCCAGTGGGCCAAAATTCAAAACTGGGACAAAGTCACGGGCCAACATTGATATTTATTGAAAAAAATCTTCCTCCAGCTACAACACGGAACCTTTCGATATATAAATATTTAATAAAATACCAGCAGGCCAGCTCTAATAGTCAGTTGGTATGCTTTGCGGGCCAAATATTATTACATTGCGGGCCAAATTTGGCCCACGGGCCAGAGTTTGACACCTAGGTTCTAGCAGGAAGCCTAAATTAAAGATGCTAAAGGAGCGCGAACATTTTCCTGACTCTTCTTTTTCACACTGGCTGGTAAAACATTCACAACGGGCATCAAAAAGAGGTCTTCAATGCTGAGTTTAGTTGTGTTTAGCTCACGCTCACCTTTAGCTCACGCTGTGGAGCCAGGCTGATGGCAGAAGCACGGGGGGAATAGTGACACAACAACACATGTGTAGGCCAACACAACGCTGACTGTAACAGAGCCAAGTGTATACAGACAACCTTCAATCGGGACCCTCTACAACAGGAAGTCTTGAATGAATGAAGCATAATCAGAAGTGATGGTGGGACACGAGGCAGGGGGAGTGAAAGGGTGATTAGGATGTGTTCCCATTATTACTCTGATGCTCTCATCTTCCTCATATCTGTGTTTTGCTATGATGCCAACTGCGTAAATGTGTTTCTTTTCCTGAACGTGCAGCTGTAATGTTGCTGTTTTTACCCTCAGAGAGGAGCTGGGAAAGAACATCAATGCAGATGAGGCAGCAGCGATGGGTGCCGTGTACCAGGCTGCTGCCCTCAGCAAGGCCTTCAAGGTCAAACCTTTTCTGGTCCGGGATGCAGCCGTCTTCCCCATTCAGGTCGGTGCACGTCATCCCGCGAAAGACCAGGTTAACCCGCATCGCGCACAATATACATTGTTTGCTGTGAACTACCAGGTGGACTTCACCCGTGAGACAGAGGAGGAGGGAATCAAGAGCGTGAAGCACAACAAGCGTATCCTCTTTGACAGGATGGCGCCCTACCCTCAGCGCAAGGTCATCACCTTCAACCGCTACAACACAGACTTTGCCTTTGACATCAACTACGGTGACCTCAGCTTCCTCACTAAGGAGGACATCAGGTTGGATAGCAGCGTTTTTTGAACGATTTGCTGTAGGTCGTTGCATCCTTTGAACAGGATGACGTGGTGGGAATCCTCACTCAGCGGCTCTCTTCCTTTCTGTCTCGCCGCCTTTTGTCGCAGTATTTTTGGCTCTCTGAACTTGACCACAGTCAGACTGTCTGGAGTTGACGGCAGCTTTCTGAAGCACGCGGATGCCGAGTCGAAGGGCATCAAAGCTCACTTCAACATGGATGAAAGTGGAGTTCTTCTGCTGGACCGGGTCAGTTCCTGCTGCACATTTCTTTTACCGTCTTCCTGTCAATCACGGTCATATTTGCGGCCCCAATATAAGCAGATATATAAGTCATGTTTCCTATATTTTCATCCACAGGTGGAGGCTGTGTTTGAAACTGTTGAGGAAGAGAAGGAAGAAGAATCTACATTGACAAGTAGGTTTTGCAGACATGTCAGGATCTCCTTCTGTCCTGAATATATAACAGTATTCAGAAAATACAGCAGATTTACACTATAAAGTCCTTTAACGTACTACCGCAGTCACTGCTCTGACCTTTGACCTTGCATCGCTTTTTCTCTGGTTTAGAACTGGGTAACACCATTTCCACGTTGTTTGGAGGAGGGTCATCAGAACCAACCCCAAATGTTACTGAACCCGTCCAGGTATTTCCATGCTGCATCCGCCACCCTGTGTTTATGTTCCCTACATTTTTAGTTCCCTCCCCAAAATACCCAAACCAATAAAACCAACCCAGATCTTGAAGGCCATATCTCAGAAACTTTGTGTACCCTGCTTAACAACCAACAAGCAGGTGTAAGAATCCCTTCAGACATAGTTTTTATTTCATGACATGAAGCCAAAACTGCTGGTTGACGCTTGTGTAAAATCATTTTTCTGGTCGATAGAGCTGCAGTGGTACCTTCATTCTGGTCATCGTTGTTTGTGATTACGTCTTTTATCTGTAACATTTTCCATTTAAAGGGTGGTTAATCCAGTAATGAACCTGCCGCCGCCTTCGTTTTCCAGAACACAAGCGTTTTGTTTGCGTCCAGATGTGAGATTAAAACTATTATGTCTGATTGGGGATGTTGAGGATGAAGAGGAGGTGCCGCCAGAGTCTGGAACGGAGAGCCAGGATAAAGACAACAAGGAGGAGGCAGAAAAAGAGAAGCAAGAGGAGTCGGAGAAAAATGCAGCTGAAGAAAAAACTCAGAAGACGGAGGAGGAGGCAGGCAGCAAAACTGAGACAAAGGTCAGAGCTTAATGGCCGTGAGGGTTTTTTTTGGGTATATTAGGGGTGGTTTCACGCAAAGGCTTTGTTGTTAAAGGAAGAGCAAGAGAACAAGACAAATGGAGAGGCCGATGCAGAGAAGAAGGAAAAACCCAAAAAGAAAAGCAAAATCTCTGAGGACATCACGGTGGAACTCCTCATCAATGACATTCTTGACCCCACTACGGACCAGCTGGCGTCCTCCAAAAAAAGGTCAGACAGTCAAGAAGCGTAGATCTTTCAGCTTCTCTTGGATTTCTCCGTTTGGCGATCCATCACTTACCGTGTTTCTCTGCAGGTTGCAGGACCTGACCGACAGGGACGTGGCCAAACAGGAGCGGGAAAAGACCCTCAACAGTCTGGAAGCTTTCATTTTTGAGACGCAGGTGGGCTCCCCGGACCCTTCACAGCACGGCAAGTCTTGGTCCGTTTCTTTATCAATAAATCTGAGCGCTCTTCCTTGTCCAGGACAAGCTCTACCAGGAGGAGTTCCAGTTGGTTGTGTCGGAGGAGGAGAAAGACCAGATCTCAGCCAAACTCAGGGAAGCGTCCGAATGGATGGACGAGGATGGCTACACCGCCACCACCAAGCAGCTGCGGGAGAAGCTGTCCAAGCTCAAGAGCTTGAGCAAGGACATGTTCTTCAGGGTGGAGGAGCGACGCAAGTGGCCCGACCATCTGGCCGCCCTGGAGAGCATGCTCAACACCTCCACCTTCTTCCTGAGGTGAGCGAGTGGAGGGGAGAGGGTGGCCCGTGGGCACTTCGAACCGCTCGTCATTGACTTGATTTGGACTTTGCCTCCTCAGGAGTGCCAAAATGATTCCCGTGGACGATCAAATCTTCACTGACGTGGAGCTGAATCTGCTGGAGAAAGTGATTAATGAAACAACGGTAAATACTATGCGGATAAAAGGGTGTCCACTGTTCTGCCACTGTTGGGCGGCAGCCGGTAGCTCCTTCGGTGTCTTCACATGCGTCGCTGTCTCTGCTGCAGACGTGGAAAAACGAGACGGTAGCAGAGCAAGAGAAACGGTCTCCGCAGGAACGTCCCGTCCTGCTGTCCAAAGACATCGAGTCCAAACTGGCCCTTCTGGACCGAGAGGTCAACTACCTGCTGAACAAGGCCAAGTTTGCAAAGCCTAAGGCTAAAGCGAAGGCGAAGAACGGCACCAGCTCTGACAAGAGCAACGGCACATCGGAGGAGAAAACCATCCCCCCCACAGAAGAGGACCCGCCAGCAAAGAGCGGTGGGTGGATGCAGCGCACGGCAGGAGGGCGCAAATCAGCGCCGCCGGGCTCGGACTAACGTTTCTAGCATGTCTTTTACAAACAGAGACACCCGAGGAGGTGCAGCCCGGAGAAGCCCCGCCCACTGTGGAGGACGCCGCCCAAACGGAAACAGACGGCCAAACGCCGCCCACGGAAGAAGCGACAACCACAGGTCAGGCTGCCAAACCAGCGGCTAACGATGCAGGAGAACTGTGATCAAACCTCAACACTCTCCACTGTACTGATACTACGCGGATACTTTATGTGTAATTATAGCGCTGCTGGACCTCCTCAGCCTGTCAGGATTTTAATTTGTACTCGGGGGCTGGGGGGCTGGGGCAGCCCCCCTGAGCTGGGGCAGCCCCCCTGAGCTGGGGCAGCCCCCCTGAGCTGCTAAAATAATCGACCAGCACCAGGACTGACACGTGCTGGGAAAAATGAAATTCAGGGCTTTGTTTTACCAGAAGGGAAAAGAAACCAGAATATATTAATACAGCGACAAGATGATGTCAGATGTTGGTGTTCTGATAAATCTAATCAAGGACAGTTAATCTTGAAATCAATTTACTTAATTTTCCCGGGACGACAATAATAAAAGAACAAAATTGTCTTTTCTGAAAGTCTCGTTAGGATTGATTAAATATTTGTATGTTTTCAACCAAGTTGTTCTGTTTTTGTCACAACAGCATGGATCTTATCTTTATCTTTCTCTAGGGTTCCTTAATTTATTCGTTTTTTTAAGAGAATCGAGAAACTCTGAACTTTCCTATTGTGATTTAAATGATGTCTTTGAAGGCTGCGTCTTGACGCTGACGCAGCCTCATATTAATGTTTTGATCTCTCCTCATTTCTAGGACCAACAGAGAAGGGCCATCATGAAAACCACATAGATGATGAGTTATAACAGCTGGAACTGGCAAACAATTATTATTTATTGACGGTGTACAAAGTGGTTCATTCCATCTTAGCTTTTCTCCTCATGTCCCTGCGTATTGAACAACTGGAAGCCGATTACCCTCCCTTTTCTCCTGCTGTTCCTGTGTGTGGGACTCCTGAAGATGACTGAGAAGATGGAGGCAGTCTGGGACCCCCCTCCATCCCTGGGGTCCCAATCCTCAACCCTAACTTTGTTCTGCTGGGACAAGAACTTCTTTACACTGCCTGTTTTGTTTTGTGGCCACAAGCACTGATGCCCCACCCAGAGTTTAGTTGCCGTACCGTTAGCAGAAAACACGCGACACCACTTTTTATAAGTGGCTGTAAAGAATTGAATCTGAAATAAAATGGTTTACCAGTTGGAGATGGACTCCTTGGGTGTGAGTGGGGGCCGGGCGAGGCTTCAGTCTCCCTCCTGGATGATCCAGAATGATCCACTCTTGCCAGTTTGTGCTGGAGGGATACTGAACATGAGCCGATGTTGTGTCATTAGAGCTCTTTGGGTCCCGGGGCACCGTAAATCACTGTTTGGGGAGGGGGGGGGGGGGGTTCTATTGCAAAACTGTTAATAAAAAATAAATTTCTTTGTTTTTAATCCTGTCTTTTGAAGCCTAAATCTTTGTAATTTACAGTCTGGCCTGGAATGTTATAACTTTGTGCATTTTTCTTATTTTATGTTGTGGTCATAAAAATGGAAAACACTTGGGGTTTTTTTTTGTTTGTTTTTAATCTGTCTACATTTAATACTCCAGAATGGCAAAAGTGCAACTTTTAAAATGATCAACGTATTCGAGTCCTTTAGTTCTGGGTCCATTTCGCCTCGACTGGAGTCCATCTGTGGTAAATTCATGGAGCTGGACCTGATTTAGAACAACACGCCTGCCTTCAGTTGGCACAGAGAGGAAAGCCTCCCATTTAACAGGAAGAAACCTTGAGCAGAACCAGTGGTATGGGACAGGCCGGGTGAAGGAAGGCAGAAAGAGCATCACTTGAGTATAGATTTTGTATTTTTGAGAACTTAAACCTACCTTTCCTGCACTAGATTGTTTGTTTGCATTGGTCTCTCATCAGTGTCAGAGTTGAATCTTACAGTGTTGACTAAACCTACCTCGAAATCCTTTTATCAGTGTGCCAGTAATTCGAATTTGTCATCCAGATATCCTTTCCTGACATGTCACAGGGGCTGTATTCCTACATTATTCAACACCAACTTCGCTCCATGAGCATCCCTAGTTTTATTTTTTTGTGATTATTTGTTAAAAATATAGATTGTGTGTGTTTCAATTTAGATAAAAATTAAAATTGATTAATGGAACTCTTGAGACCTGATAATTGGCCCATAAATGGGTTATAATATGGCTTTTATAGATGGATGAACAATAATAAAATTCCATTAAACATAATTACATTCAAACATAAAGTCACACATCAAACTAAGCTTAATCTGGAAATACGGCCATCAAAATCACTTACTTTAAATTACTTGGATTCATTATTAATCTTTTTTCCAGTAAGATTGGTGTCAAAAAATCTAATCATTTTAGAATAAAGTCTAATGCGACACAGTTTAATCTTTCATATTACGCAGACAAATCAGACACAGTGAGTGAAGCTGTTTTTTCGCTTTTGCACTAATCTTTCTGTACTAATGCAGTTTTGAATAATCAGGAGAATAAAGTCTTGTTTTTTTTCACGTGGAACACAATGAAAGCCACCAGAGTAAAACAGATGGCGCCGACGATCGCCGCGACCACCGAGACAACCACCACGCTGCTGGTCACCTCCGTCTGAGCAGCTCCTGCCAGGAACAAGACAGAAATAACAGCAACGTTCCCCCAAACAGACTGCACAATATGTCCCAAAACAATCTTTTTTTCAGACACGGCAGCCTTGAAAACGTGCTTCCTCTCAGAGTTTCAACGTCTGGAGGTGAGACGTCGGGACTCCAAATGAGGGACCAGGAGAGGGGCCAGTTTTCACCTCGATCCAGGCGGACGTTGATGGGCGTCGAGCTAACGGTGGCCATGTCGCTGACCGTGGTGTCCTGGCTGTCGCTGTCGCTACGCCGCCTTCGTCTTCTGTTGTTGGTTCCGGTGCTGCAGTTCTGCAGAAGAACCAGCATCAAAACGCATCCGCCCAGTCCACCCAGTCCAGATCAGTAATACTGAGATGTAAATGCTCTCTGGTGTGTGTGTGTGTGGGGGCTGCATGTAGACCTGACTGAGGCTGGTGCAGAAGTCGCTCATGCACAGCCTGGTCGCACAGTGCACGTAGTAGGTGGAGAAAGTGGCCTCCGTGCTGTGAATGAAGCGAAAAGCCTCAAAAGAGAAGCGAGCGACCTGTTTGTCTCCGTTCACCCCGATGACCGTCTGACCGTCAAGGTTACACCTGGAAGAAAGCCGAGCCACTCCTGCCTTTATCTCAGCTGGTTCTAGACCTTCTCGTTTCCCTCTCCAAAGAGGAAAGTGTGTCCGCTAACTCACCCAACAAAGAGGTCGTAGAAGGAGGTGTTGATGGGGAAAGGCGAAGCTGTGGCGTAACACCGATCCAGATGCACGTTGAATCTGAAGGAAGAAGTTCAGGGTGGGTTTACCATTCTCAACTAAACGAGCCCCCACTCTGATTTAGTGTTCTGGTTTTAAGTATCAACCCCTCTATTCAGACTCAAAGTAAGGAAGTGAAAACCTGTTGGTAAGGTTAGACGCCTTTACTTCCACAAAGATCCTGGTCTTTAGCTCCAGGCCTTGTGGAGGGATCGTCATGATGGAGGAGTAGCTATTGTCCTGGAGAACAGAGGAGAGCGAAGGAGGTTCTTTCAGTCTTGGCCAACATGAATGGAGACAAATGAGCCATTGGGGTCACTCTTATTTTCACTGCGACACTACAGGCGGTGCCAGCCATGTTTGGACAACATGCTCAGCTCAGAAACAGGAACAGGGGACACCGTTTGACGTGCCGAGACGGGAACTGGGAATTTGTGTTGGACATTGTGGAAAACGGAATATGCGAATGTCATGTTGTGGGTCCCTGGGAGGGGCCTTTTTGCTCCTACATTGTAGAGCTGCATGCTCAGCGTGCTGATGAAACTGCCGTTATTGTCGTTGACCGCCAGATTGGCCCCAGACCTGTTGGAAAACAGACAAGGGGTCACGTTCAGCGGCTGGCGATCACCGTGGGAAAAACAAGGGAGCAGTTGTCAACTAACAGCCCAACTCTCCTCTCACATACAGCACATGGGCAATAAAAAGGCGGAAGCAGACACCCCCGAACAAGCCGTTCCATACAGCACTGGAGTGGAAAACAGCACTTTTAACAGGAACAAACCATGAGCGGGACCAGCAACCTTGAAATACCTTTACTTTAAATAAGGTGGCGTTAGGGCTAGTTACAATAGACCGTCAATAGCCTCTGAATTTTACAGATTTCCAGCGGCTTCACCACCAACAGATGTTCCAGAAGAAGAAGCAGCAGAAGGTAAAACTGGTATGCAAAGGGAGGCGAGGGGGGAGGTTGGACCACAAACAAGCTCGACTTGAGAACAGAACTATGAGAAGGTGACTGAGAGACAGGAACCCATCGGAGGGCAACAGTCGGGCAAAGGGAGGAACATTTGGTCGGTTTATCTTACACGCTCATCTGAGTGTTGTTGATCAGGTACTGCAGTGGGTAGTGACAGGAGAAGAGGTACATCACCTCCTCGTGATAGGTGATGGTGCCTGTGCTGGGGTCCTTGGAGCAGACCATGCCTGAGATGCTGACATACTGAACGCTGGAGAAGTCTGCAAACACTCCGGTCCCCTCCTCCTCCGTGACCTTAGAGGAGAACCCGGATGAGTCCATGGAGGAGGAATCCACCGTTGGGAGCCTGGACCTTCTCACCTACCGTCATGGTGTTGGAGCAGACAGTAATGGCCTCTTCCGTGATGGAAAAATTGAATTTGACCACGGGTGGGTCAGCGTTCCAGTCGGCGGTCCCTTTGCACTGCTGCTTGGAATGCTGGGAGTTGAGGGACACAAGTGACTCGTTGTAGCCGTTGAAATAGATGGGACACAGGAGGATCTGCAGATGAACCATCTCAGGGCCACACGACACCTGGATGTCCGAGTTCACTGAACACACCAAGATGAAGGACTACGTCAATATCCCTGAAGGAGATATCACAAACGAGCAACTATCCCCCTCGTTCTTCCGCTTTCATTCGATGAGGGTTTGTTCTGATAAGACCCAACATACAGATTCTCTTTATTTGTCCTTACATTAAGAATAGAATCCAACATTCACCATGCTTATAAAAGCCTCTCATATCTCTCATTTTTTTTAAAGAAGCCATTGTAGTGACAGAGCTCCTGCTTGGGTTACTGACATTCCCAACAGTCCAGAACAGGAGCCCGATTCTGCTGCACATCTAACAATAGACTGGAGACGGATTCAGGTCAGACCTGCGCTGCTATAGATTATATACGTTGCATGAGATGTCCCTGTGATGCCCTGAGATTTACTTTATTCTCTCTTCTGCTTGTAATGATCAAATTACTCCATCAAAGATCCGTCCTCACTGACAGCTTCACTTTATTGGATTTAAAACAGCCAGCTTTCGTACTGAAGGGTCCTAAAGGACCGGCTGAAGAGAAAAGTTGCTGTAAGAAAAGAATTGTCATTTTTATGTGTAACTTTGCACGATAAATCCCAGTTCCAACACTTCACCTCGACCTGACCTCGATTTAACGGCTGTGAAAATCCCTTCCAGGAGGAACAGGTTAAGATGATTGTTTCTTTAATGAATGAGTGACGGAAAATAACACCACTTCAAACTGGGCTGCCTAAAATTCCACTGTCACAAAAGGTTGACAAGAACGTGGGAAAAGAACCAGAACAGGAGAGTCAGAACCCGGATGAGCATTGAAGATCCACTGACCTGGACTTCTGAACGTTGAGTGTCCGATGCAGTCATTCTGACCTCTGGCTGGAAGGAACGTGGCGGCCAACTGACAGACGAGCAGAATCTGCCACATGGTTCAAAAGTGCAGAGAAACACACCCGCTTGTTCCTGGATCAAGAGATGGACAGGAAATAAAGACCTAAACCAAGAGACCAGAGCAGAAACATGCAGCAACGCACAGAAGCGTTAGCCTCCTTCTAATACCAGTAACCGACCAGTACCTACCCACTGATTCAAGAAGAAAACAGTTTAGCTAATTAAGGTAAAGCAAGACAACGAAAATATAAAAAAGATACAATGGAATGATGTATGATTGATATTTAACCATGTAGAGGTCAACTAGGAGAAAAAAAGACACAATAGTTTGTGCTTTATGTAACAATGTTAACATTTACTCTAATAAAATCAGTCCGGTAGAGGGGAATTGTTCCTTACCTAGTGTGTGTCACACTCTCTCGGTCCACCTTTGTTGTGTCTACTCTTACCCTCATCACTCCATTTATACTGGCCTCCTTTCAGGCTCAAACGGGATCATAAGCCCACCAAGAAGAAAGCAGAGCGAGCAACACAAGCTGTGAGGATCATCTGACAGGTGGAGGAACAATGGGAGCACCTATATGAAGCCTCTTCTGGAAGGATAGAACTCTGGATCTGAGTGCTGATGTCAAATCGCTTTCATACAGCAAAATATAAAATGTTCTTTCCATTATTTTCTGACATTTGTTCCTTCATTATGCTCATGATTGCAGTGTCTTTGCTGGTGTTGTGCAGTGTCTTTGTGTAGCTTTGGTGTCTTCCTATTTGGCTCCAACGCTCAGGGATTTACATTTTCCAGAGTTCATGACGGTTTTTCCACTTTTCCTTCGCAGCGACGTGGAAAAGAAACATCTGATCTCCAACCTGGCTCAGGTGGTCAGAGACATAAAGACAGGAGGAACTACAGGGAGGCCTAAAGTCAGGAATACTGTCTTGTCTCAGCCCATTTATGCAGCTATAACACACACGCACGATGTGTTGCTGGTTGTCCCCCCCCCTATTTTTTTTGCCAGGGGCTACTACTGGGAAAGTGAGTCTTCTCCACAGTGCCATGAAGACAGCGGGACACACCCTGGCAAACAAAACGCCTGACAGTCACCTGAGCCACGAACCCCCCCACAGAAAGCCTGAGACCCGATCAGAACAAAGGCGTGAAGGTGAGCTTTGACAGAGCTCTAATGAGCCAGGCTCCTGCTGCCTCATTCAACTAATAAGTGCACTTGAGTGGATCATTAGCAGCACATTATCTCAACCATCCATCATTTCTTAATCCGGTGGCATCATATTGAGGGGAGAAGTCCTTGAACGTGATCTCAGCGTGAGCAGAGTTGATCACACCGACGCTGAAATTCGCTCATGTTCAAGCAACACTTAAACATCTCGAACCTATGGTTGTAAAGATCAAACCAAGTCGGAGCACCGTCGAATTACTTTAATTCCGCAACATTTGGACACACAGACGACCAACAAAACTCGAGTTTACAACTCAGACATTTGGGGGTTTTAAAAACGGACACTGTCCCATCAGACCATTGCAACGGTCCACTGCAGGATCGCCGATCCGGCGCACTCGAGGCCGAGGCGTCGGTGATTTGGTTACACCGCGCATCTGCCTCTATTTGGAGCTGGTGTACTTGGTCACGGCCTTGGTGCCCTCGGACACGGCGTGCTTGGCCAGCTCCCCGGGCAGCAGCAGCCTCACAGCGGTCTGGATCTCCCTGGAGGTGATGGTGGCGCGCTTGTTGTAGTGCGCCAGGCGCGACCCTTCACTGGCGATGCGCTCGAATATGTCGTTCACAAACGAGTTCATGATGCTCATGGCCTTGGAGGAGATGCCCGTGTCTGGGTGCACCTGCTTCAGCACCTTGTACACGTAAATGGCGTAGCTCTCCTTCCTGTTTTTACGTCGTTTCTTATCTCCTTTCTTTTGTGTTTTCGTGACAGCCTTTTTGGAGCCCTTCTTCGCTGCAGGGGCGGATTTCGTTGGATCGGGCATTTCGTCTTCGCACCGGAGCTGTTAGCTTCCAATCGGCTAGGGCAGCATCAGCGGCTCGCCATCCATCTGTATTTATAACGTAGCAGTGCAAATGGCTGTGTGGGGTTACGTCTTTGCGATTGGGTGACCGGCCGAGGACGGTTCCATCAGGGAAGAATGCGCACTTCTATTGGCTTGTGGATTCCGTTTCCCTTCCGCCAATCAGAGAAGCCGTTGTCGTTTAAAGCCGTCTGGTCCTACACATTACGTAAAGGTCTGAGTTTTGCGTTCCGTCGGTCTGTCGCGGTTCTAATAGACTGTCAACATTATGTCTGGTAGAGGTAAAACCGGAGGAAAAGCCCGAGCAAAGGCCAAGTCCCGCTCCTCCCGCGCGGGGCTGCAGTTCCCGGTGGGTCGCGTCCACCGGCTCCTCCGGAAAGGCAACTATGCTGAGCGCGTCGGTGCCGGAGCTCCGGTCTATCTGGCGGCTGTGTTGGAGTATTTAACGGCTGAGATCCTGGAGCTGGCGGGTAACGCGGCCAGGGACAACAAGAAGACCAGGATCATTCCGCGGCACCTCCAGCTGGCCGTGCGCAACGACGAGGAGCTCAACAAGCTGCTGGGAGGTGTGACCATCGCTCAGGGAGGGGTGCTGCCCAACATTCAGGCTGTCCTCCTCCCGAAGAAGACAGAGAAACCTGTCAAGAGCAAGTGAAAGACTGGTGCACAGCCGGGCACTTTTCCTATGCGCGTTCGTGTTTTGGATAAACTACCTTTTAAATTATTAATGTTGTTTCTACGCTCAAGGTCGCACTCTCATCTCATCGGGACATAAACTGATTGTTGTTGGAAAATGGAGGCGACACGAAGGCCGATGATGGACCGGCACACGAGGAAGGAGTCGGTCCGCTTTTACTGCTAAATGTGAAAATCGTGTCTACGTGGTGTTCTGTCAATAAATGGGCTGAAGCCCTCTGGTGCAGAATCCAACCCTCCGTTCCGTGTCTTTGTTGTCATCCGGGGTTTTCTGTGCTCTTTGTGAGCGCAGCGGCGCGCAGGAGCGAAGGCCTCTGTTATAAAACGCTGTGCTTTCAGGACGCATCTTTTATGGTGCAAGCACACAGATATAGAATGTACACCTTGTGCTACAAAAAGGTGTTTCTGAAAGTGCATGTGTAGCGTGGTGTGTGTTTAAGCCTGCGCCAGCCAAATGCTGCTTTATCTTGGTGAAGGATGTTTTGATGGCAGTGATGGCCCCCACCGAGCCCAGGGCTCCCGTCCATCCATGAAAGTGGACCATAGGTCATCCTCTTGATAGTGTAAAAACATCTGTATTTGCACATGTGTTCATCCTTATCAAAGATATTGTAATTAAGTGGGTACCTGTAATATCTATCTATCTATCTATCTATTGAAGAGAATTATTTTATCTTGTTAGCATCTTTTATCTTATTAGCATGTGTTATACTATATGTTTTGTTTTATGTTACAGTTAGTTTAGAAGTTAGGAATACTATATACTCTTTAGTAGGAATACACATAAGCAAGTCAGTTGACCCTTCATTGACCTGAAGACTGGTCAGACAGTTGGAGCCAGCCAGACAGGAAATGGTAGACCCTCATCGTAAAACATGACAACGTAGTTTACTGGTGTTGATACCGGACCTGGCTATCTGGAGAAGATAATGGAGAAGGACTGCACCAACACCAAAGGAGGCTGGAAGAAGAAGATGGGGTCATCCAAGAAGAAGGACTGGATTGGACTGAATTAGCATCAATAATTTACATATGTCTTTCTATAAAAGACTGGGTCAAGGGATAGTTAGGTCGTCAGACTTCATGCCCTGACAATTGACTTTGTTGTTGCTAGGGTTATGAACTGGCCCAGAGCTCTGTAATATTTGTATCTTGAATTGATTCTGTTTGCTAAATACATCTGTTTGCTAAATACATCTGTTTGCTAAATACATCTGTTTGCTAAATACATTTTGAAATTGACATTTGTTTACTGGAAGTCTTCATTTAAAGAACACGCGGATTGGCAGTGACACACGAGAGGTACTGCAATCCAACACTATCTATCTATCTATCTATCTATCTATCTATCTATCTATCTTAAAAGATTTATTTAGAAATTAAATTCTCTGGTTTGACTCCAATAACCAAAGTAAATCATTCTTTTGATGTGATTTATGCTTAATTGAGTTCAGATGTTTGTTAACCTCTGTTGAGGGGGGAGGGGAGGGGGGTTGCTGAGGTACCCTGCCGTGAGCCGGCCACTCAGCGGCGACCCTGCCTCTGCCCATGAGCCGCTGGGATTGGCTCCAGCAACCTCCTCATGACCCTAAAAGGGAATTGGCAAATCAAAACTGATCATTCTGGGTATCTTCGTAAAATTCTGTGTGTTGAGTTTGAAAAATCCCGGTGGGAGTAAAGAAATGATTAAACAACACATTCATTTACATTCTCAGAGCCCAACTGTTGCAAACCTGTTAATGTATTCTGTTGCGACCAGAATAGAAGAAAACAACTGTCAAAATTAATTCAGGAATAGCTTTTTTTAAACTATGTGTCACATGAGAATCACTCGTCATCGAAGGCGTTTGGAAACCACATGGCCGTGATGTCACGGAAGGTCCCCGAGTGGAGAACAAATATGTGTAGAGATGAGGAAATGCAACAGTGTGAGAGTCGCTCAGGGACAGAAATGGAGCAGAAGCTGCTGCTGTGCGTCTTCATGACACTCATAGAAGGTGAGTACATCTTGGATGTGACTATTACTGCCAGGCAAGTCTGATCATTTCAAACCACATCAGTCAAATGCCTGAATTAGAGAAAATTTGTGCAAAATGATCAGAACTGTCATAAGACCAGGAGACATTTGCTAGTGATGTTTGTCTGAATTTGTCTCTTTGCGTTTCTGAACAATGAGATTCTGCCGTTTGTCTCTTCCGAGTTAAAAATTAAAACCAAAAAAAGGAATCAGGATATAAGAAAACCATTTAAGGTAACACACAGAAACACTAAATTTTAAAAAGGTGATGGTGATGATGTGCATGTGTTCAGTGACCTACAGTGGACAGTATCAGAGCCTCTGTTTTTACTACCTATATGTGAAATGAAAAGTTAATCTTACAGATATAAAATGTCATCTGTCCACATAAAACTAGTCAGTGATGGATGTGTATATAGGTTGGCTGCTGTTGTGATGAAGAATGGACGCTGCAAACACCTGGATCATGTTTGAACGTTGTGTTCACCGATCAGACATTTTATTCAGTTTGGATTTCGATGCTGATACTAAGCAGTCGACTCCTTTTCAACTGTAGGTCGGAGAAAATCCTCCACAGGTGCAACAGAAAGGAATTGTCAGACTCCTTTTTTTAGATCATCCTCATCTAAAATTAAGTGACATCTTCTCACAACCCACACATATGGAAAAAATGGCCCAATGACCTTCAGTTGTTCAGGCCCACTTGTCTCATGCCCCCCACAACTGTGCTTTCTGACACCCCCCCCCCCACACAGGAAAGCAAGCGTCTGCTTACTTTCTCTTTTACCATGAAAGGACTGACCACACACTTCCTGTCACACCAGAACCGTGTGAACGGGGGGTTGCTGCATCTTTTGGTGTAGTTTAATCAAAAATTTCCTTCTGCCTCCCACCCTTACATCTTTCTCACACGCAGAGGAGTGTTTGAACCCCCTCTCATTGAAACTATTTCCTTTGGCTTGCAGTTTCTCTTGCTGTGTGGCAGCGAGTCACAGCCATCAGGGGTCAAACGGTTGACTTAAGCTGCCCCATAAGAAATTTCCACGAGACCACTTTCGACTGGAAAAACCCTGAAGGACACATCATGTTCTTCGCAGGCGGGCAAGGTAAAAAAAAATTCTTCATCAGCAAAAGCCCCCATTCTCTCAAGCTTGAACCAAAATGTCTGAAATAGACTTTCAAATCTCCATACTTAGTGTTTCAAGGTGCAGTTTCAGAGCGCTACATCGTGAAAAAGCTGTCAACGTCAGAATTCACCATCAGCATCACTGATGTCACCGTCAAAGATGGAGGCAACTACACGTGCTTTCATTACGACCATCAAGTAATAGAGAGGAAGGTGGAGCTCACGGTGATAGGTGAGAACAATAAAATCATGGTTGTGGTCATGTGAGAGGAGCGATGTACAATTTAATAAGCAATGTCTTCTTATCAATTATTCCAAGATCCCCCCAAAATAATAAAGACGAAACATAGAGGAAGATTTGACCTGAAATGCACGGCTCAGGCAAACTACCCCCCTCCGCAGATCACCTGGAAGCTGGACAACGGGCCTGAAATTCTTGGTAAGGTTTCTACATCTCTTCATCGCACAGATGGATGATGCACGTTTAGAACTCCTCGTGAAATCGTTCTTCTGTTGTCCCAAAGTGGTCGAACTACTGACATTTGTCCCGTCCACAGCTCAGTCCCAACTCATACGTGAAGACAAGGCATTTGTCTCGAGTGCAATCTTGACTATTCAAGCCGTGGAGGACAGGGTGGCGGTGACGTGCTTGGTCCACCATCCGGCACTTTACACACAGCCTCTCAAGAATTTTGTCATACTCAAAGGTGAAAGGGGTGAGTACGTCTCGTCCACCTCAAACTAAAACAAAACCCGATGGCAAAAAACCCCCAAACATACCCAGAAAGAAAATTTTGTGAAAAAAGTTTTTTGTTTTTTTTTAACCCGTGAGCTTTGTTTCGTGGAGTTTTGTAAGGTTCCGATTAATTTTGAGGGAACAACAAAACAGAAAACAACGAAAGTACTGAACTAGAACTTTTTTTAATGAAAAAGTTCCTCTTTCTGAGCAAGTGGCCAGAGTCCTGAAACTGAAAAACATCAGTTCAGTTTTTATTTCCATTTTTTTTACTGATCGAGGTCATGTCAATGATTAATAAATAAATAAATCCCTTCTGTCACAGCAAATAGGCCCCGACTTACAACCAGCTCACTGAAACCCTCCTCAACACAAGGAAGAACAACAACTGTAGGAACTGTGGGAGGACCGTCATCGGAGAGCTCTACCCCCTCATCTACTGTCCTGTCCACTCATCTGGGGACGCACTCGGCGTCCACGGAAGCACCTCACAGCTCCGTCACCTCCGTCAGCTCCAACGTCAGCGTCCATCGTGAGTAAATAATCATTTGCAAGTTTAAACGACGCAGCAACACAAGGCTATGAAAGATGGATTATAGCATTTTAGTCAGTTACAATCCAGCATCTAAGAGCCCACGCAACAAACACAGAAGGTATTTGGCCTTCAAACATCTCTCTTTAATCTGTAAAACCGTGTATTCTGTTCCTCTTATGTTAGAGAGTTAAAACCTGAAGAGAAAACAGGAAATGACTTAATATAAACACAGAAGCCAAGATGACAAGTAAAGGAATGATGATTAAAATGAGGCTGGTTTAGTAAAACTCATGTTGTTCATTCCCAGGCGGCTCTAGTGACTCAAACCTGCTGACGGGAAGTAAAGCAAGTTCACCTCTGTTGGTCTTCCTGGTGACGTGTCTGATCGTTGCTCTTTTGGTGGTTGTTATCTTCTTTGCCATTAAACTACGAAGAGCACATGTTGCCTGGAAAAAAGGTGAGGAATTCCCACTTTCCTGACATCTCATTGACCCCCCTGTGTCAAACTGAAAGTGAAACTGTGAGTTTCACCTTTAGACACTCCCTGTAAATGCTGCACATTTACAAACACGTGCTACAAATGGCCACATGCCCATCAAACAGACTTTTAGCCCAAATCATTTTGGATCAAATCTACTTTCTAACATTTATTTTGATAAATGTGGAGGTCATAAAGAGCTATATTTCTAAGTAGAATGCTGATAAAAAATAACTTGAAGAAAAAGACATAACTAGCAACAAGCTACATAACCAGAGGAAGCAAAGTTCAACTTCTATTATTGAGTCATGGTGAACAGATGTTAAAAGTTTGGTTTTCACAGTTTTTATTGTTACAGAGAATGAAGACTCTGATCCCTCTGAAGAGAGCAGTAAATCAAAATCAAGTCAGGAAGAGAAAAAATGCCAAGGACAGAACTCCAGAGGTGAGCAGAAGACTCAGCACTTCTTCACAGACCTGCCATTTAATGCAGTAGGAAATGCAGCAGCAACTGCAGTCATGACGTAATTCTATGCGATATAAAACATGAATGATTAACAGCAAATAGTGCTAACTTAGACAAAATGTCCCACCATTAATATCAGTTGAAGAGAATCTCACCTGAGCCAGTTATTGTAAAGGCATACAGAAAAGTCTTTTAAAGTTGTGATCGTAAACAAGCTGATCACATTCAAGCTATTTGAAGACTGACTTTCATAGCTCTCGAAGCTTTACGTGAGGAATTCCTTTTCCAGGTTTCTCAGACATTTTCTTCTGTCTTCCAGGACCCATCAAGACGATGTTCACTCAGTACGTGGTTGAACAACCAACATCGGTCACCTCAGTCATCAACACAGCCGCCATGACCTCCGCACACGATGCAAATAAAGAGCAAACTCTTCAGCCTCAACCTACGAGTCGAGCTGCAGTCACATTCAACACAAAGGAAACAGATCTTTAATCATGTATGAAGAGCAAATGAGCTTTTTTCATCAAACTACATTTAAAGCAAACCAAGTCTTTTGTTTGAAAATATCTATGGTACTGTCATGTATATTACATTGAAATTGTTGTTTTGTTTTTTAAATGTGTATATTTTCTAATAAATTCTATTTTCATACAATGTAGTTTGTCATCTTCAACACCATATTCAGAAAATGTTGTTTTCACCTAAACAGTTTTGAATGATAACTCAAATAATGGTGCATGAACTTGAGTGACCAAAGAGTACAAGACTAATTTAAAGAACATTTTATACTTTTCTGAAAATGACCGCGGTTGTCTATAACTATTAATAGTGATTAAAATAACTATTGTGAAATACTACGTATGGAAAATAAAACTGTGCCAATGCGTCAATAGAAGTCTTCGCGCTGATTGGTGGAAATTTGACGAGGCGCAAATATTCGACGCTGATTGGCTGCTTGGGCGGCCATATATAAAGGTGGATAACGGTGCACCCTCCTTTCCCTTCCTCCAACCGGCAAGGACAAGTCACCTTCGCCGTTCATTCCAGCACATCATAAAGAACATCCGCAGTAAAAAAAAAACAAATCCGGTAAGATACGGTTTATTTGACTTTAAGTGCTGTTTTACTTGAGATATTTTACTATCGAGTGTAGCAAACACTAGTAACTGGAGACGACGATTGCGTACCTCAGTCGAAATTTTTCAATTTTGAATGATTAAAATGATTTTTCCAACGCATGACGATTGTAAAGATTATAAGGTTGATGCGTATAGTCGGAGCAGGAGTCCTCGACACCAACCTAATAGCGTGGTGAAGGGGGGGTGGGGGTGGGATTATTCGAGAACCTTCTGGAACTACAGTAATCAAGCCATCTGAACAGTGACTACACTTCCGGTCATGTCAGAACAAAGGCCCCGGTGAAATGCGGTTAGGTGGTTTTTCTAAATTTTGTTTTTGTTTAGCTTCCGCTTGCGATTGATAAATATTAATGTGTATATTTAATCGGTTTAAGCAATGTCCGCTGAAACTGGTGAACCGGATTTACCGACCATGTGACCAGAACAATGGCGCTCTGCTCTCGAGCGGCCTGGCACGTGAACCGGTAGTTGGTGGCCACATTGACGCCACGCGCTGTACGCTCGTTTTTTTCTCGCGTCTAGTAAACTTGTGTTCCATTAATTCTCCCTTAACAAAATAATAAAGCCACGACTTTGTAGAGATGCTATACTAATACAAACACTGAGTTTTGATAGAAAAACTTGTATTATACAGGAACCTCCTTCCTCAATCTGACATTCGCTACATTTTCAGGAAACATGTCTAAGGGACCAGCAGTTGGTATCGATCTGGGAACAACCTACTCCTGTGTTGGTGTGTTTCAACATGGAAAAGTTGAAATCATTGCCAATGATCAGGGCAACAGGACCACACCCAGCTACGTGGCTTTCACTGACTCAGAGAGGCTGATTGGAGATGCAGCCAAAAACCAGGTTGCCATGAACCCCACCAACACAGTGTTTGGTAAGTAGCAATTGTGCTAAACTACTGCTGGCTGTCATCATGTTTGAATGTGATGATACAAGTTAAAGCATCAATTCTGAAGTCAAGGGAAAATTATTACTAATTACCAGGTACTGATACATTACTATCAGTGGAGTGACTCTTTATAGTTTAATCCAGAGGTTGAAAGGTGTCAAGCATTCTTCCCTGACTTCCAGGATCTTATCTAAAGCATACAGAAACCGTCAAGCAAAAAATACCTGTTTTTCTCCTCCACCCAGATGCCAAACGCTTGATTGGCCGCAGATTTGATGACCACGTTGTGCAGTCTGATATGAAGCACTGGCCATTCAATGTCATCAATGACAACACCCGTCCAAAGGTTCAAGTAGAGTACAAGGGTGAGTCAAAGTCCTTCTACCCAGAGGAAGTCTCATCCATGGTGCTGACTAAGATGAAGGAGATTGCAGAAGCCTACCTCGGAAAGGTACCTGTATAAGAATCTTGTGTAAAATTCCTTTCTAATGACTTGTGCTAATGGTTTTATTTCTTTTTAAGACTGTCACCAATGCTGTAATTACGGTGCCAGCCTACTTCAATGATTCGCAGCGCCAAGCCACAAAGGATGCCGGCACAATCTCTGGCCTCAATGTTCTGCGTATCATTAATGAACCAACTGCTGCTGCTATTGCATATGGGTTGGACAAGAAGGTAAACCTCGACGCTGCAAATTATTAAGCTGGTTGAAGGTCTCGGTCATTTATTTCATTCCTAATTGCAGGTGGGATCTGAAAGAAACGTGTTGATTTTTGATCTTGGCGGCGGCACCTTTGATGTGTCCATCCTGACCATTGAGGATGGCATCTTTGAAGTCAAGTCTACTGCTGGCGACACTCATCTTGGAGGTGAAGACTTCGACAACCGCATGGTCAACCACTTCATCGCAGAGTTCAAGCGCAAGTACAAAAAGGACATCAGCGACAACAAAAGAGCTGTCCGTCGTCTGCGCACCGCTTGTGAGAGGGCGAAGCGCACCCTGTCTTCCAGCACCCAGGCCAGCATCGAAATTGATTCTCTCTACGAGGGGGTTGATTTCTACACCTCAATCACAAGGGCTCGCTTTGAGGAGCTGAATGCCGACCTCTTCCGTGGCACCTTGGACCCCGTGGAGAAGTCTCTCCGTGATGCAAAGATGGATAAAGGTCAGATTCATGATATCGTGCTGGTTGGTGGTTCCACCCGTATCCCAAAGATCCAGAAACTACTCCAGGACTACTTCAATGGAAAGGAACTGAACAAGAGCATCAACCCAGATGAGGCTGTGGCCTATGGCGCTGGTAGGTGGCTAATTTTGGGGGCTCTTGGCAGCTAGTCAAGCTCTTCAGACATTTGTGCCAAGTGAAGCTTTTGCAGAAATGGTGCACCACCAATCGTCAGTTTTTGATGTCTTGATTTCCAGCTGTCCAGGCAGCCATCTTGTCAGGTGACAAGTCTGAGAATGTGCAGGACCTGCTGCTTCTGGATGTCACTCCTCTGTCTCTTGGTATCGAGACTGCCGGAGGGGTCATGACAGTCCTGATCAAGCGCAACACCACCATTCCTACTAAGCAAACCCAGACTTTTACTACCTACTCTGACAACCAGCCGGGCGTGCTCATCCAGGTAATCCCGACGTTCAGCCTCTTTTTACAGTGATGGTAGCGTTTGTGGCGCGCCCCAGTGAAAACGCATGTGAGGTGACGACATTGTCTGCTTTTGAACGCCAACAGGTTTATGAGGGTGAACGTGCCATGACCAGGGACAACAATCTGCTGGGCAAGTTTGAGCTGACGGGCATCCCTCCTGCCCCCCGCGGCGTCCCCCAAATTGAAGTGACGTTTGACATCGACGCCAACGGCATCATGAATGTGTCCGCTGTCGACAAAAGCACTGGCAAAGAGAACAAGATCACCATCACCAATGACAAAGGTACAGAAACCTCATCCATCCAGCTGAGGTGATATGATGAGCATGCGCTAATGTGATATTTTGACAGGTCGTCTCAGTAAGGAGGACATTGAACGCATGGTTCAGGAAGCTGAGAAGTACAAGGCCGAAGATGATGTCCAGCGTGACAAAGTGTCGTCCAAGAACAGCCTTGAGTCATACGCTTTCAATATGAAGTCCACCGTGGAAGATGAGAAGCTCGCTGGTAAGATCAGTGACGATGACAAGCAGAAGATCTTGGACAAGTGCAACGAGGTCATCAGCTGGCTGGACAAGAATCAGGTAGGACGTTGTGAACGTGTGTGACGTTTCTCCTCCCTACATCCACTTAAACACGTGCCTCCTTTCAGACTGCTGAGAGAGACGAGTACGAGCATCAGCAGAAGGAGCTGGAGAAGGTGTGCAACCCCATCATCACAAAGATGTACCAGAGTGCTGGTGGCATGCCGGGCGGTATGCCAGAGGGCATGCCTGGTGGCTTCCCTGGAGCTGGTGGCGCAGCACCTGGAGGCGGATCCTCTGGCCCAACCATCGAGGAAGTCGACTAAACACACAATCATTTCAGCTATTTGTGTTCCAAGAAGTTAACCCTCTTATAGCAGCTCAAAGCTAAAGAGTGCACATTTTAAAAAATAAGGGTTCGGGGGTCTATTCTCATGTACTGTTGAAAATCTGGTAACAAAGTGTAATTGCTTCAGTTACATGTGCTGTATGCTGAGAGTTCATTGTATAGGCAATAAAGTTCTTGCAACCCTCTGACCTGCTGTTGACGTGAGCTTATTCTGTTTAAAGCTGCAGCTGTAAATGCAAACATGAGGTGGGACAGTATTTAAGCCTGGGGGGCTTTAATCAGGGTTCCAGGGAAAAGCTGGGCCGGCACTAATGGTTTCTGACTCCCTGACTCAATACAAGGAAGCACTCGTGACTAGTTAAGCAACGTTTGGGCGGTTTAAACGCTTCAACCACTTATTCAAGGTAGTTTTCTCTGTCAACTGGACTGTATTTCTTTGAAGATGTTTGGCCTTCTATCCAGAAAACGTATGAGCTTGAAAATATGTTGTCCTTGGCTAAGGATGCAAGGGCTCTTTATTTTTTTTTTCTTTTGTGATCAGGACAAGGATGTCACCAGCTGACAAAGGCAGGTGCACAGTCTTAATACCACTGACTATGACATCAAAATAATCAGTCTCCTGATGGACAATATGTGAGAAACTCAAGCGAGACCCTACCAGCTCATACCAGCTGGTAGACTTACTACAGAAACTGGAAAAGGAGCAAACCATCGACGGACCACAATACTACCGTCTATATCCAGGAGGAGCCATCCCTTGCATTTATGGATCGCCCAAGATCCACAAACCAGGGACCCCTCTCAGACCCATAGTAAGTAGCATCAATTCTGTAACATACATTTCCAAATACTTGGCCTCCATTTTGTCTCCCATGGTTGGCAACACCCACCACATCAAAAACTCCCAAGACTTTGCTCAAAAGGTCAGCGGACCCAAACTACATCCAGAAGAGACTATGGTATCCTACGATGTCACGTCACTCTTCACGTGCATCCCCACCACCAGCGCAATGGACACCATCCACAAGCACCTTCTATTGGACAAGAATCTTCCAGAAGGAACAAGCTTAACACCGGCCCAAAGCTGCACCATGCTGGACCTGTGTTTGAACACCACCTATTTCCAGTACAGAGAAGGCTTCTACAGGCAGAAACATGGCTGTGCCATGGGCTCACCAGTATCCCCCATAGTTGCCAATCTATACATGGAGAAGGTGGAGTCCCAGGGCCTGACATCCTTCACAGGAACTGCACCAAGCCACAAGAATTGGAAGCGTTCTCCGATCACCTCAACAAAACAGACGCGCATGTAAAATTCACCTGGGAAGATACAAAAGCAAACAGTCTGGCCTTTCTGGACTGCGCAGTCAAGATCACTGAGGAGAGAAACCCTACACATACCGACCAGTACCTCCAGTTTGACTCTCACCACCCACAGGAACACAAGTCGGGAGTGATCAAAACCCTCCAACTCCAGGCCAAATAAATACCCACCACATCCCAAGGCAGGAAGAAGGAACAGGACCACAGTAAGACAGCTCTCAAAACATATGGCTACCCAGACTGGGCCTTCACCAGGTCCTCAAGAAAACGAGACCCCAGCAAAGAAGAGGAGGAGAGAAACAAAGGCCACAGCGTTTTGATCCCCTATCTGTCCGGGGTCTCTGAGAAGTTTAGGAGGATCCTCCAGAAACACGACATACCGATTCAGTTCAAACCAAGCAACACTCTTCAAAGAGAAGAAATACAGTCCAGTCCAGAAAACTACCTTGGATAACTATGACCTGGATGATTGACAATCTACAGACAGCTTCAACCCCTTATTGAGAAATAACCGAATGACGTAGACGCGTCAGTTGCGTTTGTGGTGAAACGGCTTTAAATAACTCGCTCCATTCCAACGTTATTTACGATTCGCACCTGGTCTTTATCCTTTAAAACGGTGCCATTACTCAAATTGTCTGAGTGATTACGTAGTTTGAACAGTTGCAATCAGATGACAGTACTGTGAAATATAATATGGCGCTGTGCATCTGGAGGTTTACCGAGCAGCTATTGAACGCAACATATGTGCTTTGGCGTTGCTACGTTACCGTCGTGAAGGGCAATAAAACTGTTAGCGCTCACTTTTACGGACCAGCCAGCCGCTGACAGGTCTGCCCCCCCCCCCCAGGTATATTCACATTTCAGCAAATCGGACAGGTGATTTTACGTGGTTTCCTTGTTTCTCCAAAGCTAATATGTGGCTAAATAATCGCTCACTGACAGGTTATAATGTTTAGCCAAGGCTTGCGATAACAGGCTACAAGCTAACTGTTGTTCCGCTAACTCTAAATTAAAACTTACATTTTGATTTCTGGAATGCCCCTTTTTTTTAGGAACAGGTAATTAGTTGGTGACAAAAACACGCACAATTGCTTAAATTTAAATCGAACCTGAGCGAATAAAAATGATTATAAAAAGCGACAACCTCCCATTATCGGTTAGTAAACAACGGAGATATGTAATCTAATTGGCAAAATGCATAAATAAATAAAAGCCACTATTGTTTAAGGTTGAACCATATTTTCGTAACCTATTTTTTCTTGCTGTTGAGTGTTTTGACGTGTGTCGAACCTGTGATCCAGTTCGACAAAGTTGTGTCCATCCCCGGACCCCCCCCACACACACACACACACACACACACACACACACACACACGCACACACACACACACACACACACACACACTGACAATGCATGAATCTGAGTAGACTTGAGATCTTTTTTTTTCCATTGCAGGTTTTTTGACGTTATCACACATATTGTACCTGACTGTGAGACCCAAACATGGAGATTGGAGTCAGCTTAAAAAAGAAATCCCAAGAGCTGAAGACTGGGCTAACGGGTCCAGTTGTTCTGTCCAGCCAGTGGGACTCTGACACGGAGAGCTTGGCCCGGGAGAAAACTCACCAACAACGGCTGCACAGGTCAACCAAGCACGCGATGCACAATCTGCTGGGAAGCGTGAGTAGCGAAGGCGCACGGGGCCGGAATACTGCAGCTGAGCCTGGATGCGGGAATGAATTTGAAGATCTTCAGATTTATGACAGCCTAGAAGTGGTGGAGTCTCTCCATGGCTCCAAGACCCCCCCGCTTTTACTGGCACATGTGAATAAGTTAGAGGCAAGAGGAGCAACGTGGTAGGTTAAACAGTTCACCTGACAAATAACTTATTTTGTGGTGAGTTGAACACATGAAGTCATCGCAACGAATCACCTCCGAGTGTGTTAATCCATCACAACTGTTGTGTATAGTTCCTCCACAGCTTGTTCTCATACAGGCTACGTGGTTGAGCCAGTAAATCGGCTGCAGTAACTATTATCTGCACAAACGCTTCTTTTCCAGGCATGAACAGAATTTCTGATGAAATTGGTCATCAATATTGCATTTGCAAATAAGAGGAAAATAATCACAGATGGTGAAACCCAGCGCAAGTGTTGCGCAGCCCCATTAATTTCCCATTTCATTTAATGTGGAGTTTTGTGAGAAAAAGGGTTATTGAAATGCGGAACTGCACCATCCGGCCACTAGATGGCGATGTTTAGTGGCCGAACACGGACCCTCGGGTGTAATTGGTTAGTGAGCATGTTTGGACTCATTTAGGTGGCGACAAAGTGGACACACACACACTGCAGAGACCACGCACATTGTGTGTGTAGCCTCAGAGTAATTATTCTGTAAACACTGGCTTTGAGTGAGCTACTCACAGGAAGAGATCGTGCCTGACCTTGCTCCGTTTGCATAGTTAACTCGACTGCCGCGTTCACTGTCTGTGACAAATTCATTACAATTAAACAGATAATAGTGCCACTTAAAAGGGAATGTAGAAAAAAGGGACCGAGCTTTTGCTGTAGATGGAAAATAAAAGATGAATGAGGTGCAGGTAGAGCTGCTCTATTGTGGCTACGGTGCAATTAAAGTGCTTTCAGCTTAAATCCTTTCTTTTGAGAGGAATTATATTCACCCAGACGGACAGATGTGTATTGTTATGATTATTATCAGGCATTAAAGCGCGCTTCACGAGACCGTTGTTTCAGAGGGAAAGGAGCGCGGCAGATCCTGACAAAAGCGGGCGTTTGCCACGCCATTCCCGTCACCACGTGCTCCCGGGAGTCCTCTCCACGGCCTCCCCAAAGCAGTAAACCTCTTCACTCGTGGCCACGGCAGCGTCTGCAAACCTAATCAGCGTTTCTCTTTCACACCCAGGATTCCTATTTAAGCAAGTCCATTCATCCGTCTTCACTATACTTTACACCTATCTCGTTTCAAATATCGCCAAAGGATATTTGAGTATCGCCCACATGACCATCTTTTAAATTATGTTCCTATTCACTGCTTGTCAATATTTTGCTGGCTTTTGTATTTAGGCATCTGTTTCCTGAGCACAAAATAATGGGCTGTTGTGTTAGAAGCAGCATGCTCAGCTGCATGTTATTTATAGTACATTATCCAACTTGTCTGAGCCCGAGTCATTAGGGAGACATCCTTTACCCTTTTGGCCTCATCCAAGTGAAGGGCCCTACACCAAGGCAACCCCACCTTGATGCACAGCATCATGGCGGCAGAATTAGGCTCCCCTTGTCCTCCCGGTAAGCACAACAAAGAGGCTCTCTACTATTTATTTTAATGAGATCTTTTCATCACCATCAGAAAGAGCATTTTAGCCTGCAATTTCAAGCCATTTCATAAGCTGAAAATTACCATTTGTGAACCATTCCCCCACTAGTAGCTCTCAAATACACTCTCATTAGTCAGCCTGGAGGTGAAAATACGAAAATTATCCGTAAATACAGGCTCATAGTCCCCCTCATCTGTTTCAATTTCAGAAGTCTCTGATGAGGCCCAGTTCTCTTTGTCTGCGCGTATCATCATTGTAATAATGGTGTAATGCCTCTTGTTCCTTTGACCTCCTGCTACAGGCCTATGTGGCATTCTGCTCATTGTAAAAGCCTCTTTGGATATGGAAATCTAATTAATAAGGCTGCTTTGTGACAATTAAATGAATAGCTATTTATTCGATTATGAGACTACATCACATTCATTTGCGTATTCTTTGATCATTGCCTCGAATGCCAAATGGATGCTGCATTTTTGGGGGGGGGGTTGGGGCGTGGGTGCAACATTAGTTTTGGATGTAAAGTTAATGTAGGATGTGACATGCATTTCCTTGCTCTTGTCTTTTATTCACATCGCAGCAGAGCGCTCTCGGGAGACCGGGCCGTTTCCTATTCAAGCGATGCCACCCCAGAGGAAGCGTCCAGAAACAGAGCGGCGAAGAAAGGAGGCTACAGTTACGTCATTGATAGCACCATTCCTGCGGTGGTGGCTGGTAGCGAGCAGCCGTTCCATCTACATCCACAAAACGGCCCGAGAAGCTCAGTCACATCCACAGATTCTCAGCTTCGATCCCAACTAACTGACCTCTCGGGACCGTCCAGCGTCAGTAATGACACTCCCAGCCAGAGAGAAAGGTGGGAACGGCAACGAAAAACATCAGTGGCGAACAAAAAGCCGCAACAGGTCAAAGTCGACATAGTGACGAACAACAAAGTAACCCTGGGACGCAGCACCAAAAACCAGGGGTCCTATCTAAAGACGCATGCATTGAAGCACGACCTTCCGTTTAAGGTACGCAGGAGTATGATAACTTTCCAATAAATCCTCTCTGCTCATGATTAAAAGCGGCGGGATGGTCTGGTTCTATCAGGCTGCAGTTACAGAAACGGCCAGCAGGGGCTGCAATAACACCAGCAAAGCACAACGTGACCGTCCATCATATTAGTAGACAAGGCAACAAATGTTGCCCCCAAAAAATATCAAATTCGACTTTAATCATGGCAGGGTAAAGCAGCAATAACTGAGATTTAAAAATATATTTATATACAGTATATATAGATATTAATTTGAAAGCCTCCTCTCGTCTTGGAGACAATATAAAGAGACAAATACTGGGCTGCAGCTTTTCTCGTGAGCACTATTTGGACCGACGTTGTTTGTGTCTTCAGTTTCTCTTCCGAGTGAGTCAAGCGTATGATCTTGAAACGTCGTCGGTATCTATATGCACTTCTTTCATCTCGGCACACAACAGCTAAGGGAATATCCTATGATGTTAGCTCCGACCCAGGCTGGGAAATTAATTTGGCAGAGGAACATAGTGTTTTCATCTGCCTAATCCTCGACCATATGAAAAGAGCCATGTCTGGCTATGCGGTACTTATTATGAGTTGATGTGTACAACAAGAACATCAGAGAAACATGGTTACCAATAGGCTCTTAAACATCTCTGCACCTGGCACAGTGGCATAATTGGTCAGGATGGCCCACATTCCCTATTTGTCAGGCTACGGAACTGTTTACTGGTTATAATACCCCCAACCCCGTTCACCCATCTGAGCCCCAGCCCTCCACAATATCTCATATCATCGCCATTTACATAGTCAAGAGCCGTTAGCTTTGTGCAGTCGTCAACAGAGCCAGAGCCTTTCCCTCTCTTCACCCCTTCTGTTTTGTCGTTTTCCCCCTGAATTTACTTATTAGGGTTTCATTGGCCGTCCCCCTAAAGATGAGTCTTTCTTGATGAGGACATGGGGCATAAAAGAAAGGGGCTCCCATTTAAATGCAATTTACTGCTTGTTTGATCAAAGGATTAATCTCTGAATTAGTGGTCTGAGTAAATCATTTTAAAAGCCCCTAACTCTTCTGAATTTATTTTTGCCATTGTGAGTTGGAGAAGGATAAGCAGCTCCACAAATATCACTAATACGTATTAATAAGCGCAGCTCATCGTTGTGCTTTTGTAAAAGTCCCGGCAGGACCACTCTTTCATTTGTTTCAATCCGTTGAGATATTCCTGACGCTCGCCACCTCCTGCTATGGTTGTTTCTGTGGCCCCACACACACCTTTGCATTAGCGGAAGCTTCACAACAGAAGTCTGTGATAATACACAATATTTGTCCTCTACCTAAAGCATTTCACAAACGTTGAACAGTAAAGATCGAGCCAGAGATACGGCGCTATACTCTCCGCTGCCTCTCTCCATCGGCCACGTTCACCTAACGGATAAACAAATAACAGCAGACGAGGAAGAATTTCCTAAATTAGAGCCAGAGTAATCTGAGAGCAACGTGATAATTACTGTTGTTATTGCGTGTGCGCCAATTGCTAATACAGTAAATGTTTGTCCCAGTCAAGTGGCAGAGCGAGGACAGCGGCGATTGGCTTCGCTACGGCTCGGGCCTCCTTTGATAAAGACAGAAGTAGCAGATCAATCTCCAGCTATTGCACTCACCCCTTAGAGTCCCCTCTCCTCTTGCAGACCCTCACTTCAAAGCCAGGGGAACATAATGTACAATCTTTTAATAGCTTTAGTCCAAAGCTCTGGGGAGCTCTCTACCACTGTATGCCCTGCCTGAGTCTAAACACCTAATCAAGATTACCTGGGCTGGCCACAATAGCAGCTAAATGCAATTCAAGAAACAGGGAACCTTTGAAGTCTTCATTGCAGGAGGCAGATGTTTCCTGGGTGCAGGAGGTAATACGGCCTGTAGCAATTGCCGGACTTTGTTGTGACATTGTCTTACAGATGAGCAATTACGGGCCCCCCCAATTTAGCAGAAATCTCACACAGCTTATCGTGCTCAGAATGCCGAACGGCCGCGATCATTTGCTCCGGTGGATTCGGTTGTAACGGGTGACAAAAGGCAGCGCCAGGGCGACTCGGTGTGTGTGTGTGACGACTGCTGGACACACACTTTCTGATCCCACTGACCGTTTCATGACATGAACTCCTCCTGTACGTCAGGATTTGATCGTTTTGATTAATATTTGGCTCTTCATTTAGAAGCGCTGCACCTGCTGCAGTGGCCGCCGCGCGGTTGGTTTAGTTATTTGGACCTGCTGTGCCCCGATTCCTCCGCCTATGAGATGCGATCACAAACCCACTTATTGATGGATGTGTCACAGCTGGATCCACTCATTCCTTGTGACCTTCACCTATTCAGGCGCAGAGAATTAGTGGCATTCAGTGTAAAAGTCTTCAGCCCGTCAATATCATCGATCCACTCAGATGGTCCTCTGTCGCTGGGGGGAGTCCTGAAGTTGACTAAATGATTTTCATTACAACATTACCAGAATTCATTTCCCTGCTATAAATGGGTGCATTAGGAGCAGCTGAAACAGTAAACTGATGTAATCAGATGCAGTGGGCAAAGACAGCCATCGACAGAGCGGCCGTGCACTATTGATACCCTCCAGTCAGTGTAGTTTTGTGCCTTTTAATGGGCTTGGCTGAGAAGTGTTTGGCTGTATTAAACAGCACAAATGCTTGGTCGGTCAGCGGGCCCGATTTCTTGGGGAGAGGAGCGTTCGCCGTGCAAAACGAACAGGATCGGACATTTGTAAGAGGTCAACTCAGTGGAATATAAAATGTCCATAAACAGAGGAAAGATACGTGCAAGCCAATAAGAATCAGAGTACTACTGTGCACCAAGCATGCCCAAATCCAATCAGCTGCTGAACTGTAGCACAAAAGATGCAGCCTTACTAGGAAACTCTATCAGAAGCTAATTTTGCTTAGCTGGAATTCTATCAAACCCTAGCAGCACCGTAAGTTCCGAGCAGAGCGCTGCCTCTCGTAATCGACATGTTTCATTTCTTTTGGAGACTCTGGACGTTGTAGGCTCGCCAGAGACCTACAATCATGCTTCAAACAAAGTCAAAACGGAGCAGATTGGGGAGGATTATTATTCTGAGCGCTTGAACAGCCAGCTGGAAGTGTCCAAGCGGAATATTAGGGATGTTCTGCTAAATCAGCGCCACTGAATGCAAGAGACCGGGCGTCATTAATGTTCTGCCACATGACACAATAACATCATGCAAACGAGAACTCCGGCTCTTTGTTGACAGGGTTGGAGCTCATTTTTCTTGGGGCTCATTAGCGGTTGATTGGCCTATTTGTCGTGTTGTCTCAGAGCGAGAGAGAGAGATCGGCGTTCCTCTGGCCCGTTAGTGCTCAGCCTTTTCAGGTGGACCCCCTCTGCAGCGCTACAACTCTCATCGTATTAACGACCCGTCACCTTTTAAAGCGACTCAAACCTCACTTTTAACATCTCGGCGCGTCTGACTCTCAGATTTAGCTTCTTTTTGGCTTGATCGATCGAGCGTAATGAGCTACGGTCATATAACGAGGTGTGAATGTTGCGTCCTGATGTCATATTAGGTCACTCAGGTGGACAGAGAAGAGAGAGAGCAGCGAGGATCGTCCTCCAGCCTGTCCCAGCTATCAGAACATGTCCCAGAAATGAGAGTGGACCTCAGAGACAGTCAGAGCTCTCTGTGCACCACCTCCTCGCAGCCGACACACGACCTCCACGCTTCTCCTCTGCTCGGTCCCGTGCCACAGCAGCATGGTGCGTATCCCGTCCTCACCTCTACACACCATTAAAACAGCATCCGGGGCGGTGTGAGTTCATCAAACTCTAAACCCAGTAGGTTCCTTACCTCGACAAGAGGACAGCCAGCTTCAGCAACCTTACCTCCGAGACCTGGGGGGCCGCCCGCCACCGAGGTAAAGCATTAAATCCTTATTTTACCTTCTAGGTAATGTACCGCAATGGTACGTTTCCACTGATGCACCAACGTTCCATCACCACCACCAGGCCTCCTCCTCTTCCTCCTCCTCATCTTAATCATGGAAATTCAAGTGCAACACTCTACGCGTGTGATAATTACACTGTAATAGTGGAACAAATGTACGTTTAATTGATGGATTTTCCCCCCCCAAACGTGTCCTTCAGGTTAACTTCCATCCCAGGCTCATACAAGGTGCTGCCCCCCATAGAGAAGCCAGGGAGCAGAGAGGGTTGTGAGCAGAGCGCCGGGCAGAGCGCGAGCACGCTCTCGGACAGCTACCTGCTCCAGCAGTTCAAGACCAGAGTCTCTTACAAGGTCAGTGTGCTGCTCTGCACGCGTGGATACGGAGGGTTGCCCAATCTTCTTCCTGTTCGCCCTGACCTAATGGCTTGATGGTTAATAAAAGCAGACGCACGAACTCACCTGATTGGTCTTCCTCATTAATCCCCACGTACACAAAGGGTTCCACAAATAACTGCCCCTTTGAAGTCTCACATAATCCCTCAGCTGTCTCCGTACAGGGGCAGCCTAATCCATCAGGAGTGTTGTCGCCACTAAAGGCACCAAACTGCAGGTTAATTGTGTAGCTCCGCACTTAATTGGCCTGAGATGATGCCTGTATAAACCACAGGAAGATGGGTTCCAGGAGAAGGGGAAAGGGGAGCGGGTCCACGAGGCGCTAAAGATGCCAAATTGCATTTAATGACGTAACTGTTGTGTTTATTTATCCTGTGACTTTGGAGCCGTGCAGGTGGAGGATCTACAGACGAAATGTGCATCCAAGCAGCCCCGTTGGAGCTGGTGCTGAGAAAGGGTCGTGGCATTAAGTGGATTTTGCCCACCAACTTTGATATTAGGTTGAAACGTTAGCATGGTATCGTCATCGTTCAGGTTTTTTTTCCCACGAATACTCAGATATAGTTACACTCGCAGAACCCAACGTTTGATATCAGAGTGGAAACAAAATCAATCAACGGTTATGTAATTAGCAAATGAGTCCGATGGATTCCAGACGTGCTCCTCCTGTGATTTCCCCTTTTCCCCACCACCCATGTCTCTCACCATCAGCCATTATGTCTGATGAGATTAGCGGTCTGAACTGTAAGGCCGCCTGGCTGCAGGCCTGGTCCATACAAGCAGACCAGCGTGATTGAGGGGCTGGAGAAAGAGGCCAGAGGGCTCTGAAAGAAAAGTATCCCGTGGAGGCCGTGACCAATGGCTCAAACTGACATTGAAATCCTTCTTCCGACAGCAGCCAATCCAGGCTGGAAAGATTAGCTTCCTTTTGTTTTGGCAGCATGTGGCTCTAACAGGCCCACGGTCACACCGGCTCCTGTAAAGAGGCTAGATTTCATTCATCCGTCTCTTCTGGGACCAACAAATTACTGCTCAGCAGAAGATTCCTGCTTTATTCGGACCCAACGGAGACGTGACTATTAAAACATCTCATCAACTCATGGAATCAGGGTTGGATTATCGTGACTGGCCCAATTCAAACACATCCTGGCTCCTTTTTTTTGGTTTCTTCCTCTTAGCTTAAGCTCCATTCCAGACTGAGGGTGGTTTGACTATAACCTTTGAAATTCATACCTTTTGTTGTAGCGGGATGAGAAGAGGAATAACTCTAATAATAACTCTGTGTCTCCCAGGCTTACACGCTTAAAGACTACAAGCAGCTAAAGCCGGATATAGAACTGCGCGGTCTGGGTCCTGACTACAGAAACATTGAAAAGACAGTAAGTAGCGACGCCACTGTTGTTTGGCGTTAGCGCCGTTAGCGCCGAGACGTCGATGACTGCGGCATCCGGGGAAGAACAGGAGCATCTGAGGGAAAGTGACGGCGCGATCTGCCATTGCGAGGAGGGGTGACAAACATTCGGGAGCCTCTTTCTACATGTTTACGTCGCCTTCATCAAAGGAGACGCAGTGCGTGCACACGCAGGGTGACAAACGGGATTATCGGTCACACGCTGATGTCATTGTGCTGAGGTGGGCTGAGGTCGCACTGCCCACGGACAACATTTCATTTAAAACGAGGAATGAGCGCTGCTTTAAGGAGTTAAGTGCTCTCTGGCCTTTGATATTCTGGGTTAATCCCCCAGTTGTGTAAAGTGAGCATGTTTGGCCAGTTTAAATGAGAATGAACCCTGTGCATCTCCTGTTAGGGAACGATATGTGTAAATGTTGAATGAATGGCCCACTGTGGTGGGCAGCCACAAAAGAAGGGTCTTAAGAAGAAGCGGCTCAGTTAATTAAAGCCTCTTTTCTCATCCGTTTCTGTCTCCTCTCTCTCCCTCTTTCACCATCCTCAGGCTGAGAAAATGAGACGACAGAAGCAGTATGCAAATACCGTCCGTGAGCAGAACAAGAACATAAATAGGAAGCCCTTCATACCAACCAAGGAGCCAAAAGACAACGACCAAAAGGTTCCCAGGAGGAAGGTGTGTGTGTGTGTGTGTGATTGGAAAGGTTCTTCCCAGAAAAGACAAATTGGCTGATGAAAATCGAGTTTATTAGCAAAAAATCTATACTTTTCCTAAAATCTACAACAGATGCGGTGAATTCGTTATTGTGACTTCATTATTTGAAAAACCCCCCACAGATTCAATTCATTTCGAGCGTCTTCAGAGCGTCTTCTGTGAGCTGCTTCAGCCCTGTAAACACTAATACGCTAGATTAGGCAGCCTTTCAGCCGAGCAGGACGCGTCCGGTGGATGTTAAACGCTCAGACTCTTTACTTTCTCTCTTTATCTCTTTGCCTGCGAGGCTCTGGAGTACGCGAAGACCATAGCGAGGCCGTCCGCGCCCCAACAGCCGAGGAGCAACCAGGCGCCGCGGCCCAGAGCTTTCATCGAGGGCTTGAACGTGTCCGACTTGTCCAGACTGGAGGTCCTCAAGAAGCGGCACGAAGAGGAGAAGATGGCCTTTGCTCTGCTCACGAAATGAGTTCTGGCTGTAAAACCGCTCGTTAGGAGAGACGTGATCAGCAGGTTGTGTAGAAAAAGCGGGCCTGAAGATGAAAGGGACTGGAGCCAAGCACTGCCTTTTATCTCGTTTCGAATCCCGAGCTCCGGATCATCTTTTCGGCCATCTTGAATATTGTTTCGTGGCGTTGCTACGGCGATCCAGCCAGTGCAGCAGGTGTCACAAGTGGCAACACTCCACCCCTCAGACTCAGCTTAGTCAACACAGGTCAGCAAACACTTGTTACAGTAATTAACAGCAATAATTAGGAGTCACGCGGGGACGCGCGCGGCTCCTCGCGGCCCCCGGGGGCTCATTTGAAATGGCTTTAGGAGGGGAGGCCAGTTTGGAAATTGTGTTGGACGAGCCGGCGCCTCGTCAGGGTGCAGCCCGGCCCACCTCTCACCTGAAGGCAGCGGCCCCCCGATGTTAAGGGCCAAAGTGGGGGGAGATGGCCGGAGGGATCCCGAGCCCCTGATCACTCCTGTCTCCTGTCACCTGCTCCTCTGGGTCAGATGTGTTCTGACGGCTCCACGACGCGCTGCTGCAGGTCGTTTTTATTCTTCCGGCCGCTCTTTCAACGCGCTCCTGTCGGCCGACGCCGGCGACCGGGCAGCTCATTTCACTAATTGAACCCTCAGATCATTGTCAAAGCGCAGTTTATCCCCGTGCACTATTTTAATTAGATTATAGTCTCTTTTTAACCCATCATGGCCTCTTTGAAGTTCAGTGTTTTTAGTGTTAAGTCCTCAGATGCGCTGCTGGAAACAAATGAGAGCGCCCTTTTTAATGTAATGAGAAGCCCTGCCCGTCCAGGATGAGTCTCTTCTATCTTTTTAGGACCCGCCCACTTGTTTTTTCGCCATTGAAATCCAGTTAATTGAAGGAGTCTTTCAGCGCCGTCATGAAGAGGGACGAATTAGCATCCCTTTCTGCTCGCCGGGAAGCGAAGGCAGACGTGGACACTTTGATGTAAGGAATAAGCTTTCAGTAGGCGGCAGGCTCCCGGAAAATGAGCTGATGGCCCTGCTATTAGGGCCCAAATGCAGATGCGTCCATGTGTTGCAAAACACTTAATCTTTTAATTGATCACCTTCTGCATGGCCTGGTCTCCACACAGCTTCCTCCCTGCTGCCTGTTCACCAGAATCCCCGCGTGGGGAGGACCTGAGCTCAAAGAGAAGCAACAAACGTGATCCAGAGATTCAGAGGCTGCTTTTAAAATGACGCATTTCGGGTTATTATTATTATTATTAATGTTATTATTATTATTATTATTATTTATTATTATTATTATTATTGTTGTTGTTATTATCATTATTATTATTATTATTAGTATTATTAGTATTATTATTATTATTATTATTTATTATTATTATTAGTAGTAGTAGTAGTAGTAGTAGTAGTATTGTTGTTAGCATTAGCATTATATTTTTGAACTTTAAATAAGACTTTTATTTTCATAAATGATTTCTGGCAGCCCTTAAAATAAGGGAGACTGTTGCTCTCATGCTTCCAGCTAAATTCCTGTGTAGCTCAGACGGTTTTTATGATATTATTTATATAATATTATTTATCTGCTGTGAGACGCAGGAAGCTAATTTGCTGCGTCAGTTCCAGACCGACCAGACGTGTTTGTGCTTCACCCACTGAGAATCTTTGAAGGCACAAAACAAAATGGCATTTAAGCACGTTGGATATTTGTTTTGGACCTTCTTCAGGAGCTGGAACTCTCTTCACAGCAGATTGATCTGCTCATTTTTGCACTGAACAAAAATGCAGAATCTCCATTCTAATTATTTTAAATTGTGGCACACGCACGGAACGATCATTTCATGTTGTGATCCCTCCACATTCAGGCAGCTTTGAATCAGAAAACAAACGTTCTCATCTGCGTGAGTTAAATATCACTGATGGACTGATTTCCTCCGCCCTGCTGAAACCTTTGCTGCTATAATGTTCCTCATTTCATCCCAATAGAACCCCGAGCGTCCCCGTTGGCTCCTGTAGGAAAATGCACGTGATTCATGATTAAAGTGGAACGCAAACTGCCTGTTTTTATCACTGTTGCATCCGCAGACACGTTTTTAATCATTCCGATCCTTTAAATTTAAAGGGACTCGTCGGGTGATTCAGGGGCAAATATTAAAACGAGTTGCATTAACTAGTTCTGTTCTGAAATATTAACTTTTTATGGAGGTAAAAGTTGGCCTGCAGTTTATTCCTCCTTGGCGCCAAAAATAGAAAAAGACCAAATAAATTCGATTAAAACAAAGGCCAAAAAAATAAAGAGACGACAGCGATTCACTCTTATAACCTGTGTATTTACAGAGGAAATATAAATGCCATGAGTCAAATATCCATCAAAAAAATGATTTACAAAATTTCCAACAATGTGGAAAAAATAGGGACACAAGTAAAGAGAAATAAAACAAACGACGGATTGAAAGTATTGAAAAGTGCAAGAGCGATTCAATAATAATAATAATAATATCTACAGGCTCGTTCAAAGGGCGGGTGTTGGAGGTGAACGCCCCCCCCATAAATATAAACATAAATATTAACCTTAGTAATAGCAGATATTATAGAGCCCTCTTTGTTTCAACCAGGCAACTCATGTTTTGAAGTGGACGCGGAGGAATCTCCGCCTTATTTACAGCGCATTTACACGTTAGAAAACAACTCGGCCTCCTACTATAGTAGATGGTCCGGGGAGCAAATGTCGTCCTCGATGTCCACGTCGTCGTCCTCCTCGTCGTCGTGGTCGTCCAGCATGTATGAGTCCGGCGCGGGGCCGCGCTTCAGCTCGGCCGCGCTCTTCTCCGTCAGCTCGCTCTCGCTGGAGATGTCGGTGGTCCTCTCCAGCTCCGCGGGGGTCTTCCGCTCGTCCTGCGCCTTCCTCAGCTGCTTCTTGTGCTTCATCCGCCGGTTCTGGAACCACGTTTTGACCTGTGTGGCACAAAAACACGCGAGTTTCATTATCCCGAGATAAATGATTGGTTCTTCAAACACTAAATAATTCAATGATGCATTCGGAGAGAGTTCATTTCCATTATTATTATTATGATAGGGACTATTTCGCTTTCCTAAAGACTTTAGAATAATAATTTAAAAAAAAAATCCAGGTGGTTTATTTTATACTATGAGGTCTTTTTGTGCGTGCGCGCTGGTACCTGGGTCTCGGACAGGCTGAGCGCGGTGGCCAGCTCCACCCTCTCCGGCGTGGACAGATACCGCTGGATCTCGAATCTTTTCTCCAGGCCGGACAGTTGCGAGTCGGAGAAGACCGTCCGGGCCTTCCTGCGTCGGCAGTGCTTCCCCGGCAGCTCTGCGTGGTGCTGGAACAAGGCCGGCATCTGCATCCCTGTAGGAAACACGCAGGCTTTCACGCAACTCCCCAAAGAATAATCAAAGAACAATCAGAACAACAACACTAATAAAATAAGCAAGGACGCGAGCAAACGTGCTGTAAAACAATGACAAATAAATGAAGAATAAAACACATCAGATGAACTCAAAGAAAAGAAAAAGTGAAACCACGCTTCTCAGTTGACTTAATTCAGCTTTACGCACAAACACGCACTGTCGTTCCGTGCGTCGTACCAGATGTGAAGAAGTACTGGTGGTGCTCCGGCTTATGCAGAGGATGGTGCGGGTGAGGCGCAAGGATCGGGGTCGGCATCAGTGGGTATCCGTACTCCAGGATGGGCATGCGGGAGGCCAGGCTGCCGCAGAAGGGCGAGGGGAGCACCTCCCGCAGCGGCTTGGGCTTGTGCAGAATGTCGTCAATGAAAAACGAGGTGGATCTCTGCGCGGGCGCCGCAGACGCGTAGTTCAGACTCATGGCTGGGTTATTTTGTGGCCTTTACACCTGCAGCAGCAGCATCTGATCCCCCCGCAACGGGCTCCAGTCTTTAATGCGCACGCTGCATAAATGACACCGAGCTGAGCACTTGACGGACATCGGTGGGAGGGCCCGCCGGCCACAAGTGTTCGGGTCCGGAGCGGAGCGGATTGGGCCCGCTCCTCTGCCTTTCAGCCAATTAGAACTTGGTGCGGAAGGAGGGTCGGCGCCAGTTGGGAGCCGCGTCCTGGTTCCGATTGGCGGACGCGCGTTCGAGGCGGGCGAATGGATGCGGGGAGAGCGCGGTGCACCTGTGAAGGCAGAATTTACTCTGTGAATTGGGCAAAATCAAGTTGAATCTATACATAAATGACAGCCATCTATATATCCCCAAATTAGCTCCGACAATGTATACTTTTGTTTTACAACCGCCTCACACACACCTTAAAAAAAGCTCACCTCACCGGTTATGAACGGGAATTATTTATTCACGGGAGTTATTTTTCTTCAAGATCGAACAAAACAAGAATCTCTGTTCTTGATGAATAACAAAGAATTTATGTCTAAAACCTATTCGTAATAACCGAGTGACCATTTTGCCAGCAGCTGCTTATTACCGTTGAATCGATCACCTAAAATAATTTACTGTAACCGTATTTATTCACGGTGCTTCTGACACCATAATATTGCAATTATTGTTATTTTAGGCTGCGTTTCCGGCCGCAGCAAATTCTATTTGTTGTAAAAAAAAAAAAAAAAAAGGGGGGGGGGGGGGGGGGGGACAAAGGAAATTGGCACAAAGCTTCTTGACCAGTGTCGCATTTTAAAAACCAACCTGGGCCTTCAAGAAGCAAATTCATCTTTGTTCTTTCTGTTTAATTAATAATAATAAAAACTTTCAACAATTTAAAGAAGCACAGAAATCCCTCATGCACGGATACAATAATTGTCCAACTACAACTGGACAGGATAAAAGTAAACGATGCTGCATTTAGAGCTGGTTTATTCTAGACGGCCGGTCTGCTGTCAGTTACAGAAATATACGAAATAAATATTAAAAAAAGAGATAATCAAATGAACACGCGCGCACAGAAGCCCCCTCAAAATGTAAAAAGTATCTGTTTGGACGTTTGGAACTCTTCTGTCTCCCATGAAAACACTTTGGGGGGGAGGGGGGGGGATTCTTGGCGCGTTTTGAGTCGTTCCCACATTCGACACCTGAAGGCATCACGACGTGAACATGACGGGGAGAACTTGTGTTTTTCTTCTTCCTCAGTTCTTTCACTGGAATGATGCCGGGAAGGGGGGGGGGGGGGGGGGGGGGGGGGGGTACTGGGCTGCTGCGAGTCTGCCTAGTAATTCCGTGCAAATTGGCTGTAATTGTTGGTATTAAAATCCAGGAGAGTCCAAGTGCCGCTCCCGTGCCCATTTGCCAAAGAAAGCGGTGCGCTGTAATTTGTTGATATGGTGTTGTCATCACATTTCCAATCAAGTCGCTTAATGTGAAAGTGTCTAATGTAGGCAGAATTCACGCTGCAATGCTATTAGGCAATTAAGGGAGATGTCAGAGCGGAAGTTGTAATCCTTGGGTTGGAGGACAGGATTTCCATTTGATCAGCTGGAAGCAGAACAAATTAATTACTGGGAATCAGTTACGCTGGAAAAGCGCTGTTCTGCTGCATTAGTTTGCATAAGTAGAAGTGTGTGTGGTGCACATAGCTGGACTGTAATTAATTCCATCTGAAGAACCCTCAATGATAACTCCATGCGTGATTAAAGCAGATATAAAAGGCGCCCAGTTTTCTTAAAAGCCATCGGGGTTGGTGTGGATCGGGCGCGCAAAGTGTAACAAATCAAATGCATTTGCTTGTTTTTTCAGAAACAGCCCCCGCAGGACGCTACTGTTGCTCCTGCGTGGCAAATTTGAGGGAGAAAAGGCTTTTACAAACAGGAGCAGATGGAGGTAACCCCGCTGCACCTGGCGGAGCGTCAATCCCTTTTATAGCGCGCACCGGGATAACAAGTTGCTTTTAGGGGGGAATTAGAAAGTAAATGAAACAAATGGTGATGGAATCGACTTAAGGATCCGTTTTTGAGACAAGCTTAAGCGGCTTTTTGTGTCCATTTCATTAAGTAAAATCGTGAGCCGGTCAGTCGCTGCGTCACTTGGATAAGTGGCGCGTTGGGATGAAAGGTTGCGGTGGCGCATCGGTGACACGCATCCAGATCTGCGTGATCACAACAATAATAACCCGTAAAAACAAAGCAAGGTCACATATAATCAAAGAAAGCTTCTTTTTTTTAAAGGGAGGAGATGACAGGGTGGTTTTGTTCATCTGAACTAACGTTTATTTACAGTCTGACAATAATGGAGCTCAATAAAAGCTAAAAGTCAAACGGGATTATTGCTGTCGTCCTGATTGGAGGCTGGAAGAGTGTCTGGTTCTGTTGGACCTCGCTGTCTGGCGCCGTTGCGGGTTCAATAAAGGCTGTTTCACCGCAGGTCTTTTCCAATGTGAGCTCATTTATTTTGAAAACATCATAAGAAAACAGGTCGGATTGTGGACCTCCATAAGTCACAACGCTAGCAGATGATGCACGTTTGATGGGAGGAAAACGGAGCTCTTTTCATTTGCCAGGTTGCTTTTATTCAAACTTGATTGGTTCCATCACCATCTCGGTTACTGTGGGTGCAGGCAGCCTCCAAGCACTTCCTGTCCTCACGCTCCTCGGACTTCTAATGAGCGTTTGTGGTCCTGGGGCACTCGTGCATCCGATAGGCGCACAAATAGAAGATACCTGCAGGAACAGAGGAGCTGTCATCCATTTAAAACTCCTGGCATTTAATAAATGACCAGAATAAACATGGTTCAGGCTCAGCGTTAGGAGATCTTCCACGTCCATGTTGGTCACACGATTGTGACGGAGTTCCTTATTTACCAGAGAAGAACGTGAGGACCACCGACACCCAGCCAATGATGTAGGACCAAGAGAACCTCCAGTTGCCGTAGCGTTTCCCGTGGTAGTTAATGGTTACCCCAGTGTACACAGCCATGGCGAGAAACACCAAGAAGCCTGGGAGAGGGGAGGGGGGGTCAGAAAGGTCGACCTGAAGGTCAATCAGGAACATGTGAGGTCTCCTGTCAGCACGTTCTGTTCAGCAACGTCCACTAACAGAACAACTAGTGACTCACGTGTTAATTCTCCCACCTTAAACTGGTGCTTAACTGGTGCCTGATGCTGGTGGCTTTGGTCTCAACCCGTCTATTTTCCTGATTATGTGCGTTTTATAATAATTATTATTATTTAATAAGGTTACGCTGACCCAAACAGCATCGGAATCATGTCTGCAAATGGTGTCGAATGTTCACTTTCAAGCCGTTTTAACAATTGGGTCGAATATTTAAAGAAGAGTGAATAAACGCGATAAGGAAAGAGTAATTAAACATTCAGAAATGAAAATAAACATTCAGAAATGAAAATAAACATTCAGAAATGAAAATAAACATTCAGAAATGAAAATAAACATTCAGAAATTCAATTAGAAATGATGACTACACGATTCATAGCTAACAAGGGCATCATCCATCCATCCATCCATCCATCATCCATCCATCCATCCATCCATCCATCATCCATCATCATCATCCATCCATCCATCCAGCCATCCATCCATCCAGCCATCCATCCATCCAGCCATCCATCCATCCATCATCCATCATCCATCCATCCATCCATCCATCCATCCATCATCATCCATCCATCCATCCACCATCCATCCATCCATCATGCATCCATCCATCCATCCATCCATCCATCCATCCATCCATCCATCCATCCAGCCATCCATCCATCCATCCACCATCCATCCATCCAGCCATCCATCCATCCATCATCATCCATCCATCCATCCATCCGTCATCCCTCATCCATCATCCATCCATCCATCCATCCATCCATCCATCATCCATCATCCGTCCGTCCGTCCGTCCGTCCGTCCGTCCGTCCGTCCGTCCGTCCGTCCGTCCGTCCGTCCGTCCGTCCGTCCGTCCGTCCGTCCGTCCGTCCATCCATCCATCCATCATCCATCCATGTGTTTTGTGATCAGAAGCAGGTAAATTAAATCAAACTTTCATTGCGGTTCAAAGCCAAAGTGAGTTGGAAGACGTGAAAGTTGAACTTACATGAGATGAAAAACAAAACGCCTGCAGCAAAGGTTTTGTCAAACCTGTCAAAGGACGAATAATGGATGAAGGCCATGATGCCGATGATGATGCCAAAGAAGCAGGCCAGAAGGGAGAGGATCATGAGGGCACGGGTGGCATCTAGGTGGGCTGTGGAGGAGTCAGGCATGAATGACAGCAGGTGGAGGATGGCGCTGAAATCACGCTCTGATTCTTAGATTCACCCTTTATTTACCAGCTAAAATGTTTGTGAACAACTTTATTGGCTCATTTACAACAATGAACTGGCCAAAGGAGGCTGAGGTGGAGGACGTGTGGCGGCCATGATGGACCACATTTCACAGTTCAAAGGGAGAATGCAACTTTGCAGTGGAAACACAGGATCCACTGCATCCATCCCCAGTCTTTTACCCCAAAGAAGACAAATCTGAGTGTGTCCGAAGGCGAGGACGATAATCAAAGCATCCAATACTCATCAAACTTCACTTCCATCAGGTCAGAACGTCGCCCGAGAACATCAGCACAGAGGCGCAATCCCGTCATCACCTACCGATGCTCTCACTGTGTGGGAAGCATTTTCCTGGCATACAGTAGCGCCACAGCCCCTGGTGCATGTAGTTACCGGACTGCCGATACTGCATCCAGTAATCGGTTGCTGTGGAAACGATCAAGAGGATGTTCCCCACTCCTGCACAAAACAACCCTCCACCCATAAAGCTGTACATCCTGCACCTGCACAGAGAGAGAGAGAACAGAAGGTCACTTAACACAATTCATCTTTCAAACACTCACCTCTACACACACACACACACACACACACACACACACACACACACACACACACACACACACACACACACACACACACACACAGAGCCATTGACATTTGAGAAAAACAGGACTTAATTGTCCCTAATCAGGGTGTAATGAACATAATATTTGCATTGAAGGGAGCTTGACAACACACACACACACACACACACACACACACACCACACACACACACACACACACACACACACACACACACACACTCAGGTGCTTTGATAGTCGATACATCTATTACTCATTGTTCCACCTGGATGCAATATCCTGTAGCCACTCTGACCTCCCTGAACTGTTGGGATTTTTCTTTTCTTTTTTTCGGGGGGTGGGGTAGATTGATACATCCTCTTAAATCTGATATCTGCGCAGGATTCCCACTAAGCAGCTGTGTCTTTCTCCTCTATTTGATTTCAGAGCGTCCTCGCTGCTTCGCCCACTTTTACGTAAGCATTGATAAATGTAATAAATTACATTTGGAAATCAATCGCCCCAAAATGCACATTTGAAACCCAATTCTGCCTTGTGGGAACCGTCATTCACATACATCCATAACGACCCGTTTGGACGGACCTGAAAGAGTTGAAACATGTTTAGAACTTTGAGAAGACAGATTAGTGAAAGTGGCGTTGGGACAAAGGTCCAGACCTTCCCCGGAAAAGCTTCCGGACCACGTCAGGAATAAACAGAAAACAAAAAAGCGGCGTGGCGCCTTCTGTTAGTGGCGAAACCAACAGGATCTTACCTTGAATCAACCCCTCTAATGAAGACAATTATCTAGACGGGCGACCTGACAAAATAGAACGCCAAGATTTCCAGGAGGCAGGTAGTAGTGTTTGACTGGAATGGGGGGAACTGGAAGGACAGCAAACACAGCAAAGAGACAATAGGTCAGAGCAGAGCCAATGAGCAGCCGCCAGGGGTTCGGGAATCTGCTGAAAAAACAGAACCAGTCAAAGCTTGGCAAGCTGCGGGAATACTGATGACTGCATGCTTTTGATTGAAAATGGCAAGCCAAGCATTCGCGCCCTGTCTGTGACGACAGATCTGGGCCTTCAAAAAAGAAATTCTAGAAAGATTTTGAAGAGCTTTTTCACTTCATCTGTATCACGTTCAGCTGCTGCCACATAATGAAGGTTAAAGCTCAGCTCACAGCTCTAAACTCAAGCTAAAGATGCAGCGTAAAGTTCACTTAGCTTACCAGCTTTACGCCACAACTTTACGTACAAAATGTGGGTTGAGAGGCGAAAATACCGCTTAATATCTGTACAGTATCTTTACTGTGTTTTACAGAAAGTTGTGACAGAAAAACGACCCTTTTAATCCAAAACAAGATTACTATGAACCCAATGCATTGTAACTATCAGAAAAGGGAAAAATGAATCAGAGAAATCAAGAAAATGAAACGTGCGGAAGAGAAATATGTGTCTCACCGCTCCGCACAGCAGCAGTAGCATTAGCATTAGCAGCGACAGCAGTAGTAACAGCAGCAGCAGCAGCATTAGCATTAGCAGCAGCACTATAAATACTGAGATTAAAGGGTTAGGGTTAGGGTCAGGGCTAATTACTATACATCTGTCACATCTTCAGGTTGACAGTTCCTTTACTCATCATTCTCAAAAGGGGCCAGATGACATCAGTTTTTTGCACCATTCCTTTGCCCACTCTTGGTATTCCGGCTAATATACGAGCAGATAGCTTTAAACTTTAATGATGAATGTGTTTTACATTAAAATTTGTGTTATTTGGCCTCTACTTTTTTGTAGAGTTTATGTCTGAGTCCAGTAACTCTGGTGGCCTCGTTCTCCAGGACGTCCAATTAGCAAAGAGAAATCTCTGCAGTCCTCTTGAAAACTCGATGCCTCATAATTTCCTTTTACAGTGGAAGCAAATGTTTGAAACAGAAAAGCATGAAGTAAAAAACAAAACACTCGAAAAATGTTTTAAGCAACGTCACGTTTTATTGTATTATTATTGAGGCCTGAGCTCTCAGATAACTTTGAGCAGGGTCCAGGTCCCAGTGAGCCTGTCGGGGTGACGGCTTGTTTAGGCTCATGGTCAGGAAAGGTCAGGTGATGGTCCAGCCCTACAAGGACCCAGACTCCTCTAATCTTGTCCCAGCCAGCAGCAGCCATTGGATCCTGGGCCCTCAGAGCAACAAAGCAGGAGGAGCACCGAAGGAGAAGAGTTTCAGGTCCTCATCTGCTCCGATCCCAGGAACACTGGAGGTCAAGTTCAGGTCGAGAAGACCTAGAGAAATATCAGAGAGAACATGGCTTAGAGTTGCTGGAAAAGCAAATCAGAACCTTGTGGTGACCTTCAGGAAGGTTGTGGCTCACTGCTGAACTGCTCAGTGACCCCTGAGGGACTAGGAGCTTCATGGAAGAGTCAGGAAAAAATCTCCAGTGTCTTCACCACCAAATCCAGCGTCAGAAGAAAAATAACATCTAGACCAGCCTTGATGGATGGATGGATGATGGATGGTGGATGGATGGATGGATGGATGGATGGATGGATGGATGGATGGATGGTGGATGGATGGATGGATCCATGGACATCGGTCCATGGTTCTCTTGCTCCTCAACACAAACCCGCCTGGGATCCGTCAGGTCATTTGGACGTCTCACCAAGTTCCTGTATAAATCCACATCAAGCCCTCCAGAAACTGAGCCGGTGGTCCTGGAAACCGCCGGCTCCACCAGCAGGCGGACGTCGCTGCTGCTGACGAACCACATCCAGAAAGTCTGACAGCAGTGATGGTAAGTGGAGCCGGCAGATGTTGGGAAAACAGCTCCCAGCCTCACACCTCCCTTCACTCCGCTCTCGCGCCATGTTTCCTTCATGCTGACTGTCATCTTCGTCCCCACATTTGGCCGGGCCTTGCTTTCCCGTCCGTCCTACACACACACACACACACACACATGCACACATGAACCCTGAAGATGAAAGCAGAAGAGTAGCTCCATTACCTGCATTACAGCAAGTTGCTCAGACCAATTGACAACAACAAAATGCCCCAGAAAAAGCATTTTTTTCTCTCTGAGATTTGAGTGCTCTACTTACATCTAACTTCATTTTTATAGACCACAGCCTATTTTCTTCCATCTGGAGTGTGGCAGCCAGGAGGGCATTTGATATCCTCCCTTGCACCATCAAAGTGGACAATATGCCTCTGTGACAGAAGAGCAAATCCACACTTTGGTGACTCCATCCAGCTTTTCAGAGATTAATTTTGTTATGGAAAGTCTACATTTGTGTGGATTTATGGCTGAGTAAAGAGCCCATGCAGCTCTGTGGGAGGGTAATGTGACGAGGCTGTCATGAGTAATTACGGAGAGAGAGAGTGTGTGGTGTGTGTGTGTGTGTGTGTGTGTGGGCGCTGGCATTGTTGTGGTTAATTCTGTCCTCATGTCTCAGTGACAAACAGCTCCTGACTGGACATTCCCGATACAGAATTACCTGCTGATTGGTGTCGACGATGCCTAATGGACGGGATGTTCTGGAAAAAAAGGAATAATTCTGTGGAAACAATAAACTTTGTTATAATTTACAATTACAGCTTACAGTCAGTTTATTAAAACCTCCTGCAGAGATCTTTCTTGTGTGTATGAGCTCACGTATGCTAAACTGGACACTAATTGTAATTGAATTATTTAAATTAATTAATAAACTAAGGAATTATTTGTCCGTAGAAGTGAAACAATATTGTTGGTGCAACTAAAAACCTCTGTGAGCTGTCCATCCACAGCACCTTTCAAAGGCGTTTGCTAGCGTAGCCACATTCCCAAAGTGTCTCTACTGTATATGTAGACGGTTAGCTTAAGCGTGGACTGATGCATTTGGAGTCTTTGGAACCACTCTGTAACCTGTTCCAGCTTCACAAGAATCCACATTTATGATCCACGATCCTCTGGATGAGGCAAGGCTCACCTCAGCACATTTTTTGGGGGTGGTTTTCCTCCGTCAGGGCCTCAACAAGACTCCAGGTTTGCTAAAACCTGACAGATCCGACCGTTGTTCTATTTCAGGCACATTCAATTCAAATTCTCAACTCAACACCTGACGCACCTGTAAACGCGTCTGTCCCACTGATGTCGGTGCTCCCCGATAACGAAGCGTTCTCGTCTGCCTCTGGAAAGCAACGCGACCACGAGGGCGTCCCGGGAGCACCAGGAAGAGCTTCCATAACAACAACATTGACGACACGGCCTCATCTACACCGTCCATATGTAACGAGGAGATTCCCAACAGTCACGTGGCGACTCTGCTCCTGTCTTTCCCGTTCCTGCTAACAGATTTGTCTTTATTTTTAGTCGCATGACCAAGCTGTGTTTAATTGTTCTGGCAGGCCACCATAAAGGTGAGACTGCTGATAGTCCCCCGCCGTGCTGCTTATATCTCCCAAGGCCGCACAAATCTATAATGTCCTCCGAAGTTATTGACATTAGTGGGCCAAATGCTTCTCAATCTTTATGTTTCAGACACGTTTTGCCTAAATGCTCAAATCAACTGCTCGGGATTGAATTTTCGAACCTTCAAATGGCTAATTTGTGCAGCAAGTGCTTTCAGCGTTTCCCTCCACAAATGAACGGAGGCTCTAATCATAAGAGCATGTGGACGCCGCTGCCTCTCAACCGCCACCCATGAGACAGCCGTGCGGAAGGGGAGAGAAACATTTCCACTTAACCACTTAAATGAATATATCAAGAAACTAATTTGCCATTTTAATTGCGTGATTTAGGGAGACGCTACTTCACTTGCCCCTCTTCCATTTTGTTTGATTTCCAATGTGAGCACACATTAGATTGATCTATAAAAGACTGCAGAAATCACAACACTTAAGTCTTTTCATTTTCCCCTCCTAATGAAATAATTGAAATTCCTGTCAGTGTCTGCACTTAAGCTGCACACAAACATCAGCGGGATGCCGCGCAGCTGAATGAATCGTGAAAGCCTTGTTTTTATCTCCTCTTGTTTGCAGCCTGGTCTTTTCTGTACTTCCTGCCTCTCTATTTTCTGTCATCTGAGAGGTTCATTCCATCTGTCAAGCCCAGGAATAGATCAGTACATCCATTTTGTTGGGATTTGCTGTCCCATTAAGTGATTGCTTGCTGAAATGGCAGGGGACATTTCTTCTGATACGTTCCCTGAGACAGCGCCTGCAGACATTAAGGACATATTATTGAGTCCCATTTTCTCCCAGCCACAAGGATATCCATTAGAGTGGCACACAGTCCTAAATTTTTCCATTTTCTCCCTCACCAAACTTGACTTTAGACATTATTTTTGCCTCTGTTTTGTAATTTGCAGCCACAAATTATATCAGGAAAAAGCCATCTCGTAGCATGTGGCTCCTCTTCCCAGGGCTATTTGCCAAGACTTGATTCTGAAGTGTCAAAATGGGCCCGTCGTTACAGCTAATCATGACTGACAGCAGGGTGCTTTAAAGTCCATACAAGTTGAAAACTTTGCTTGTTTATGTGTATGTGTGCATTTCCTTTGATCCAAATTTTGAACACAAACACACACACACAAACACACACACACACACACACTGTTATTTTTCTGTGCTCAATTATGGTTTTATGGGTTCTTATGGAGCCCTGATATGTAGCATTTTAGATGGTACTTCAGGCTCGGAGTGTTATGGTGGAACAAAAACTGCTTCCTTCAGCGTCTACAAACCACGAGTTACTTATCAGTCTGATACTTGTTTTTTTGTGCACTGCTGTTAAACCACTAGGTTCCTCTTCTTGTTGGTTTTTTTTCATTAGTTTTTATTTATATTACTTCACTCAGTTATGCTCTATGCTCCACTGCCCCTCCGCTACAGCATTAGCATGTATGCTATTGTTGGTAAAAAAAAAAAAAAAGCACATTACTCAGAAAATTGCTCCTTTTCGTGACACCCTGACATGTTTCCTGTGGCGAGTCCGTCGTTTCTGTCACGTAACCCCCCCACATAATAAAGGATTCTTCAGGATATATGCTTCTGTTGGCAGATTTATCAAGGTTTCAAACAATAGCAGCTGCCCACTTGATGCTTGCTGCAGTCTGCTTGTTCATTTAGAGATAAACACCAGATTATTGCTCTGGGATTGACACAAAGTTGGTACAGAAAAAAAAACATTGAAATGAGATCCACTAGCATCAAACAGGTCAAGTCTTTTCATGGTGTTGTGGAGAACATAATCATAGAAGCATCATAAGGCAGCTCAAAGGCCACAACAGCCCCCTGCTGGGCTGACATTCTCATCGTGCCTTGCCCATTAATTCTGTCATTGTTGTTTTGCCCTGGCCTCCTGGAGTCCTATCAAAGACTCAATAACCAGTGCTTAACCAAAGCCCACTGCAGACCCCCCCTCCTCCGTCTCCCTCTCTGCTACTTGTCGCTCACTCTCTGCTATAAACCATCTGACAGCATGTGGGTGCACTGAGCAACTGCTTTTCACTTTGACATGGGCTGGTTGAAAAGGCCTTTATTACCTTGTAATTGTAGGAGTCAAACCCAATTAAGCAAATCTGTATGGGGCAGATGCTGCTTTAAACCCCCCACCCCAACACACACACACACACACACACACACACACACACACACACACACACACACAGTGGCTTGGACCCCTGGCGATGCAGGACATGTTTCTAATTGAGTTCTCGCTGGTCACTTGGTCTTTCCAAGTGAGCACAAATAAAACATAAAACTGCTGCCTCATCTGTTGAGGTCATGGGAAGAAGAAGTGAAAATGCCACTCCACGGCAGCCAGCCCAGAAAAAAGAGCCAGGCAAAAGCCATTTAATCCACAGGGAAGGTGGTAAGAAAAGAGGGGCTCAGGCCCGCTTGACTGCTCCAGTAGGGATCAGCCCAACAGCAAGGGACTGCCGCTCCAACAGCAAACGCTCCCATTCAGGCAGCACGCCACCCCCTGAGACCAGCACTTCCTGTCTCTGGGAGGCCTGGCTGTGAAATGAGGAAGGCAGGGCTGAGGCAATGTTCATACAATGCATGGATAAACGTGGGAGCGCTTCATAGCCCCTCAGGTTTGATCGTTTCGAGTCTCGACGCAGATGCTGCTGACGGGACGCAGTTTATCCATGAGAGAAACGGGGCCTTTGTGAGGTTACATCATTTCATTCATGTTTATAACGTGTTTATTCGTGGTCGCATAAAGACCGCACCTCCAACAGGTCCGTGCTTACCATCCTTGTACTCTTTACACATGTTAACGCAACCAATAGTTGAATATTGTCGACAACCTGAGACTGGATACGTGTTTAACGTGGTTCCGATGAGTCGGGCGCTGTGACTTAAAAGATACCAAGTCAAAGAAAAACAGGCTTTAGAATTTGTGTCTAACTTCACATCTGTATTCACTACACCCAGAGTTATCCCACAATAAAACAACTACCACACACACACAGCTACAAGGGAGGATTTAAAAAAAACAAAACATTTTTATTATTATTATTTTATTGTTATTATCAGTTATTCCATTGAGGAATAGACAAGTATTATTATTATTATTATACATAATTTCTCTTGAGTTTTGTCATTGAAGAACATTTTGTGGCCTTAGTGATCAATTTTATACATTTTGTACTATTTGAATAGATGATTTATTCCATTAATTAATAAAATGATTGTGCATTCAGTAATTGATTAAAAAAAAAATCAATTTTGATGTAATGTAAAGAGTATCTGACCGCCTGCCTTCCCGTTACTACGGTGACAGATGACAGATGACAGACAGGCTGATGAGGTTTCACCAGTCAATCATCTCACTTGGCTCAACGGGTATTGAACTAATTAGAAAACAGTGATTAGACCTGATGAGCAGCGTGTGTGTCTGCGGCCGCTCCAGTCCAGCTCGGACCAAAATGGAAGCAGCGAACAAGCAGCACATTGTCAGCAGCGGGCCCAGTGGGTATCAGATGAATAAGAGCACTCATCCAGTTGATTTAAAAGTGTGTGATCTCACACCTCTTTCACTCCCACCTTTGTTAGTTTAGAAAGGATGGGCCATAACGGGTCAGTGGACTTGCACAGCCGTTAACAGGCCGTGTATATGTGATGAGGGGGGTGCAGTGTGTGTGTGTGTGTGTACGTGTGAGTCTATGTGTGTGTCCTGAGGGGGTGTCAGCCTTGTACACTGTTTCCTTCTTAGTGGCCAGGAAATACAAAGCTCAGGCCTGGACATAGAAAAAGTCATGTGGTTCTGAATAATCCTGCTCCACAACACACACACACACACACACACACACACACACACACACACACAACACACACACACACACACACAAAGGTTGCTATTTGGTCTTCATCCTCCGTGGGTGTTACACAACTCTGTGTGTCTTTGTTAATACATTAATTTATAAAGTTTCATCTGTTCACTGTTCACCAATTTACACATTCTCTCATGGACACAAGGTGAAGCAGGAGGTGAGTGAATATTTTGGGTTAACGTGACCTATTTGAACCCAGAACCACTGTCACCTGTCAACTATCTCCAGTCTTAGAGAAACCTACACAATATAACTAATATCACTAAAATAACTAATATCTACAAACTAATATCATCTGAAAGATGTTAGCTGGACTAGCAGGTTGATTGTGTCCATGGAAACGGACTCATGCTTTTCATGACTTGTGCCGGCTGTTCATTTCAATAGTTAGTTTTGGCCAACAGCTTAAGAGTAAAAGGCTGTTTCCGAAACCACCCCCTATACCCTACATAGTGCACTCAATAGTGTGGACGCCGTTTTGAAATAGTGTCCGAATTGTTAGTGAGCATCGCTGTACCCTATGTAGTGCACTCAATGTATCCCACAATGCACTGCGAAAAGTAGTGTACAAGCGAGCACCCTAACTCAGAAAATGTATCCCATCAGCCTTTACGGTATCACGTAAAGGCTGATGGGATACACTTTTTAACGTAATTTCTACTGTGCGGTTTGATATATGAAATTTTTGGAAATAAGAATTTTTTTTCAGTAGGGGTCCAATATGATCATCTTAAAATATCACAACATAAATGTGTAAAAAAAACCAATCAATCTTCACTGATCCCTCGCCCCTCACTTAAAATTGTTCTTCGGAATCGTCTGTTCCTCACCAGGCGACAGAATCTCAGTAAAAGAATATTTACAAAGATGAAAAGTAGCTCTGGATCCATTTTTGATGAAAAATTGCTTTATTAAATGTTTTCACTACAGCGGAATATGACTTGAGAATGTACCATCACGTCTTGGCTTGAAAATGTCATGGGACACTAATTATTTTAGGTAGTTAGTAATTATTATTATATTATTATTGACATTAATATTTCATTTGTTTATATAGAGTTAATTATAGGGTAAAATATTGCATTTTCATAAAATGGCCGCTGAATGTATTTCTGATGGGTTAAAATAATTAAATGGACCTGGCCACTTTTCCCGGCGACCGGTTCGTAATTATTATGCGACACCATGATGTCACTTTACGTGCGCCGTAAATGACGCCGTTGTCCAAATACTAACTTTAAATTGAGAGCGCTACGTAGTTCACTCAATCCATGTAGTGAGTAGTGAATAGGGAACGAGTGTGTGGTTTCGGAAGCAGCCAATGTTTCCCCAATAGCAGTGGTCCCCATACTACGGCTAATGGGCCGGACACGGCCCGCCTCCACATTTGGTCCGGCCCCCTGAACAATACCAGAAAGCATTTTGATTTTTTTTTCATATATGTGTATTTGTATTTGATAATAAAGTTGGACTTTAGAGACTGCTCATATGAGTCATTTAAGTAAGAGATTCTGCTCTGACAACTAAGCTGAACTTGGACCTGTTAAGATTGTGCACGGCACAACAGAAGGTTTATGTTCCATGGACTTTTTTTATGTGAATAAACCAGAGAGGGTAATTTTTTGTTATTATTTATTTCATTAATAGTGTTATTATTTATTTCCTGACTTTTGTTCTGTGAAGAATACAGAAAGGGTTATTTGATTGTGCCTTCTTGAAAACAATACATTTTTATGTTGAGGCACTCCTGCAATCCTCACACTTTTCTGTTACAAACTGACCCCGGGCCCTTATCAGAGAAGGGAAAAGTTATGTGGCCCTCACAGGAAAATGTTTGGGGACCCCTGCCCTATAGAATAAATTAATGAAACATTGCTGGGACCAACGGCTGACACTGAACAGATAAATTCCTCAACGGAAAAGACAGCAAATAATGAGGAGAGACTTATAACGGAATTTGTGCGTTAAAATAAAGAAACGCTGAATAAATAAAACAATAGTCCAACAAGTGAACTGGACTAATTCGTATCTCTCGGTATTTGCTGAAAAGTCCTGAAAAAGAAAAGCACAAGGTTTGTTTATTGAAAGGTTTTATTTTAAGTTGAAAGCGATGCACCACAAAAATGTATCATTTGACTGGACGGAGGAATTCAATTTGTTATTTGTTTATTCAGCCATCCATTCATTCATACCTTTCATTCATGCTGTTTACACCAGAGTTTCTCAGTCTGGTTCTCGATATGTTCCATAGCTGTAACCAGCAGAGGACCCCATAGAGCTCTGAGCTGGAATGGGAAAGCTCCACATTACCGTCACTAGATGAAGGGAGCATGATTAATTGATAACAAGACTAGTCACACACAGCCTTCATGTCAGCATGGCGCTGAAGAATGTCTGAAGGTGTCACATTAATAGTGTCTCCTTCCCTGATCATCCAGTCAACCCTACGATGTTGCTAATATTTACCACCACAAACACCTGCTGGTAACCAGAAGAGAACCTGGTAGTCAAACCTCTGTTCCTCTGCTCCATGTCCATGTGTCTGAGATTCCTCTGCTCTACAGTGATCCCCTGGAGAACCAGGAGATCCAGACTGTGCAATTCTTACATTAAAATAATGTGTGGGAGTGTGTGTGTATTCTTCTACTTGTGATGTTTGGCGTAGCAAATTACACATTCTACCAATAAAGTGAGGACATTTTTGGGACATCAAGGTGTTTTAGGTGGTCCTCACAACTTCAAAAGGCTGTTTAGGTTTCAGGTTGAGGGTAGAATTGTGTAAATGTTGGAGTCAATCATTTAGTTGGTTTAATGGTTACGGTAAAGAGATGGTTGATGCGTAATGTATGCCCTCACTGAGGAAGAAATACAAGTGTGTGGTGCTTTCAGCTCCTCCACAGAGGATGGAGCCTGGCCTCTGAGGCCCTGGTGGGTCAGGAGAAGTTCTAGGATCTCTACTCTGGACCACAGTCCAGGCGGGGAGAAACAAAGCCATGGACTAGCTCTATGCTCCTCATCTTGGGAATGTTATGCAAATGAAGAAAGGTGCTGCGAGTGACCTGTTTAACATGTGATCACAGTTGTGTGCATGTGGGATTATCTGAGTAGGCACTCAACACTATGTATAATGGAGCTAAATATGTGTTTAATGGAAAACTACGTCATTGAGACACTGATAAATGTGGCACCACCTGTGCACATTGGCCCTGTTTTCATGCGTAAATATCCACTTAATGGGATGTCTAGATTCTCTCCCTTGGTTGGCAACTTCATCAATCAGTGCATAATGGCAACAGGGAGACAAAAGCAGCAGGGACAATTGAGGAGGCCAACAGTCAGTAATTAAGCAGTTTATAAGGTAATCTCATTAATTATCCCCTCTGCTGGTTGCTAAATTCTCTGAACATCCTGATTACACGCTCATTGATTTGGCATCCAATGACGAAATGTTTCTCGCTCCACATCTTAATGGACTCAAAAGGAGGAGTCATTTACAAATGGCTTTATTAGGCAGAGTGCCCACGTGGACCTTTAAAATGTTACTTGAAAATGCAATTTCACCTGTCATTTGCAGGATGCTTTCATGCACTTAAGCAGAGGTCACACAAACAGCGATGTAATTAGCCATCTCCCTTTTACGGCGCCTGCTGATTTGAAAAGCATTACACACCTTTTCGCCTCCATTCAGCTTTAATCAGTCATTTCCAGGGGCAAATTGCCAGGCTTATGAAAGACAGAACGTTACTCCGGCTGGCCGCTGCATGAGGCTCCTTCTCGGAGGGCTTATGTCAACTATACTGTACATGAAGAGTGGCACCGAGCTTTGTGTCAGATGTTAATCCACTGTAGAAGTGATGGTGGGGGGAAGGGGGGTCAGAACACTTTAAAGGGTAAAGGTTTAGAGATGCGAAGAAGCATAAATGGAGCATCACTAACCATGATGATCGTCTGTGCCTTTATTAAAGACCAACGAAGATTTGAGCAATGCCAAAAAATGAAATAAATCGGTTTAGAACAAAGGAGTTTAGGACATGCAACGGTTTTAGTTAGTTAGTTAGCGAAACAATAATGCAATCTTTTATTACCATTATTAGCCCATTTCCAGGAGCAGAAAAGAAGCACACAAATAGTGAGTTTTGCCCAAAGCCCTCCGAGCCCAGCCCAGCTCATGTCGAGCGGCTCAGCGTGATTCTAAATGCAAATAGCGAAGAAATGGAAAATGGAGGCCAAATTGACCCTTTCACAGCATGTTAAATCAGTTTGTATGGGTACCTGGAGCGGCTGTCCCCCTCCCATCAATAAAATAATTTAAGAACACGTTATACTCTTTTAAAAAGGCCCATTTGTCAGACCAGGTGACTCTTAAAAGTGTCTGTGGATTAGAGACACCCTGCATCAGGTACTTTTAATTCAGCCACAATCAATATGACTTAGGCTGCTGTTGTGCTGTGAGTGAATATTAAAGAAAGAGTATTTCAGTTAAAATGTCTATTGTGCAAAAAGTCAATGGGAAACAATAGGGGGGTTGAGGGGGGGTGCACTGGGGTTGAGTCTGTCCAGTCTTTGTGGCAGGTTTATGTGTGATTTGCAGGAAAAGAGGGGAAAAAAACCTGACTGTCAATCAAATAAAATCTGGTTTCTTGTCGTAAAGTCAAAGTCTGATGGGACAAACCCTGAAAACCCTGAACACTGTTCTTCCACTCTGATGTACGTCACTTCAACAGCCTGATGTCTGTTGCCAGAATGTTGTTTCATTCATCCCTGAAGTTTCTGCAGTCACGCGTGCTAAAATCTTTGTAAATGTCGATAGATTACTTGGGAAACCACCGCTTAAAACTACCTTATTAGTTAAAGTGATTCAGGCAAAAAAGTCTCTATATAACTACCTTATTTTAAACATTTACTTTAACTGTTGCTTTACAAAACCACGCCGTCATCAAATATTGTTCTACGATGTACGGTCATACACGACGCAGTGAAATTTATTCTCTTAAAATCAGATTTCCAATATAAAATATGAATTTTTCTTTGACATCGTGTGTGATTTGCATTGAGCGACTGTATATGATAAAAGCACTCAGCAGCGGATGGCTGCAACCTGCAACACACACACACACGCACACACACACACACACGCCATAACTGAATTCACATCATTTTATTCTGAGATTTGCCGTCTCAAAACCATTTAGATGATGCATCTTTAAAACACCACTTTTAACTGAAAAGCACAAATAAGCAAAACGTAGGAGCAAAGCATGAACAACCCAGCAGGCCAAAGCAGCCCATTAATGTGCTATTTTACTTTGAATTTTATTTTTACATTTCCTGCCAGTTTAATACATCTTTTTCCGAAATCTTCTTGAAGCCACATTGTGCTGCCTGCATTAAAGGAATTACATTTGTCATCCACCCACGAGCCGTGATGGCAGCTGTGTGTGTGTGTGTGTGTGTGTGTGTGTGAGAGAGAGAGTGCAGGTTCATGTCAGCTGGGCGAGGCAGTGATTTGGCATGTTAGTGAGTGTGTTTGGGCTAATCAGACCGAGGGGCCACTATAATGGACAGAATCTGGGCAGAATCACAGCCAGACCTGCTGCTGTGGGGAGCGGGTAATACAACTAATTTCTCCGCTGTCTCAGCAACCGCACCGACAGAAATGGGGTCAACAAAGGTGCAGGCAGCAGCAAATGAGCAGCTGTTGCTTTTCTCATTTCAGAGTCGGCAAAGTGAGGGAATCGTAGGTGAGACGACGCGTATTTCTGTAAATTCCACAAAATGTATATACAAATTAAGGGCAGTGCCCGCGGTTCTTTCCCCGCTGCCTGGCGGCGACGCCAACAATCACTGCAGCCCTGGAATGAAATGTGCGTAGGATTCCTCGTAGAGTTTTGCATCGGATGTGATGGAGGAACAATTGCCTATTATAAAGGCGCCTCTCATAGGGAAATAAGGTGCTAGCGTGTACGTTAGAAAGGCAGCAGGTACCCGTGTGGAGTGCGGGTCTTTGTGATGAGACGCCATGCATGTTTTAATGCAGATATTAAGATCCAATTGCGAGGAGCTGCGAGAGTTTGCTGTCCATTTTCCCCGTGATTGAACTTGTTCAATTCTGAGCACAGAGAACAAATACTTCATGACATCAGACCTGTATAGATGTTAGCAACCGGCTGAAGAGTGTCGGGGTGTAGAAGGGGCGTAAGTGGGCACTAAGTAACCTGAGTATATTTCTCCTGTAACCATGAAATAGTTTGGTTTGAATTAATTCCATTGGGGTGGTTAAAGATTGCAATACAATACTTATGAACTTCACAAACAAACAAAAAGTCAGTTTAATCACTGGGGTAATAATTCATTTAGTTATTATCACTCATTATTATTTGTAGTAGTCTTTTCCACTATTACCAATATAAATAGAATACTTTCTCTGCTATTACCAGTCTGTTTATGTGTTGACTAGTCGGTTTAAGTCTAGTCAACCTGTGTGTCACTGTTACCAGAGCGATCCCTGTCCATCACCGCTTCACCTACCCCGTCCCACAAGAACCAGGATCTTTACCATCACTATTCCAGTAAAATCAGCTACTTCAGCTTCAGTTCATCATGAATCATCCCAGCAAAACCAGTTAATCCTCTCTGTCCCACTATAACCAATATATTGATCCCATCTGTCCCAGTATAACCTGTCCACTTATCCTCTCTTCGCTCCCCTCCTTCCCTCCCCTGCTCCTCTCTTCCCTCCCCTGCTCCTCTCTCCCTCCCCTGCTCCCCTCTCTTTCCTCCCCTCCTCAGCTCTTCCCTCCCCTGCTCCTCCCCTCCTTCCTCTCCCCTGCTCTCTCTTCCCTCCCTGCTCCTCCCCTCCTTCTCTCTCCCCTGCTCCTCTCTTCCCTCCCCTACTCTCCTCCCCTGGTCCTCCTCTTCCCTCCCCTGCTCCTCCCCTCCTTCTCTCCCCTGCTCCTCTCTTCCATCCCCCTACTCTCCTCCCCTGCCTCTCTTCCCTCCCCTGCTCCTTCCCTGCTTATCTCTCCCCTTCCCCGTGCTCCTCTCTCCCCTCCCCTGCTCCTCCCTCCCCTCCCCTGCTCCTCTCTTCCCTCTTTCCCTGTCTTAGATGGTGGCATTAATGCGCGCCCACAACAGGATGACACATGGCATTATCACCTCCCTCCTCTCCTTCCCTCCCCTGCTCCTCTCTTCTCTTCCCTTCTTCCTTCCCCTGCTCCTCTCTTCCCTCCCTCCTCACCTCTCCCCTCCCCTGCTTTTCTCTCTTCCCTCCCCCGCTCCTCTCTTTCCTTCCCTCCTTCCCTCCCCTGCTCCTCTCTTTCCCCCCTCACCCTGCTCCTCTCTTCCCTCCCCTGCTCCTCCCCTACTCCTCTCTTCCCTCCCCTGCTCCTTCTCTTCCCCCTCCCTTCCTCCCCTGCTCCTCCCCTGCTCCTCTCTCCCCTCCCCTGCTCCTCTCTCCCCTCCCCTGCTCCTTCCCTGCTCCTGTTCCTTTCCCCTCCCCTGCTCCTCCCCTGCTCCTCTCTTCCCTCCCCTGCTCCTCTCCTTCCCTGCTCCTCTCTTCCCTCCCCTCCTTCCCTGCCCTGCTCCTCTCTTCCCTCCCCTCTCCTCTCTCCCCTCCCCTGCCTCCTCTTCTTCCCTCCCATGCTCCTCCCATGCTCCTTTCGCTCCTCCCCTGCTCCTCTATTCCCTCCTTCCCTGTCTTGGATGTCTTCATTAATGCCGCCCCACAACAGGATGACACATGGCATTATCACCTCCCTCCCCTCCTTCCCTGCTCCTCTCTTCCCTCCCCTGCTCCTCTCTCCCCTCCCCTGCCCCTCCTCTGCTCCTCTCTTCCCTCCCCTGCCCTCTCCTTCCCTTCCCTGCTCCTCTCTTCCCTCCCCTCCTTCCCCCCCTGCTCCTCTCTTTCTTCCCCCTGCTCCTCTCTCCCCTCCCCTGCTCCTCCCCTGCTCCTCTCCCCTCCCCTGCTCCTCCCCTGCTCCTCTCTTCTCCTTCCCTGTCTGGATCCTGGTGGGATGGCAATGCGCGCCCACAACAGGATGACACATGGCATTATCACCTCCCTCTTCTCTTCCCCCCTCCTTCCCTCCCCTGCTCCTCCCCTGCTCTCTCTTCCCTCCCTGCTCCTCCCCTGCTCCTCTCTTCCGTCCTTCCCTGTCTTGGATGGTGGCATAATGCGCGCCCACAACAGGATGACACATGGCATTATCACCTCCCTCCTCTCTCCCCTCCCCTGCTCCTCACTTCCCTCCCATGCTCCTTCTTTCTTCCCCCTGCTCCTGTCTCCCCTCCCCTGCCCCTCCTCTGCTCCTCTCTTCCCTCCCCTGCTCCTCTCCTTCCCTCCCCTGCTCCTCTCTTCCTTCCCCTCCTTCCCTCCCCTGCTCCTCTCTTCTTCCCTGCTCCTCTCTCCCCTCCCCTGCTCCTCCCCTGCTCCTCTCTCCCCTCCCCTGCTCCTCCCCTGCTCCTCTCTTCCCTCCTTCCCTGTCTTGGATGGTGGCATTAATGCGCGCCCACAACAGGATGACACATGGCATTATCACCTCCCTCCCCTTCAAATGAGAGTGGAGCAATGCCCCTGCGCAGCTTGTGACTGGTTAACTCTATCAGCTATTTGTGGGGATTGCTCCCTAATATGCAGCGTCGACAGATTTCATCAGGCATTTGATGATGGAAATAAACCACTGCCCACAGGGAAATTGAACTGATTAATGGAATTATGTGGTGGAGGGGAGTCAATAAAGGCTGCAGACACTGACACGGGGACCAGCAGAGATGTGTGTCAGGGGCCGAGGGGCTCTTGATTGACAGCAGCATGCTCACCTTGAGCCAGACCTCATTTCTGTTCTCTAACATCATGACGTCTTGGATAGAGAAGACCGTCATCCTGAACATGTAGCAAATAGTCGCATTTATATCGATCATGTTTGATGGATATTGATTTTCAAAATACAATACTTCTTTCTGGAAATGGTTCATTATGATCTTTATTTTGGATGATTTGTATTTTTTGTATTTTCAATTTGATTATTAGAATAATCAGCAGCCAAGAAAGTCCTTTTATTTCTGCACAGATCAAACAAATGTAATAGCTAAATAGCTTTTAGGAAATTAACCCACCATTCAAAATTGAATGATAGTTGGATATTTCTGTCACACAGGGGAAAGGACTAAAAAAGTTGCATATAAATAGAAGATAAATAATGCCAAGGATGAAATTACTCTGATCTAGTCTTAGATCATAGTGCTGGAGCTGTAACATTACAAGCTAATGTACTAAAGCAGGAACACTGAAGAGGCCATTTCCATGAACCTCTCAGGGGTTCAGACGCTGATGTACTGATTTGATGTCATCAACCTGACCGTAAAAGCACTATAAAACTCACCAAGTCACACAGAACAGCATTCAAACACGACTTCTTGTACTTCTGTGCTTATTTCAGGATGGTTTGCACCCACATACGCAGCAGCCCCCTCAGCAGCGTTAAGTGCTCTCTTTGTCCACCTTAATGCGTCTCTGCAGCTCCACAGACAATCACAGTCGCCGCCCCATCACCATCGTGATTCCACATTAAAATTTCTTTTTGTGTGAACTGTTTCTGGAAGTGGATGCAAACAGGTTGCCATGACATTCTGGCAAAGTCGGAATGACAAGAAAGCAAGCCTGTTTTGGGGGTGCGCCGGATAATTTCAGGGCACAACTTGCAATAGAGTCATCATCGTTAATAATGATTGCTACACATCAAAATGTCTGTTGACATGTTCTCAGCAGTTTTTAAGCCCCATCGCAAGACAACAATGTTCAGAGAATACAAATCGGAAATATACTTAATTTCAGTTTACGCATTGATTCACAGCCTAAGAAGCATCTGAGATCAATTAATAAAAATATTCCTTTAGTTTAATTTTAAATTTGCAGACAAAAAACAAACAAACAAACAAACAAAAAAACAGTTTCAACTGGATGTTTATTTTGCAATCTTAAATTACCTCCATCTGAAATGAGATTTTTACAGGAAAAACATTTATATTGTAAATATATCAATACAATTATTCTCCACAGCCTGTTCTTTTCATGTCACATGATCCATTAGGTTGCACTACTTCCGGTGTTGTATAGCGTGGTCGCATTTTTATCCAATCATATTTCAGCTAACGTGTGTTGTCAGGTTCCATGAAATCTGCCTGAGGCCTTCTAATTCAACAGAACGGGCCCCTGGGCGCCTCGTGATCTGATACAGGCATTTATGATAGCCAATCAGATATGGCCTTTCAGGCCACGTGGCCGGCAAGAAGCGCTTACGCTCAAGGTGACATGGACGCGTCCTGTGATTGGAGAAGCGCCCGAAAGGCGCAACTTCGCAAAATAACCAATTTACACCCGGGAATCCGTTAGCTACCGACAGCTAGCACGGTACTTTTTAAAGTGTGTTTATTACTTACGCCAGAAACACGACCGGACAGACATGGTTTGAGCCTCCATGTCCATTAAAAATGACCTGTTGATGCAACACAAACGCATTGTTAAACCATAAAAGCAGGTGTGAACTGTTGCTGAGTGCAGTTTTTATTTAATATGGTTCTTGTCATTTTATTTTCGCGCCATGCTCAATTGTGGTGCATATTCTAAAAAATATTTTAAATTTTTTAATTTGCTTTAATTTTCAATGAATAGTTTAATTCCTTATCATCTTGTTGGTGTCCTATATGAAGTGGCTACAACGCAATTTGTTTCGGTGGACCTATAGAAACTGTTGATTAATATCTTCAAATTGACTTTTATTTTTGACAATATAGGGGATCTTAGTTTCCTAAACCTAACAGTGAATGATTGATTTTAGATGCTCCGGAAATTAAGTGTTGCTGGACTCGCCTATATTAAGGTGATGTAATGTGTAAGTGTGATTCTGTATAATTTCTGGTGTGGAATTGATGCTATTATGAGGTGTATTTATTGAGGTAGGACGTCACTGAAGGCCGCCACTGTGAAGAAAAATATTTTAGATTCTGCAGAAACAAATCACAGTTGAAAAATGAAGAAAAATGAAGTGACAATATGTCAATAGTGTTTTTTAACAGCGGCCTTAAATCTGAAGGCATTTAGATGATACTGTCTCTGGCTGTTAAAAGTTGGCCGTGTAGTGTGATAATATTTCTTAGAGCTCTAAAATTAGGGAACACTTTCGTGTCAAACCGGGTTCCTGTCTTTTCAGGGGTGTAACAGGAGCGCCCTCTAATGTCAACGTAGTGGAACCACCACTAATCCTTCTACAAACAATTTAACTTAATTACAATTAAAATAAAGATTGATTCATGGCGCATATGTTGCATATTTAATTACCCGCAATGTCTGCCTGTTCCATGACTGGTAAAGATGTTTGATCATCAGATGTAAATCTCCTGTTATGTGTATGTGATTATCAACCAAACTTTACAATTCCTTTTACACACCGCCATTGATCTGGGATTTATTTAGAGCATCTTGCACACATCAGAGAACTCTCCATTCCCATTGCAGCTGTGCAGCTCAAAAATTCTTCAATAAAATACTGAAAATGAATTGTAAAACTTGAGAATTGAGGAGTTTCTGGTTTTGTATTCTTTGTAACATTGTTATGTGATGTCAAACAGTAGAAAGATTGAAGCTGCCCAATTGATAAGCTAGAATATAGTTTTCATCTTTGCAGAAGAGTTTTTTATGCTGTGGAAAATTGTGAATCACGTCAAATTATTGTGGAGTAAAAGGTCAGGGAGTATTTACTTTATTTAAATGCATTTGAGCATAAATTCATGAATATTCAGGGGTTTACTTCGACTACTTTTTTCAACAACGGCCTGGCAATTATTACTTTAATAGTCAAAACCATTCCAGACAGTTTATTGGTTTGACAATCAATTGAAAAGTGCGATGGCTCCATGAATCTTCATTTGATGCGCTGTTGCTACTTTAACAAGAGAATATTTTTTTTCATTCCATTACAGTGAACCCAGACTCTGAAAACACAGAGAGTCCAATTAGGGCTGTAGTTTAAAAGCAGGGGAATAAGCTGACCGTGCAGTGCCTCTGCTCCAAATCCCTTTAGTCAAGGCTTCTCTGCAGTGAGCTTCTTTACTGCCGATCCGGCTGAGACCAGACACTAACGCATTTATCTGGAAACCAGACCTGTCACCTAGTAACCCCTGACTACTGACCACAACACTCAAAATCCTTCAGTTGAGTTCATTTTAGCAGAGCAACACATGCATGGTTTTTACACAAGGCGGTTCACTGATAAGACAAAGAGTGAGGTTTCATTGGAGTCTTTGGCAGGTTTTATTTTCTGTTAAAAATATCACATAATCAAAGGAATGTGAAAGGCTGGGAGGTGCACCAGGCCTCAACACCACAGTTAAAAGACAAGCAAGAAAGTTTTCACCATCTCATGGTTGCCTTTAAACAACCTTTTGCCATGTTATTTAATTTTAAAAAAAATGATTTGTGGCACTTTGAAAATCTATTTTTGCACTCCAATAATGAAGGTGTAATGCCATCTGGTAAACTGAGCCCAGTAACAAGTAGGATTTCTGTTGCGTTTCAAGACCATGATAATAAATGTCTTCATTTTAAATGGGCAAGTTAAGATAATCAGCTTAAGTTGAGTGCTGCTTGAACATGAAATATTATAATTCATGTTTCCCTAAAAATCTCATGACGTCAAAGTGAATTGACCCTTTGATAATGTCACTTCTTTATTTTATCCAGATAGAATCAGGAGGTCACAGTGTCCCCCGACTACCAGAATCTGATAAGGTCATCCGATTGAATGTTTGTGCAAGATCAAATAAGATACTCAGGAGTTCTTGAGATATCTTCAGACTGAAACAGAGGAGGAATAGAGAGCTGGAAAAAGGAACAGACACTGACTCTCATTTGCATGCCTGACTCCTGTACACCATTGCTGCGGTAAACTGCTTCTGAACAGAATAATTATCCTTCCATGGGCTGTCCCTACTCTGGGAAACTTCGCAGAGTCTTGGATGAAGCGTGTGGTGAAGGTGACACACTCCTGTAAAACCTCACAACATGAAAACCTGACAAACACCTCCCAATCAAACCCATGCAGTTCTTTGTGTAATTTGAAAAAAATCACACATGACACATCATGGTTTTATTCTACTGTTTGTTAAGGTTTGGGTTTTTACATAAAAAATCCCCAAAACTAGTTTTTATTGAATTAATCAAACTGGCAGTACTCCTGGACTGCAGGTAAGCACTCATCCAGTCTTCCGGGGCACACAGAGAGCTCCAGAGTGGAGCCAACACAGGAGTCAAGTTCCGTGCACTCTCCACTCCTGCAGGGCGACATGGAGACCAGCGAAAACACCAAAACCCTCCAACGTTGGTAGACAGGCGCTCTGTCCTTAAATAGGTGGCCTGATGTAAATTGCTGACAGGTGGGCCCGCCTTCAGCACCAGCACCAGCTGCAGCAAATCAGCTCCTCCATGCCCCCTGCAGGAAAAGCCAAACACACAACCCGGAACCCTGGACCCCGATAGTTTGTTATATATATCATTTAGCCAGTTTTAAGCTGAACAATTCTAATTTAAAACAAAGGAATTTAATTGCTAAATATATCTTTTGCATTCTCTTGAGTGGTACTGGTTTAGTACTGGGACACCAGCAGCAGCAGCAGAACAGAGTTAAAGATTTTCATGTGATTTCTTTGGCGGAGAATGTATAATTGTACAATGACTGGGACATCTGGTAGTGGCCGACACCAACAAGCAGGAATGAAGGTGGGGTGTCGGGTTAAGACGTACCGCAGCGCACTCTCCAGGGATTGGTTGGCCCTCTTGGTCTGACTGTTCGACTTGGGTGGTACCGAGAAGAGAGGCTCGGCATAGCTCCTCTACATCCTCCTATAGAATGCCATCCAGACCCGACAGGTGAATTGGAGACCCTGGTCAGAAACAATGCTGTTTGGAAACCTGTGCAGGTGAAAAACTTGCTTAACAAACTAAGACAGCAGAGGAGAGCTTTGACAGGGGAATTAAGTGTACAGCCTTCACGAAACATTTGTCCACTGAGTGGTGGTGTTACCATTGGAGCTAGGGTAAACAAGGACTTCAGATGCCCCGTTGGTCCAAAGGAAAGGCTAAAGGGTGGATGTCAGGCTGGTAAGACAATCCATCACCTTGCTATAGTCTTGGATGAGCTAGTGGCAGAGACAGCAGTCGTACGGGACATGGGAAGGCATGGAGAGAGCTCACGCTTTGCTGGATGCTTCTCCAAAGTAATGGTACTACTCAGAGACTGCTGACAGATCAAAAGGCTCAGAGAGAGGAAGCACAGATGCTGACTGGGACTAGAGAGCTAAGTGGAAATATTTTGACAAGCGGTGCTCCAGCTAGTTTAAACGCTAGCTGTCTAAAATGGGGATTATAAAGTGTAAACTATGGCAAGCCAAAAAACAGCAGGGGAGAAAGACGAGGGAGTAACACCAGTTACCAGATAATGACAGACAGGGGTATGGTCCTGTGTGGGGTATGGTACCAAGACCGGACGTAGTCTTTGGTTCAGGGAATTTGGTCTGTCTGACCACCTCTCGGTTGATGAAACAAAGGCTCTGGAATCCACGAAGGAGCATGAAGACTAACCAGTTAACTAGTATCAGTTTAAAAAAGCCACGGCCCTTTGGCCTTTTTGCCACGTCGGGGTTTTGGCTTCCAAAAAGAGCAGAATTGTCCTGACAGCAGATGGGTGGAACTGGGTCCCACTGGTTTGGCACTGATGCACATCTTCCTATTCTGTGTTTCCAATCCTCAACGCTGCCCGTTCACTTCTGCAGGTCTTCAGACCTTCTTGATGCAGAACCTGGTATCTCAGTCTTGCTAAAGTTTGTGAGGCTAAACTATTTTCCACAGTATTTAGACATTACACAATGTGTATGAATGTGTTAGAGGGTACTCACAGGGTCAAAAGAAGGAAGGTTATAGGGGGCGCTCTTCCAGCCCAGGAAGAACTCCTCGGGCGTATGGAACGTAAACCAATGTTCAACGCAAACTACAACAACAAAAAGGGATAAAAAGATTCCTGATGCAACCAGATTCCGATGCAACCACATTCTCAAATGCTAAAGGCAGTATCTCTGACGACTTTGCATAAAGACCTCAGAACAGGTAAACATGAGACGGAAGGCCTGAGGGGGGGGAGCAGCAGGACAAACAGGTATAAATTGTAGAGGACTCACCAGCCTGTCACTACAGGAGAAATCCTTCTTCCTGCCTGGAGCCCACTTCTCTGGCCGACCTGCAGCATCTTCACAGAGAGGTACCTTTAAAACCTTTGTCCTACGTTCTACTTCAGGCCGTCTGGCAAAGCTACTGGGCATTTCAAGCACTTTATTATAACAATAGTCGTCAAAAGGCAGAAAATTAGTCAGTCATAGTGCATGAAAAGAGATATAAAAACATACTGAACAACATCAGGTACCATTGAACCTAAACATGTTGCTCTCTAAATATTAGAGTGTTATATCTGCTATATTATAACATTGTAACACTGTTGCACTTAGAAATATAATTAAAAAGCACACATATGTCCTCACAGGTATTTGGGATATGTTAAAAAAGGATCTGACCTGTTGATATTCTGAAGCATCTACAAAATGCTAAACTAATAAATTAATCTCTTATTAAATATTTACAAATAAAAGATGCAACTGTATCTTTATAAGACTTACAGATTAATAATCCCACAGTCGTAGGACAGTTCAGGTTCAAGCTGAATTAACATTTTTATATTGTGATCAAGTCAAGGCAGGAAAATAACTGACAGCTTGTCAGTCGCACCCTGCAGAACTGACAGCACCTGATCCAAGGAACAGATTATTATTTTCATCATTATTTTAAAACCACCTTACTTAGAAAATAACTCACCTCCAACATAAAAACTTCTGGCCAGATCAACAGTCACGTCATCATTGGCCTGAATGGGGGAAACAACAATAAGCTTAAACTAGTAAAAATGATCCACCTGAGGCGACTGTAGCACAGAGGAATACCAAAAACAGGCCCTGATTATGATAGACAGCTTTCTCAGTAATTACCTTGTCACACAAGTAATTAAACTGTCAGGTTCCCAGTTTCTGGGAACTCTTTTGCAGGGTTTCTCCTGCGGGGGGCGTGGTGGAGCCATGCCTCAGCCACAGGTGGTGCCGGGGACTGGTGCACCTGCAGACTATTGTAATCAAGCCACCTATTTATGGACTGTTCTCACGGTTGGCCAGCGTTGGCGTGTTTTGTCGTTTTCGGAAAACCCCGGGCTGTACCCTCCTGGACTTTCGTGAGACTGTTTCCTTCGTGGATTACTTTTTGAACCCGTTATCGGATTATTGTTTTTTCTTAATCCTTCATGGACTGCTTTTTGTCGTAAGTTTACATTACCTGTTTTGATTAAGCACCGAGTCGTGGTCTCCACGCCTTTTTTGAGTTCTATAAACTTTAATAAAGCTTCTGGGAACGATACGCCACTGTGTCCTGCCTGCTTTCGGGTGCTGATACAACCACTCGTAACATTACACGCCAACCAACATGGATCCGGCGGATCAGGACGCAGTGCGCCGTACATTGGAGGCTCAGGGAAGGTTGCTGGGTCAACACGACCAGCTCCTCACCGACATCTGGACCTCTCTCCAGACTCTTAACGCCAGCGTGACGAACCTGCTTGAGGTCACCTCCTCGTCAGGGACTTTGGCACCTGCCCAGGAGATTCCCGATCTGTCCCAGGTTCCGAGGGAGTACCATGACCTAGGCGAGGTCTTCTGCAAGCAGCGGGCGCTCTCCCTTCCGCCCCATCGGCCGTATGACTGTGCCATCGATCTCCTCCCCGGGGCCACGTTACCATCGAGCCGACTCTACAACCTCTCCAGGGCGGAACGGGAGGCGATGGAGAATTATATTGGAGAGTCCCTAGCTTCTGGCCTGATCAGACCCTCCTCTTCTCCAGTTGGTGCTGGTTTTTTCTTTGTGCAGATGAAGGATGGAACCCTGCGCCCCTGCATTGATTATCGGTCCCTGAACGAAATCACAATCAAAAATAAGTATCCACTACCCCTCCTCGACGCGGCCTTCGCTCCTCTACACCGGGCCCAGGTTTTTTCTAAATTAGACCTTCGGAGCGCATACCATCTTGTGCGGATTCGAGAAGGGGATGAGTGGAAAACAGCCTTCAACACCCCTTTGGGCCATTTTGAGTATCTGGTGATGCCGTTTGGACTCACCAACGCCCCCGCCGTGTTTCAGGCCCTTGTCAACGACGTGCTCCGGGACATGTTAAATAAGTTCATCTTTGTGTACCTTGATGACATCCTGATCTTTTCCGAGTCTGAGGAGGAGCACGTCCAGCATGTTCGGCTCGTTCTCCAACGGCTCCTGGAGAACCGACTTTTTGTTAAAGCTGAGAAATGCGACTTCCACACCACCTCCATCTCTTCCTGGGCTTCGTGGTGGCGCGGGGACAGCTTTCGCCAGACCCAGCCAAGGTGAGGGCGGTAATGGAATGGTCAACTCCTTCCTCCCCTAGGCAGTTGCAGCAGTTCCTGGGCTTCGCTAATTTCTACCGTCGCTTCATCCGCGACTACAGCAAGGTGGCCGCCCCACTCACCAGGCTCACTTCCACCCTACTTAGCTTCCGCTGGACTCCCGAGGCCGAAACTGCTTTCAACAGACTGAAGGGCCTGTTCTCGTCGTCACCTATTCTCACTCACCCCGACCCCAGTCGGCAGTTCGTGGTTGAGGTGGACGCTTCAGATGTGGGAGTTGGGGCCGTCCTGTCCCAAAGGAGCGGGGAGGACCAGAAGCTCCATCCGTGTGCCTTTTTTAGTCACCGGCTCTCACCCGCAGAATGGAATTATGACGTGGGAAATAAGGAGCTCCTGGCCGTGGTCCTGGCGCTCCAGGAGTGGAGGCATTGGCTGGAGGGCGCCACCCAGCCATTTATCGTATGGACAGACCACAATAACCTCACATACCTCCGGAACGCCAAGAGGCTTAGCTCCCGGCAGGCTCGGTGGGCTCTATTCTTAGGGAGGTTTTGGTTCACTCTTACTTACCGTCCTGGATCGCGTAACCTGAAACCCGACGCCCTTTCCCGTCAGTTTGCCTCCGAGCCTGGGGAGATGGACCCGGACCCCATATTACCCCTCTCCTGCATCCTGGGGGCTGCATCCTGGCAGGTGGAAGAGAGGGTCCGCGAAGCCCAGCAATCTGCCCCGGATCCTGGGGGATGTCCTCCAAACCGGTTGTTCGTCCCGGTGGCGGTGCGCTCAGAGGTGCTGCACTGGGCCCATTCGTCGCGATTAACCTGTCATCCAGGAGTCAACCGCTCGTTACACTTCCTCCGGCAGCGTTTCTGGTGGCCCTCCATGGCCCGGGACACCAAGGACTACATAGCTGCCTGCCCGTGTGTGTTCTAGGGGGAAGGCCTCCCATCGGCCACCGGCAGGACTCCTTCAGCCCCTGGAGATTCCTCAACGACCGTGGTCACATATAGCAGTGGACTTCATCACCGGCCTCCCTCCTTCCCAGGGTCATGAAGTCGTTCTCACCGTGGTCGATCGTTTCTCTAAGTCGGCCCACTTTATTCCCCTACCCAAGCTCCCGTCGGCAGCAGAGACTGGAGAGCTCCTGGTCCAGCATGTGTTCCGCCTCCACGGATTACCTACTGACATAGTTTCGGATCGGGGTCCACAGTTCTGCTCACAGGTTTGGAGGTCCTTTTGCTCGGCGCTGGGAGCCTCGGTCAGTCTTACGTCTGGGTACCACCTACAGGCCAACGGGCAGGCCGAGAGAACCAACCAGAGCCTGGAGGACGCCCTAAGGCGTGTGGCAGCCCAAGACCCATCCTCCTGGAGCACCTACCTGCCATGGGTGGAGTACGCCCACAACTCCTTGGTTTCTGCCTCCACTGGTCTGTCTCCCTTCATGGCTTCCCTGGGCTACCAGCCTCCATTGTTCGAGGGGCAGGAGGAGGAGGTTGCTGTACCGTCAGTGCAGGCCAACATTCGCCATTGCAGGAGGGTGTGGAGGCAGGTCCGTTCGACTCTACTGCGGACTTCTCGTCGATCCCAACTGCAGGCCAATCGACATCGGACGCCAGCCCCCTCCTATCAACCAGGTCAGAAGGTCTGGTTGTCCACCAAGGACCTTCCACTCCAGGTCGAGTCTCGGAAGCTGGCTCCTCGCTTCGTGGGTCCCTTTGAGGTGGATCGGATGGTGAACCCTGCAGCCGTCCGCCTGAAGCTTCCCCCAGCGTTGAGGATACACCCCACCTTCCATGTTTCCAAGGTAAAGCCCGTTGCAGAGTCGGATCTGGTTCCCCCGTCTGACCCTCCACCTCCTCCCCGCATTGTGGACGGAGGCCCTGCCTATACGGTCCGGCGTATCCTGGACGTCCGCCGACGAGGCCGTGGCTTCCAGTTCCTAGTCGACTGGGAGGGGTATGGTCCGGAGGAGCGATCATGGGTTCCCCGCCAGTTCATTTTAGATACCAGCCTCCTCCGCGATTTCTACCATGCCCACCCGGAGAAGCCTGGAAGGACGCCAGGAGGCGCCCCTGGGGGGGGGGGGGGTAATGTCAGGTTCCCAGTTTCTGGGAACTCTTTTGCAGGGTTTCTCCTGCGGGGGGCGTGGTGGAGCCATGCCTCAGCCACAGGTGGTGGGGCGGGGACTGGTGCACCTGCAGACTATTGTAATCAAGCCACCTATTTATGGACTGTTCTCACGGTTGGCCAGCGTTGGCGTGTTTTGTCGTTTTCGGAAAACCCCGGGCTGTACCCCTGGACTTTCGTGAGACTGTTTCCTTCGTGGATTACTTTTTGAACCCGTTATCGGATTATTGTTTTTTCTTAATCCTTCATGGACTGCTTTTTGTCGTAAGTTTACATTACCTGTTTTGATTAAGCACCGAGTCGTGGTCTCCACGCCTTTTTTGAGTTCTATAAACTTTAATAAAGCTTCTGGGAACGATACGCCACTGTGTCCTGCCTGCTTTCGGGTCCTGATACAACCACTCGTAACATAAACATTCCCATCACTGGTTTTCTATAGAGACCAGGACCACTGGCCACGAACACCTGAGACACAACAGAGACGGACACATTAGGCAATAGTGAGGAGAAAAGGCTCCGAGTCGGGCTTGGGTGCCACCAACCTGCACAGCAAGCTGCAGCGTGGCCAGGACGTCCTCCACTTTAGACTTGAAGACTTCTGGTCTCAGCTTTCCTTTAGCGATCCCCATTTGATTAGTAAAGAATGCAACCTGCAGAAAAAGAGCGAGGATAGTCGATAATATGCACTGGTGAATTACAAAGAGGCCAAAACAACGATGGTGTTTCTTTCATTATTGCAGTTTGAAGCTATTAAATTGAACTCCTGCCCACCTTGTATCCATTTTGAAGCAAGCTCGCAAGTCTTGGCTTAATCTCTGGGTACAGAATCCTTTTAATCAAACATAGAAATGAAAGGAAATATTGAAATGTGTCCCAGGTAGGCAACTGGATGAGTGAATTTAAACATGTAGATGTAGACAAGCCAAGACCAAGGCGTACTTCCAATCATTTGGAGCGGTAGGGAAGACTTTGCCAGACTGGTGGTGATAATGCAGCCTCTATATCAAACCCAGCAATCTGAACAGGAAGAGAGTGGAGGAGAAAGTGAGGATAAGTTGCACACAATATTAAGCCGTCTCTAATTCTGATAGCGAGCTGACGTGAACATTTTAACGTTGCACAGTCAGCTCGACAACCCTCTTCTATTCTCTGGCATCAGTAAATGCTGTGCAGCTGAGGTCACCTTGTCACGCCCTTTAACACCTGCAGCAGTGTAAAGTAACAGGTTGCCAATCTGTTGCCAGCTGCTCTTTAGGCAGCCTGTCGGTTCTGAGCATGAAGAGGTGCCGTCTTTGCTTTCGGGTGTGAACTTCTCTGCCATCTCCTGAAGGTGCTTGAGCTTCTCCTCTGCTCGTCTCTCCTCCTCGTCTCCTTCCTCTTCCTCTTCATCCTCACTCTTTCTTTGGTGTTTAACCTCAGCATCCTCTTTTCAGGACTAAGTTTTCTTTTGAGAACTAAAAAAAAAAAGACAACACAACTTCAGGAGAAAATGCAATAATACAATCAGACCAAATGATACACACTTTGGTTCTGTGCCAATTTACCTTCATGGGAGAGGAGTAGAAAAGAAATCCTTGATACTGCGCTTGGGATTTGCACTCACTGTGTCTCTTTGCTTCCCCCTTGTGTCTTATCTTTAGCTTTTTCTCCTTTCTTTACAGTGCTGGTAGCTGTTCTATTTGAATTCAAATCAAAGCACAGCTTAAATGGGTGGTTTTGGTTGACAAGGTAGAGAGTACCTCCGTCAGTGAGAGTCCCTGACAGGCCCTGGCCAAGCGGTACACCATCCAGGAAAGTAGGATTTGGTCCCAACTAAAGAAGACAAATTAGCAATCACAAACGTTGTTATACAGAGGGCACAGAGTTTAAAGGACAGAGGCAATGTGGGTGGAACAGCAATGCCATCAATCTTCAGACATTCACAGCTGATGTTTGAAAAGTGTTGCGTCAGAGACAAGAACTGATCTACCTGTTTGTGGTCAATGAGCCAAATGTCAGTGATGTGGGTCTGTTCATACCTGCGTAACAACAACGTCCTGGTCTGCATAGCAAGCTACCACTTTCACTGAAAGACAGAAAAAGATTTACTCTTTCAAAATAAACACCCTTATTTCGATGGTTACTATCTTGTACCATCAGTAGCATGCCTTTGACCAAATACTCATTTCACTATGGCTTGGATGACGGAAAAAAATCCCGATTTCACAATTAATTGGGCCACATTTCCTTACCCTGGTTCCGAGAACATTTCTTGTCGGTGACTCTGGTGTCCGGACTTCGGCCGAGAACCACAGGACGTCCATCCTCAAGAGAGATCCGAGCTCCGGTCTGGCTGACGAGCGTACACGACATCTGGGAGCCTTATTGCGTCGTATCGTGTCGAATGTAAAGTTTAGATGTATGAATGAACATAAACGAGGAGATGAAATTATCGTGACAAAGTCTAAAGCGTACAAATTCTTCGATTCGATCAAACTTTTCGGCATCAGTAGAAAGAAACCACCACTTTGGCTGTGTCCGAAACCACCCCCTATACCCTACATCAGGGGTGGGGAACCCTTTTCATATCGAGGGCCATTTCATTTTTATAAAGTCCTCCGAGGGCCATACTATTATGAACACATACCTAGGGATGCAAAAAAAAAAGACAAAAAAAAGAGTCTATAACCACTGTGTTACCAAGGACCTTCCACTCCAGGTCGAGTCTCGGAAGCTGGCTCCTCGCTTCGTGGGTCCCTTTGAGGTGGATCGGATGGTGAACCCTGCAGCCGTCCGCCTGAAGCTTCCCCCAGCGTTGAGGATACACCCCACCTTCCATGTTTCCAAGGTAAAGCCCGTTGCAGAGTCGGATCTGGTTCCCCCGTCTGACCCTCCACCTCCTCCCCGCATTGTGGACGGAGGCCCTGCCTATACGGTCCGGCGTATCCTGGACGTCCGCCGACGAGGCCGTGGCTTCCAGTTCCTAGTCGACTGGGAGGGGTATGGTCCGGAGGAGCGATCATGGGTTCCCCGCCAGTTCATTTTAGATACCAGCCTCCTCCGCGATTTCTACCATGCCCACCCGGAGAAGCCTGGAAGGACGCCAGGAGGCGCCCCTTGGGGGGGGGGGTAATGTCAGGTTCCCAGTTTCTGGGAACTCTTTTGCAGGGTTTCTCCTGCGGGGGGCGTGGTGGAGCCATGCCTCAGCCACAGGTGGTGCCGGGGACTGGTACACCTGCAGACTATTGTAATCAAGCCACCTATTTATGGACTGTTCTCACGGTTGGCCAGCGTTGGCGTGTTTTGTCGTTTTCGGAAAACCCCGGGCTGTACCCTCCTGGACTTCGTGAGACTGTTTCCTTCGTGGATTACTTTTTGAACCCGTTATCGGATTATTGTTTTTCTTAATCCTTCATGGACTGCTTTTTGTCGTAAGTTTACATTACCTGTTTTGATTAAGCACCGAGTCGTGGTCTCCACGCCTTTTTTGAGTTCTATAAACTTTAATAAAGCTTCTGGGAACGATACGCCACTGTGTCCTGCCTGCTTTCGGGTCCTGATACAACCACTCGTAACATAAACATTCCCATCACTGGTTTTCTATAGAGACCAGGACCACTGGCCACGAACACCTGAGACACAACAGAGACGGACACATTAGGCAATAGTGAGGAGAAAAGGCTCCGAGTCGGGCTTGGGTGCCACCAACCTGCACAGCAAGCTGCAGCGTGGCCAGGACGTCCTCCACTTTAGACTTGAAGACTTCTGGTCTCAGCTTTCCTTTAGCGATCCCCATTTGATTAGTAAAGAATGCAACCTGCAGAAAAAGAGCGAGGATAGTCGATAATATGCACTGGTGAATTACAAAGAGGCCAAAACAACGATGGTGTTTCTTTCATTATTGCAGTTTGAAGCTATTAAATTGAACTCCTGCCCACCTTGTATCCATTTTGAAGCAAGCTCGCAAGTCTTGGCTTAATCTCTGGGTACAGAATCCTTTTAATCAAACATAGAAATGAAAGGAAATATTGAAATGTGTCCCAGGTAGGCAACTGGATGAGTGAATTTAAACATGTAGATGTAGACAAGCCAAGACCAAGGCGTACTTCCAATCATTTGGAGCGGTAGGGAAGACTTTGCCAGACTTGGTGGTGATAATGCAGCCGTCTATATCAAACCCAGCAATCTGAACAGGAAGAGAGTGGAGGAGAAAGTGAGGATAAGTTGCACACAATATTAAGCCGTCTCTAATTCTGATAGCGAGCTGACGTGAACATTTTAACGTTGCACAGTCAGCTCGACAACCCTCTTCTATTCTCTGGCATCAGTAAATGCTGTGCAGCTGAGGTCACCTTGTCACGCCCTTTAACACCTGCAGCAGTGTAAAGTAACAGGTTGCCAATCTGTTGCCAGCTGCTCTTTAGGCAGCCTGTCGGTTCTGAGCATGAAGAGGTGCCGTCTTTGCTTTCGGGTGTGAACTTCTCTGCCATCTCCTGAAGGTGCTTGAGCTTCTCCTCTGCTCGTCTCTCCTCCTCGTCTCCTTCCTCTTCCTCTTCATCCTCACTCTTTCTTTGGTGTTTAACCTCAGCATCCTCTTTTTCAGGACTAAGTTTTCTTTTTGACGACTAAAAAAAAAAAGACAACACAACTTCAGGAGAAAATGCAATAATACAATCAGACCAAATGATACACACTTTGGTTCTGTGCCAATTTACCTTCATGGAGAGGTAGAAAAGAAATCCTTGATACTGCGCTTGGGATTTGCACTCACTTGTGTCTCTTTGCTTCCCCCTTGTGTCTTATCTTTAGCTTTTTCTCCTTTCTTTACAGTGCTGGTAGCTGTTCTATTTGAATTCAAATCAAAGCACAGCTTAAATGGGTGGTTTTGGTTGACAAGGTAGAGAGTACCTCCGTCAGTGAGAGTCCCTGACAGGCCCTGGCCAAGCGGTACACCATCCAGGAAAGTAGGATTTGGTCCCAACTAAAGAAGACAAATTAGCAATCACAAACGTTGTTATACAGAGGGCACAGAGTTTAAAGGACAGAGGCAATGTGGGTGGAACAGCAATGCCATCAATCTTCAGACATTCACAGCCGATGTTTGAAAAGTGTTGCGTCAGAGACAAGAACTGATCTACCTGTTTGTGGTCAATGAGCCAAATGTCAGTGATGTGGGTCTGTTCATACCTGCGTAACAACAACGTCCTGGTCTGCATAGCAAGCTACCACTTTCACTGAAAGACAGAAAAAGATTTACTCTTTCAAAATAAACACCCTTATTTCGATGGTTACTATCTTGTACCATCAGTAGCATGCCTTTGACCAAATTACTCATTTCACTATGGCTTGGATGACGGAAAAAATCCCGATTTCACAATTAATTGGGCCACATTTCCTTACCCTGGTTCCGAGAACATTTCTTGTCGGTGACTCTGGTGTCCGGACTTCGGCCGAGAACCACAGGACGTCCATCCTCAAGAGAGATCCGAGCTCCGGTCTGGCTGACGAGCGTACACGACATCTGGGAGCCTTTATTGCGTCGTATCGTGTCGAATGTAAGTTTAGATGTATGAATGAACATAAACGAGAGAGATGAAATTATCGTGACAAAGTCTAAAGCGTACAAATTCTTCGATTCGATCAAACTTTTCGGCGTCAGTAGAAAGAAACCACCACTTTGGCTGTGTCCGAAACCACCCCTATACCCTACATCAGGGGTGGGGAACCCTTTTCATATCGAGGGCCATTTCAATTTTTATAAAGTCCTCCGAGGGCCATACTATTATGAACACATACCTAGGGATGCAAAAAAAAAAAGACAAAAAAAAGAGTCTATAACCACTGTGTTACTAAGTCTCATGATTGCTGCATTTGAGTTTGAATTATTTATTTAGCACACATGCATATAAAAATCACCAAATAAATAGAATAAAATGACAAGTAAAATATGTTTTCATGATCATACAAAACAATAAAAAGAGGTGCAGAGTTGAGGCAAGAGACCCGTAAGGGCCTGTTCGAGGCCTCTACTCACAAAAACTGCAATACAACAAGATAATCAAGAAAATAAATGAAAAGAAAGAAAGATAAAGACAATAATAATAATAACAACTAGAAAGCACTCGGAGAGCGCAGACCTCCGCCAAGCGCAACAATTCCTGGCATATTGTGATTTCCACCATAATATTAGTCCCACATATACTTTGACTACATATTTAGATTCCTTGACCATAAAAATATACCGTTAGCCACTGGAATCATAACAATATATGTCTTAGTTCAGTAGTTATTCACGAAAAAAATTCACGCTTTGAAACAATTTTACTTTGTCCGGCGCGAGCGCCTCAGCGGCGGCTACGAGGCGCGTTCACGAACTCTCCTTCGGCATGAGGTTTCAGCTTCGTGGCTATTAATTCACTCACCACAAAACTTGCACGCGTAATATTCTCTGTCGGTACATGGTCGTGTGAAAGCTGCTTGTTGAGCCTCCAAACTCCGGCGAAGAGCATTAATTTTATCCAAACTCATCTGTCCTTTCAACTCGTCGAGTTTAGCGTTTTTCGCTAAGCATTTTTCGTCCGTGTCAATCAGTCCAGCCCACTACGTACATCACATGCTGTGTTCACTGACCCTGACCTTGACTCGGACATAACATAACCGTCTGTTTTATCTCAGAAAACGGGAAAATATTTCATCTTGTTACGAAAGAAATTTCAGGATACAAAAGGCAAAAATACGCCTACCGCTGCTACTCGCAGCTCGCGGAGTTTAGCGAACGGTCCCACTGTATAAGTGCACATATAAAATATAAAAATCTTATTGCGTTGCGGGCCGGTAGAAATGGTCTCGTAGGCCGTATACGGCCCGGAGGCCGGAGGTTCCCCACCCCTGCACTAATGGCACCGAAAACGGCTGTCTCTCCGGCTTCCTGAGAACCCCACAAGCTCGATGGTGTCAGATAAAATCAGCTCCGGTGATAAATTCCATGAGATGGTGGAACACTGCCTGGTACCTCCGGGTAGTTGTGATATGGACAGTCCCTTTGCCAATGACCATACCCTTTGCAGGCATGACACTGATCTCGGCCTAAGTACCCGCCTATCAAGCCGTATCCCTGCCCGCCGCGTCTCCCACACATGCCTCCCCTTGGACTGACCCAATACGGGTTTATCGGAGCAAAATCTTGCTGCAGACCTAACTGATCTGGCTGCACCTGCCGAGGAAACTGCTGAACCATCTGTTTCTCTTCCTTGTGTTTATCATTTAGCTTTTTCCGTGCTTCATCTAACTGCATTTCTAGGAGCTGTTCCTGCGCTGTCATCACCTCCTCTTTCTTTCCCTGTTGTTTAGAACCAGGATGGCACCCTGTGGCACACATCCATTCCTCTTTACACCTTGCAAGGAATCCATGTGCCGACTCACTTTCCTCCCACTTAAATCTTAAATTCTGCATTGCTCCTGGAGATACTGGAAATATCTGTCTCATAGCTTCACCAACCCTGGTTGCACATGGGCCAAAACGTGCAGCATTAGGTCTGTCTTTAATGCCTGCTGCTACCTCAACTTTATCCAAATCCCAGAGAGACACTTGTCTCCCTAAAATTCCTCTAAAGTCTCCCATTGCCAGCTGCATGCTCTGTGTTAAACTGAAAAGGGTAGACCTCCACTTGCCGCCTCCCTCTGCAGGTGGGGGCATCTTATCCACCAAACAATTAGTGTCTGTGATAGCAAATGGAACATATACTGGTTCCTGTCCTCCTCTTTTCTGTATCAGAGGGGCCTGTAGCTGCGGCATTCCTGAAACGGGCCCCTTACTCCTTGTGTGTATTCCTGTTTGACCCGCCTCCTCATTATTTATGGTCCCTGTCAATGGTACGCCTCTATACTCACACTCACTCTCTTCCCATGATTCTAATTCATATAATTCTGTCTGAGCTTCAACAGGCTCCTGAACCTCCAATTCTCCAATAAATGTAGCCGGAATTTTGAAGGTATCTGTCTTATTCTCGCTCTCCTCTTTATCACTGCCATAAATCAATCTTGCCTTCTCCTCCCTGTGCTCAGCCCTGGCAAATCCTCCTGAGGGATCAGCTCTTTTCACTTGTTTTGTTTGATTGCTAAGTGTTTTAAAGACATGTAATGCAGATTTTTGACTGTCCTGTTTTTTAAATATAGTTTGTTGGGAGATTTTAGGGCAACCCACCTGAGCTTCTTCTCTAAATTCAATTTTTCCTAAGTTATCTTCAACCTCTTCCTGTCCCTGATTAATCATTCTAACCTGTCTCCGAAGTTCACCCACTGTCTCACGTAACTCCTGCATTTCTTCATTTCTGTCCACATCTAACTGACCACTGTTAATAGTCAAAACTGGCAATTGATATGGGGGTGGGGAAGAGGTAGTAGGTAATGATGGATAAAGAGTGGTGTTAAGTGTCAGTGTCTGGTTTGGATCTTCTAATGGAGGCTTCTCTACATTAGGCACTCGTGTGACCCCCCTAGATCTGCAATAGTGCACCGCTGCACATGTCACAGCCACAACATGTATCCTTCGACGCTTATCTTCTAACTCCTTACCCTGTTTTTGCCATGATTTTCCTGCTATAAAACCTAATTTTGGATTATCAAGATGATCCTGTAATATAGTGTGAATTTCTGACTCCCACTTACACAATGCTTCAGCTAAATTAACCTTCACCTCTGGAGGGGGAAGTATCTTTTGCTTCTGAGCTTCCTTCCACAACTTTTTTATTGCATCCAATTCTCTTTCCCTGTCCCTTCTTTCATGCCACTCACCACCTGATCAAGAGTCCACTTCCACTGTTCTTCCACAGACCGAGGATAGGGAGAGCATTCTCCCTGATCCCAACACGTTTTGCCACATTCCAGTTCCATCTTTAACTATGCTCCCAAGTGAGATTGAATGTGAATGACTCCAACGGTCAACTCAATGCCTCAGTGAAACAAGCTTCTAGATCAAACGTCTTTGATCCGGTTCCACTCTGGGGGTTAATTCCCAAGGACAAAGAGCCTTTTAATTCACGTTCACTCTGGCACTTTTCCAACCCACAAAAACACAAATCTCGGGCGTCGAGAGTGTCCGTCCCGTCAACTGCGCTCCGAGTCCCAACCCAAATCTTTTTCATATACAGTGCACTGTATATGAAATACAGCACTGTACTAGTTCCGGTTTACTCTAACCGTACTTACGGACTCGAACCGTACTCATTTACGGACTCGAACCGCACTTACTAACGGACTCGAACCGTTCTTACTTACGGACTCGAACCGTACTTACTAACGGACTCGAACCGTTCTTATTTACGGACTCTAACCGCACTTACTAACGGACTCGAACCGTACTTATTTACGGACTCGAACCGCACTTACTAACGGACTCGAACCGTTCTTATTTACGGACTCGAACCGTTCTTATTTACGGACTCGAACCGCACTTACTAACGGACTCGAACCGTTCTTATTTATGGACTCTAACCGCACTTACTAACGGACTCGAACCGTACTTATTTACGGACTCGAACCGCGCTTACTAACGGACGCGAACCGTTCTTATTTACGGACTCTAACCGTAATTCCTGCAGTCATTTCAATATTTTCTATATTTGTATCTGGAATTTATAACTAGGACACTTCAATTGACAGTGACGACAAATTTTCTGGAATTGCCAATGTGCAGAACTTTTGATTAAACAGGTGTCTGCTTACCTTTTATTAGGGATCCCTTTGTCGTCAGTTGTCCTCCGAAGTGACCGTTGTTGAATTCTTTGCCTCAGATGACTTTTCTGTCTTCATCACGTCGGGGTAACCAAATTGTTGGATTGCAATACCTCTCGTGTGTCACTGCCAATCCGCGTGTTCTTTAAATGAAGACTTCAAGTAAACAAATGTCAATTTTAAAATGTATTTAGCAAACAGAATCAATTCAAGATACAAATATTACAGAGCTCCGGGCCAGTTCATAACCCTAGCAACAACAGAATCAATTGTCAGGGCATGAAGTCTGACAACCTAACTATCCCTTGACCCAGTTTATATAGAAAGACATATGTAATTATTGATGCTAATTCAGTCCAATCCAGTCCTTCTTCTTGGGTGACTTCATCTTCTTCTTCCTGCCTCATTTGGTGTTGGTGCAGTCCTTCTCCATTGTCTTCTCAGATGGCCAGGTCAGCGGTCTTATTCCTGTGCAGGAACTTATCAATCACCAGTAAATTATGCTGTCATATTTTACGATGAGGGTCTACCATTTCCTGTCTGCCTGGCTCCAACTGTCTAAGCAGTATTCATGTCAAAGAAGGGTCAACTGACTTGCTTATGTGTATTCCTACTAAAGATTATATAGTATTCCTAACTTCTAAACTAACTGTAACATAAAACAAAAACATATAGTCTAACACATGCTAATAAGATAAAAGATGCTAACAATATAAACTAATTCTCTTCACCACATAGATTCTAGTTAAGTTTCCAAACAAGTTAACTTCACTGTGTTGCAATTTGAAATTATATTAGCATTAAAATGATATTAAAATATAAAAGTAATGCAATTATTTTAACGTCAGTCCTAGAGTATAATGTTATACTATGTGTAACAGCCTAGGACGGCCTGGCCAACCCGCGGCTCTTTGCCTGGTTTCATGCGGCTCTAACTTCATATCGAAGTTTGGGTTTGTGTTTTTTTAATGTGCGTGTTCGCTTCGCACGAGTTCAGTACGGTCTTTTTCCAAAAGCGCGTGCGCGTTAGATGAAAATACCGCAAAGTTTCTCAGTAGGGACGAGATCTTCTGAGTAAACAATTAGTGTCAAGTTCGCCTTCAAAATGGCAGGAAAACCTGCACGAAAGCTTCCGCGATCTACAACTGAAAAGGCCACAGATCGCATTCCTCGTTGCCCCTTTTAAATGCCCCGCACTGTTTTAAAGCCCCGCACTGTTTTAAAGCCCCGCCAGTCACAGGTGAGGCTGCGCAGCTGAGGTGGAGATGATCGATCTTTGTGAGGAGGACCAACTGAAACCTGCTTTAAGGCATCGCTTCTCAAATAGTGGGGCGCGCCCGCGTGTGACCCCGGAGAACATGTTTTTTTTATTTTTTTTTGCTTACTTTACTAGAATAAAGTGTAATCGCACATCCCGCGCGCACACACCACAGAGCAAGAAATAGGAAGTGCAGTGAACAAACCCTCAAGAGACAGCATGAAAAAATACTTAACAGTGATGAAAAGAAAGGCGGAGAGAGACGGAGATAATGAGACAAACGAAAGCTCAGACGAGGAAATCTGACGAAGCCTTTATAGCGCTTGGCTTCACTGCGACTACGGTGGGAGACGAGGAAAGACCGGTGTGTTTCCTGTGTCTAAAAATGTTGGCAGGACAGCATGAAGCCAAATAAATGAAGGCCTCACTTAAAGACATTACACCCCTGTCACGTTGATAACCCTAACCCTGGTTAACCCTAACCCTGGTTAACCCTAACCCTGGTTAACCCTAACACTAACCCTAACCCTGGTTAACCCTAACCCTGGTTAACCCTAACCCTCACTTAAAGACATTACAACCCGGTCATGCTGATAACCCTACCCTGGTTAACCCTAACCCTGGTTAACCCTAACCCTGGTTAACCCTAACCCTAACTTAAAGACATTACACCCCAGTCACGCTGATAAGCCGCTTGAGTTTTTATGGCAAAAACGTGCCGAATATTGGCAACAATCATCCCGCTTTGGTCTATATTTCTTTTTTTTTGTTTTCTTTAATATTAATAAGGATACATGTTATGCAGAGGTGTACTTATAACAATTTCATAGACAATATAACTATTATAGTCACGGGGGGGGGGGGCGCGCAAAATGTTTTCTTCTTCCTGGGGGGGGGCGTAACAGAAATAATTTGAGAAGCACTGCTTTAAGGGAAGGGGCCATTGAGTTCTGGAAAAGTGTGCCAATGGAAAAGCCAAAGCCCAATGTCAAAGCTGCTGCTTAAGATCCTGTCAATATTTGGGTCAACACACGTCTGCGAGTCTGTGTTTTCTACCCTGAAACACGTGAAACCAAAGCATCGATCTGTCTGACCGACACCCGTGTGAAAGAACTGAATACAAGCCAGATTTGAAGAGAGGTTCAAAGCAAGGAATGCCAGAAGTACCACTAAGCAACACACGCACAGAAAAAAAGAAATTTAAATATATTAATTTTATATTATCTCTATTTTGTTGTCTTCTTAATCCAGGCCTGGCCAACCAGTCAGAGCCTAAGAGCCACATTTTTTACTGTGTTACAGCAAAGAGCCACATCATACACATGGGACACATGAACATCACCTCACCTCATCACCTCATCCCTTCCTCACACACACACACACACACACGACCTCTGCTTAGCCAGATTTATTGTAAATGTCACACACCAACATGATAATGACAGAATTTGACCTCCACAGACCACGGGCCAGTCATTTTCAACAATGAACATTGTGTGCACTGTCTCACACACACAACTCTCAATTCAACGAAGTCCCACAAAAAAAAAATATAATAATATAATTCTTTTTTCTCTTACTATGCATGTTGCTTAGTGGGACTTCTGGCATTCCTTGCTCACGCGGGAGCAGACAGTTTTGAAATAAATGTTTACCTGCTGTGTTCTTTTATGCATGGTGATCAGGCAACAACTCTGCTCACATTTGTTCCGGTCCGGTTTTGCAAATATGGACATCCATTGAGTGGAACTTAAGCATCATGAAGTTGATTTTATCGAATTATTTTATGATGATATGCTTGTAATTATAGATACTTTTTAGTGTAATATGGGAAATCTTTTATTTTTGATTGCTTTCTTTATTCAATAAAACCATTACATTCTTCAATGTATCAAAGTGTGACATATCTAAACACAACTACCGGTACACTGTAAAAACTGGGATTGGGATTTATTAACAATTAATTAAAAAACATAATGTATACATAATAAAAAAGACTATGTGCAGTTGTGAATCAAACTGAGCTAAATTGAACAAATTTAAATGAATTGTTGATTGAAATTTACTAAGTTTTGTTTGAATAAAATCAGCTAAAAAACACTGCGTACATTTTAATAGTATTTTATGAGAAAGGCCAAATATGCAAAAAATTGATCAGTTCTACGAGCTGTGAGGTTTTTGGTTTTAATCACTTTTTTTTTACACTTAAGCCCAGTGCATTTTGGGTCACTTCCCGCCACATCGACGTTATTTCACCATCTGCGACAGATTCCACGCATTGCTGTTTCCCAAAGGTAAGAACAGTTTAATTGCTGGTATTTTACAAACATTTTATAACCAAATTTCTGTCGGAGCGGAACATTAATTCGCGTCACTTCCACATAGATTCTAGTTAAGTTTCCAAACAAGTTAACTTCACTGTGTTGCAATTTGAAATTATATTAGCATTAAAATGATATTAAAATATAAAAGTAATGCAATTATTTTAACGTCAGTTCCTAGAGTATAATGTTATACTATGTGTAACAGCCTAGGACAGGCCTGGCCAACCCGCGGCTCTTTGCCTGGTTTCATGCGGCTCTAACGTTCATATCGAAGTTTGGGTTTGTGTTTTTTTAATGTGCGTGTTCGCTTCGCACGAGTTCAGTACGGTCTTTCTCCAAAAGCGCGTGCGCGTTAGATGAAAATACCGCAAAGTTTCTCAGTAGGGACGAGATCTTCTGAGTAAACAATTAGTGTCAAGTTCGCCTTCAAAATGGCAGGAAAACCTGCACGAAAGCTTCCACGATCTACAACTGAAAAGGCCACAGATCGCATTCCTCGTTGCCCCTTTTAAATGCCCCGCACTGTTTTAAAGCCCCGCACTGTTTTAAAGCCCCGCCAGTCACAGGTGAGGCTGCAGCTGAGGTGGAGATGATCGATCTTTGTGAGGAGGACCAACTGAAACCTGCTTTAAGGCATCGCTTCTCAAATAGTGGGGCGCGCCCGCGTGTGACCCCGGAGAACATGTTTTTTTTATTTTTTTTGCTTACTTTACTAGAATAAAGTGTAATCGCACATCCCGCGCGCACACACACAGAGCAAGAAATAGGAAGTGCAGTGAACAAACCCTCAAGAGACAGCATGAAAAAATACTTAACAGTGATGAAAAGAAAGGCGGAGAGAGACGGAGATAATGAGACAAACGAAAGCTAAGACGAGGAAATCTGACGAAGCATTTATAGCGCTTGGCTTCACTGCGACTACGGTGGGAGACGAGAAAGACCGGTGTGTTTCCTGTGTCTAAAAATGTTGGCAGGACAGCATGAAGCCAAATAAATGAAGGCCTCACTTAAAGACATTACACCCCAGGCACGCTGATAACCCTAACCCTGGTTAACCCTAACCCTGGTTAACCCTAACCCTAACTTAAAGACATTACACCCCAGTCACGCTGATAACACTAACCCTGGTTAACCCTAACCCTCACTTAAAGACATTACACCCCAGGCACGCTGATAACCCTAACCCTGGTTAACCCTAACACTAACCCTAACCCTGGTTAACCCTAACACTAACCCTAATCCTGGTTAACCCTAACCCTGGTTAACCCTAACCCTCACTTAAAGACATTACACCCCGGTCACGCTGATAACACTAACCCTGGTTAACCCTAACCCTGGTTAACCCTAACCCTAACTTAAAGACATTACACCCCAGTCACGCTGATAAGCCGCTTGAGTTTTTATGGCAAAAACGTGCCGAATATTGGCAACAATCATCCCGCTTTGGTCTATATTTCTTTCTTTTTTTGTTTTCTTTAATATTAATAAGGATACAATGTTATGCAGAGGTGTACTTATAACAATTTCATAGACAAATGATACTAATTATAGTCACGGCGGGGGGGCGCAAAATGTTTTCTTCTTCCTGGGGGGGCGTAACAGAAAATAATTGAGAAGCACTGCTTTAAGGGAAGGGGCCATTGAGTTCTGGAAAAGTGTGCCAATGGAAAAATAGCCCAATGTCAAACGGGCTGCGCTTAAGATCCTGTCAATATTTGGGTCAACACACGTCTGCGAGTCTGTGTTTTCTACCCTGAAACACGTGAAACCAAAGCATCGATCTGTTCTGACCGACACCCGTGTGAAAGAACTGAATACAAGCCAGATTTGAAGAGGATTGTTCAAAGCAAGGAATGCCAGAAGTCCCACTAAGCAACATGCACAGTAAGAGAAAAAAAGATATTTTAATTATTATATTTTTTATCTCCTAACTGTTTGTTTCTTCTAATCCAGGCCTGGCCAACCAGTCAGAGCCTAAGAGCCACATTTTTTACTGTGTTACAGCAAAGAGCCACATCATACACATGGGCACACATGAACATCACCTCATCACCTCATCCCTTCCTCACACACACACACACACACACAGACCTCTGCTTAGCCAGATTTATTGTAAATGTCACACACCAACATGATAATGACAGAATTTGACCTCCACAGACCACGGGCCAGTCATTTTCAACAATGAACATTGTGTGTACTGTCTCACACACACAAACTCTCAATTCAACGAAGTCCACAAACAAAAATATAATAATTAATATATTTTTTTCTCTTACTATGCATGTTGCTTAGTGGGACTTCTGGCATTCCTTGCTCACGCGGGAGCAGACGTTTTGAAATAAATGTTTACCTGCTGTTCTTTTATGCATGGTGATCAGGCAACAACTCTGCTCACATTTGTTCTGGTCCGGTTTTGCAAATATGGACATCCATTGAGTGGAACTTAAGCATCATGAAGTTGATTATCGAATTATTTTATGATGATATGCTTGTAATTCTAGATACTTTTTAGTGTAATATGGAAATCTTTTATTTTTGATTGCTTTCTTTATTCAATAAAACCATTACATTCTTCAATGTATCAAAGTGTGACATATCTAAACACATCTACCGGTACACTGTAAAAACTGGGATTGGGCCAGTCATTTTCAACAATGAACATTGTGTGCACTGTCTCACACACACAACTCTCAATTCAACGAAGTCCACAAACAAAAATATAATAATTAAAATATCTTTTTTTCTCTTACTATGCATGTTGCTTAGTGGGACTTCTGGCATTCCTTGCTCCCGCGTGAGCAAGGAATGCCAGAATGCGCAGAATGCCGCACGCGGCTCGGGAACCGCGGGTTGGCCAGGCCTGATCTACAGCATCAGGACCGGTACATCAGAGGATCCAGATGACGTCGGTATTGTGATAGAGGGCATGAAAGTTCTGACTGCTCTGGGTACCTTCCCAAGAGCTGGCTCCATGCTTGTTGGACTGATTTATGCAGGGACCCTTGCCTATCCCAAGGAGCTTAGGTATACGTCTGAAGTCTTCCAGAAAGTCCTTCTCGAGCTGGATTGTTCAAAGTTGTCCCCAAAAGTGAACAGCCTCAAGAATAAGCTACTAGCTCAAGGAAATGCACCTTTGCAGAATGAATGAGACTTGTTAAGTCACTGTCAGAACAGTCACATGGTTGCTTTATAGGCATTGTTAAATACGTAAGTTTCAGTGCTACAGGTGGAGCTTATATACTTTATATAGAAGGACTTTATATTGTTACAGGCAGCTGTTCTTGTACCATGTGATTACACTGTCCAATGTTCCAGGTTTTTCACTGAGGAATTTATATGAATAAATGAATAATGTGATTGCTCATGTGACTTTAATTTTAGCAAGCAGTGAAGATGTAAAAAATGATTATAGACAGTTTTGAAATAAATGTTTACCTGCTGTTCTTTTATGCATGGTGATCTGTTAACCAACTGGGTTACTCTGTAGTAGCAAGACTGCACGATACTGAGTGGATAATACGTAAAGAAAATATGGCAACATAGTGACATTCAGTATTATTGAATGGATTTGAAGTCCTGTGATTGCAACTCTAAGTTGAATTTAAACAATTTATTTAGTTATAGATGTATAACAATAACGGTGTGAATGTGTTGAGTTTAGGAACAATTGGCTGAAATATAAGTAGATATAATTTATTTTATTGTGTGGATCTCAATTATTTCTGTCCAGATATTTAATACTTTTCTTTCAATTTTGCTGAGATAACTGATGAATATAAATCAGTTTCAGCTAAATAATCAGTTAATCATCTTTCCCCAGATATTTAGTAAATCTTAATTACTTTTATTCAGATAACTAGTAAACATAAATCAATTTTCCTTGTGAAAGTGATTTGTGTTTGCTTAATATTTCCTGGGTATATAACTCATCATTTTGGCTACTATTAATAAATCCAACACATTTTAACTATTGCATTCATTAACCTGCACTTGTTTTAGTTTAAATGTAGATAATTTATTCAATACTTTTTACTAAAAGTTGCAGTTATTAAAATCTACTCAATTATATTACGTGTCACTTTGTTGCCATAATTTTTTTAAGTAATCATTGGTCACAATTTTTAGAGTGTATTTAATGTTTTGTAATTACCCCTTTCAGATTTAACAACTCTATCAACTTTCACCATGTCCACCAAACCTACCCAAGATTTCGAAGAGGCTTACAAGCGTTTGGTCAAAGGCTTGACTCAGCTGGACTTCAAAGATTACTATGTTCCTAGTGAGCTGGCTCTGGTTGGTGATGCCTTCCCTTTGGCAATCAACAGCCAAGGCCAAGTCCTAATGGCTGCCTCCACCTATGGCCTTGGAAGGATAGTGGTCCTGGGTCATGAGGCCTGCTTGTCCGAATTTCCCAGTCTGGTGGAGAATGCGGTGAATTGGCTTAGAGGAGATGGATCTGCCAACTTGTCTGTTGCAGTCCACCAAAATATTAAAGCGGCTGCTGACGAGCTCTGCCAATACAAGTTTACTGTGAAAGTTGTCGGGGGGTTTAGGAGTGATCTGGGGGTTGGTGTTTATGTGACAGATGCCTACAGCGTAGCAGCAGATCAGAAATCCCTGGTGACATTCATGAAGTCCGGAGGAGGAATCTTGATTGGGGGGCAGGCCTGGCATTGGTCTTCTAAAAACCCTGGGGTGGAGCCGTTGCTTAATTTTGATGGGAACAAGGTGTCTGGAGTAGCAGGGACTTCTACTTGAGAAATTCAGTGAAATGGAAACTCTATCCATCCCCAGAGGTCCCATACTCCTGGATGTCTCTGAAGTGAGTGTATCACACATCTGAAGCCTTTAATCAGAAAATCTCTCATTTTGCTGAAAGGTATCGCCTGCAGTTTTCATTTTATCAGTGTCAATTCTTTTTTAAGATTTCTGTTGATCTAAACTGGTGGATATGCTCTCAACGTCTGTTGAATTTGATCTCGTACAGACCGGCCAGGGACTTCAACGATGACCTGAATTTCTTGCTCAAAGGGGTTAAAGAGCTTGATGTTGGTTCACCATCAATATTTTCTGAGATTCTTCCTCACGGCTCACTGGCCTTTCCCATTGGAACCACCGAGGACGGACGGCCATTTCTGGCAGGAGCCTACTATGGCCTGGGAAGAGTCCTCGTTATTTCTCACGAAGAATGTCTTCGCAATCAGGTACAGTTAATATTCGAAATTACATGAAAGTTATTAGGTTGTAGATATTCACTTCAACACAATCATATTTTATTGGGAAATACCGTAAACATCAGTAGTCTTTTATATATTTGATGTGATTCTATTAATGTGATTTACAAACTGCTGCCTTCCTGCTTTTAATCAAAGAACCTGTCCACCTTCTGGAGCAACGCCATCCGCTGGCTGGATCAAGGCCGGAACGGAGTCGTAGGCGTTGTGGAAAAACGCGCAGTCCCGGTTCTCAGCAAGTCAGGGTTTACGTGCGAGTACACAAAGTTCCGAAAAGACCTGAGTGTTTATATGGGAACGGCATACAGTGGTGCTCATGCAAAGGAGATCCAAGACTTTGTTGCTGAGGGAGGAGGCCTAGTGATTGGTGGACATGCCTGGTACTGGTCATACGGCGGAGGAAATGTAATGACAGAATTTCCAGGTATGACAATGCAAGTTCATTTTGGGAATCAAATTCACCACAATCCATAGGCTCAAACTTCTTTTGGGGAAACGTCTTTCCAGGAAACAAGATCCTGAACAAAATGGGCCTGAGTCTGCTTGGAGATAAAATTGATGGGGGCATTTACAAGGTCCCTGAATCCAGCCAAGCCATTGTGGACAACTACCATTTCCGCCACATGTTATCCCAGTTTGCTGGTCACGTCTTGGAGGAAAAGGCACTCAGCCAGCACCAGATTGAGTCTTTTCAAAAGCTGAGCAGCCACTGCGCCAAGTTCTTGCAAATGAGAGCTTATGGCTGCTCGTCCTATATGCAGGTTTTGCTCGCACTCTATGACATCATTGTGAAGGCAGGCGTGCCGCAGGTAAGTCGCTGAGCTAAAGCAGCCCAACGACAGGCTGCCGTTCAGAACGGTGACTGTAGTCATTGTGGTTGTAGGTGTCTAAAAGCAACCCGGTGAAGAGTCCCAAAGACCGCCTCCTTCTGTTCATGGGCTCAGAAATGTACAAGGCCTTCCCTGATCCTGATGTTCTCCTGCCCCACCTCATCAAGGACATCCCAACCTTACCAGTGGTCAACAGCCAGAGAATCAAGATTAATGTGGACACAGCAGGTGAGACGATGGCGTTCCAGCACAACCGCTGCCCAGTACATTTGCTTTTCCATTGTAAATTGGAACCTGTGGTGCTGTTGTTATTTGTCTTAGGAGGCTTTGAGTGGATCAGTACCGGTCTCTACCTCTCACCTGGTATGAAGACAAATCTGACCCTACCAGCAGCAATTGTCAACAAGGGATGGAAGGTACCAGACTGTTAAACTAGTCCAGCTGTGGCTGCGAGAAGACCACTAACCTTCATGTCTCCTTAGATCCAGATCGGCTGTCAAACAGACTATCTCAGTCACCAGCAGCTGATTAGAGCCCCGTCTGTCCATTTAAGAGTTCCCATCACCTCAGAAAAGATGCAGGTGCAGAACCTGTGGGGCGGTCTCATCTACCTGTTGGCCCCATCCCAAACCAGAGTGACAGGGGTCGAGATGGTCGTCCAGCAGGCTGTGCTCGCACCATATTATAAATCTGGTGAGTCTGGGATTGCACTGAAGCTGTGAGATATTTCTGAGGTTCTACACAGGACGAACCCCCGTTTTTATGGTTATAATTCCCTTTTTAGCTGTGACCACAGCTGACGACTGGTCGCAGCGGCGTGCGGCTCCATCCCCCTGGGCAGAGTTGGAGTTTGACAACATCATCCTGACTGTGCCATCAAAAGCTGTCCGTGACCTTGAGCAGGTCGATGAGCTGGCACAAGTCTGGAATAACATAATGAAGACCATCGTTGAGCTCGCCACAAAACCGCTCAAATTTCCTCGCAAGGAACGCATCGTGATTGATGTGCAGATTTCTCATGGTAAGCGTGTCAGGGTTCGATCGAACAGGAGCCAGGTAACGTAGATCATTTCCCACCACCCACATGGAAGCACTAAAGTCTTCATCCCACGTCTGTTGGACAAACAGGGTGGATGCATGCCGGCTATCCCATCATGGGACAGACTTCCACCGCCTACCTCATCACCAACACCACGAAGATTGCTGGGGGCATGTGGGGTCCCATTCATGAACTGGGACACAACCAACAGAGGAGCTGCTGGGAATTCCCACCACACACCACTCAGTGTACTTGCAACCTGTGGTCAGTGTACGTGCACGAGGAACTGCTGGGAATTAAGAGAACAGAGGTATCAGGCTGTTCTTGAGGTCTACTGGAATTTTCTGTTGTTCCGAGTGTTACTGTCTCATGCTGTGTGGTGCAGGCTCATTCAGACCTGACTTCAGAGAAAAGAAAAGCTCGGATGAAGAAATACGTTGCAGACGGCAGGAAGCTGAGCGACTGGAGTGTCTGGACAGCTCTGGAGACTTACCTGCAGGTGAGACACCTGCCTGATCTCCCTCCCCCTGATCATAAAGCATGAAGATGAACAATGTGGCTTTTCTTCTCCTTCTCTCTTGTAGCTGCAGGAAAAGTTTGGCTGGGAAGCCTTCAAGAAGGTTTTTGCTGGCTACTTTGAGATGAGCAACTTTCCTCACGACAACAAGGGAAAGATGAACCTGTATGCTGAAACCTTCTCCCGTGTTGTGGGAATGAATCTGTCTGGATTCTTCAAGTCCTGGGCTTGGCCCATCGAGGAGATCACTGAGGAGGATCTCTCTCATTTGCCCCCCTGGACCGACCACCCCATGGCCCAGTACAACTGAGGATCAGCCTCCTGGTGATCAATCAGCCTCCTGATGATCAATCAGCCTCCTGATGATTAACAGTGCAGAGCTTTGATCTTGTAACTTCTTTTAACCATTTAGCTTTTATGGGTTTGGGGTTGATCCTTGGGTTTTTCTGATATTCCGCCTCTTTGTTTGCTTCCTCCCCCAGTTGAGCAGCGGGTGTAAAAGGTCTCTGTTGCCTTAACTTAGTCACGGGAGACTTTTAATCTAATCCAGTTTTATGAACTCATTTTGTTGGTTTTATTCCCTGGTTATGACAGATGAAGTCGGTTGGATCAGAGCCAAGTACGAAACCCCCAAAACAGCCCGAGGTTCTTCAACTTTTCACCCTCAATTATGAGGATGAGAGGGGGGGTTTCAAAAGTGCAAAAGTTTTGATGATTTAATTGACATATAATCTAATTGAGATTTGTCAGCTCATCGTCTAACCTCATAAAAATTCTATCATAAAGTTGGGTTTTGCTTTCCCTGGTGGTGAGGACCTAGAAATAATGCAATAATAGGTGCTTATTAGGGTGATAATTATATTAGACAACACTTGTGCGGCTTCAGGGTGAAATATAATCTTTGGTGGATGTCTTAAATGTCTTAATCCCCATGTAGTCTGCTGCCTTACCTGATATCATTACAATCCTATTTGTCTTTTCTGTTAATCAAGACAAGGCTAATAAAGAATTAATTAACTCCTTATCACTTTTTGAGTCATTTGTGCTTGATTGAGGGGAGTAATCTGAGCCTGCGTGGAGTCTGTTGCTCCCTTATTAGAATGATTTTATTAGAACCAGCGATGTAATTCTGCTTCATTTCAGGTGTGTTGTTGTTGTTGTTGCTGTTGTTAAGGGGTTAACTTGCCAGTGCTCCTACACGCTTTGACTTTTGTCAGTCTTTTGGCCCGGTTGGTCATGATGCAAGGAAGTGGACAAATCTAATTTGTCCTATAAATCCTCATTTAACCTTCTCATAAACACCCCTCGAAGTGCAGTATCGTTCCAACTACTTTCTGCTGAAATTTAATGGTGCAAGCGAGTGAAGCTAAGCTCTAGCGGAAACTAAAAAGTCTGTTTGCTGCTTTGCCACCATGAACCAGGTGATCGAAAACCTGCCCGAGTTCTGTCACATACGTGTTATAGGTCGTTGAAAACGTTATCTTGGCATTATCCGAGGAGTAAGTTAATGGTTGTAAGTCAAAAACAAGAGAGCACTCTAACAAAAAACTACTGCACTGTCCTCACTGGAGTAGCTGCTGGGAATTGGAATGAGAGGCTAGTGAGCTGCGCTGGACAACAAATGGTGCTGGCATTTGGGAACCAAGTTCTCAGCTAATATACAGGCAGCACTCCTGGAGGGATCTTAAAATCTGTTGGGACTTTATCGTGTTAACCAATTAGTGACAAGCTGATCCGTGCTGACAAGACTCACTGTCTGCTGGTCCCATTGTGGCCAGATTGTTCAGTTAAGAATCGATCGGAAGCACAAGAATGGGACCTGAAAATGCAGACAGTAGAGAATAGAGAAAACTCTGAATAAAAGGTTAATCAAACAGAACAAAAGGTCCAGGAGTGAATCAAACAAGCGGTGAGTGATCAAAACCAAAGCAAATGGTGTTCTCCTCCTGGGTGACCCTGTCACCCTTTTGAAAGCTCAGGTTACCGCTGGCAAAGACAAATTTATCTAACGCTGGAAAGCCAGCGTTAACACAAATCCTATGTTGACCCAGTGAGGTGAAACCTGGTGTCTCTCTGAAGAGCTCTTGGTCAAGCAGGGGTTTCACCTCTGCTTGGTGGACGAGAGACACGTGTAATACGTCCACCTCTGGTGCCTCTACTGTCGTGATGGTGTCCTCCTTCTGCACAGAGCAGACCAAAAGCCGCTTGTGCACCATATCCTATCACACCTGGAACTCCGTCAACACACGTTTACTGATTTCATATAGTCCATTGCCATTTAGTCACCAACTGGCTTGCATGCAGCAACAGTACTTTTTGGCCGGGATAAAAGACCCGCTGTTAAGATTTAGTTTGACAAAGACCCGAATGCAGACAGGAAACAGCCAACTAAGTCTCAAAAGGCTTTATTGAAAACAAAAGAAGCCACGAGCGCTGCGGGGGGAAATCACACTCAGCACAGGGAAAAAATCCTGCTCGTTCCTTCTCCAAAGGAGGGAGGCATGGTGACCTTGAGCAGCGAATGAGACATGATTACAAATCTTAAATCTCGGTAAAGGGTAAGAACTGACAAAACAATCCCACACTGGTGAACAGGAGCCCAGGGCCTAAATAGCCAGCTGATTAACAATTGGCCGCAGGTATGACTGTCACCAGCCACAGCTGCAGGAAAGTGGCTCCACCAGGGCCCCTGGAGAAAGAGAGGAACAGAGCAGGAACAAGGAAAACAACCATCAAAGCACACCAAGACAAACACCCCGTCCTATAATTTGCTAACACAGCAGGATCCAGTGATGGTTTTTTAAGCAACGGCTTAATCACTGCCACCTTGTAGGACTGGGGTACATAACCTGTCACTAAAGAACAATTGATCTGGTCCAGGATAGAACTGCCTATCATTGGCAAAACATCCTCCAACAGGTGTGTTGGGATGGGACATGTAGTGGACTCTGATTTCTGAATTAGCGAAGATGCCTCAGAAAAATATATAGGGGTAAAGGAGTTTAAGGGCTCGTTGGAGAACCTGTATGTTCCGACAGTCAGCACATCTGGTGATGGTCCAGTTGTTGGGATGGCCTGGTTAGCTTTCTCTTTGATAGCTAGAACTTTATCAGTGAAGAAGCTCATAAGGTCTTCACAACTAAGGGAGGAAGGGATACGTGGATCTAAAACACTGTGATCACAGTTCAGCAAAGGGCATGTGTTCCTCTCTTCTCCACTTTACAATGTTGCTGCTGTCTTTCTCCTGCCACTGAGCGGCTGACGTTAATATAACACCTTGATGAACAGTCTTAAGCCCCGAGCTCTTGTTTGATATGCAATTTTTATTTCTCTTTGCTATTTGGACTTATTGGAACCTGATAAGTATAAAAACTAAGCATCATCTTTTGACATGATGTAGTTTTAGAGAAAAATTATGGCCACATATGTGTACACTCGGTCTGAATTTCCATAAAGCACAATAAAATCAATAATAAAGTTTTTGTGTAATAGAATGAAAAACTCTTTATTTGAATCCTGAATACAGGTTAGACTGTAATGACAATAATAACACATTATTGATAACACATACAAACATAGTTTTAAACATGTTTTAAACATCACAGCCCAAAAAACAAAACAAAATAACACGTCATATGTCTGTCACATCTATGTATGAAATTCTACGTAACAGTTGCGCTCGGTTTGCAAGCACAAGAACACCTTGCAGGTCACACAAAGCACTCGGGTTCTCCCTGTGCAGCCTGCCGCTCTGCATCGTGCTGCATTCTTCATGCTGATCATCTCTGAGAGATGTGCATTAGCCCTCCTGCGGACAGACACATGGGGCACTGCCATCACTGGACGTTTTTTCCTGGACGCCCTCCCTCTGACAGCTCTGGAAACTCTGCATCATCTTCTTGACTGTGATGCTGGGCCAAGAAGGTCCTGGCCACTTCCATGCGAAACTCCAGGAACTGCATGATGCTCTTCCTTGGTGCACCACATGTTGTCAGATCTTTGCGATAGAGTAGCCAGCTGTTGGCTAAAGCCAGATCTGTGAAGTGCATTAGCATCCTCATTGTCCACTTCTTAGTACGGCTGCTCATGCGATAATAACTGATCATTCTGTCGATCAAGTCAACTCCACCCATCTTGAGGTTGTACTCCCGGACAATGCTTGGTCAGGAGACAGACACATATTTTTTCCGTTTCTTGTCCCAGCGCTGGCAGATGTCTTCAGGTTGTGTACCATGAACAGCAGATATCATGAGAACTGGTTTCTTGTCAAACCACTTCACGACACACAACTGTCCATCTTCAGTAGAAACTTCTTTTGAAGTACCTCTTCCTGCATTTTGCATGATTTTATCAGTAGGTAACTTCTGCACTGCTGCAGTGACCCGGTTCTTCATTACTGTACCAGTCATGTACAGCTCCTTCTTCAGCATTTGCTCCGCACCTTGGATTCTTGTGAAGAGCCGGTCACAATACACTTTTGTGCCACGATGCAGAGTTTGACACAGATGAGCCATGACTAAACTTCCCAAACCCAGACCCTCTGGTTCTTCGACCTGCTCACGCAATGCAGCTGAACCTTGATAAAGATCAAAGTCCAGCACAATGCCATCTGTTGTGGCACAAACAAAGTTCTTTATGCCAACAGGGTTCGGCTTCATTGGCAAATACCGCCTACATGGACAGGCTCCTGTGAAAGGAAACATCTGTTCATCAATCCATACACATTCAGGCCGAGTCTGAGACCTGCAGCCTTGCAAAATCCTATCCAGAAAAGGTTGCACCTTCCAGAATTTGTCACGCTTCCTCAGGTCTTAGGTCATCATCAATCAGGACTTTTAATGATTGCCTCAGCTTGAAGAATCTGTCCCGAGTGAATCTGTCAGTGATAGAAGTGACTCTGAGGGATTTGGACCAGTACATTCTCATTTTTGGGTATGGGACACAGGACAACAGAATACAGGCACCAACAAAATAGTAAATCTCATCGACTGATGTTTTGAATAGGTCCCCACTCCTACTCAGTGACACAGTGTTAGTGCAATCTGCTATCGTTTTCATTAAATCTCGATCTATATACTGTTCTAAATAGTTCAGTGGGGTCCAGCTATTTCGGTCATGCTCAGTTTCATCCTCATTCTCAAACTCTACAAGGTTTGGCATCAATGGAGCTGCCCTCCAGCGCATTCCACGTCCTGCACAAAAAGAATCAAAATACAAATTGTGCTTATTGTGAAGTGACTCACACAAGCAATTCACTGAGGTATTGGTACATAACATAGTTGAATCTGAGTGAACATTTATATGAAATTTTAGGATTTGCCTTCAAGGCATGCCAAAATAAGAACCATTATTATTATTACCTTTATAAGATTGTCCCTGAGGGCTTGGTCCTGTTGTTGGCTCTTCTGGACCATCATTTGAGCCATCAGCCTCAATATGCCGAGTTTGACAGCTACTTCTGGGAGTGTGGGATCTGGCAGCGCCATAGCCTGAAACTGTACCTGTCCCTGAATGTCAACAAGTGTTGCGAATTGGCATTTTGCTAGAAACATTGAATGGTGCTGTACCTTTATGTATTCCTCTAAAACATTTACTTAGCCCTGAAGCCCTAAAATAAACAAATATCCACTAAGTCTTGGCTAACCATTATCTTCACCACGGAGACGTTTATGTACCCCTCAGTGGGCTGTGGAATGGGGTACTCATCACCACTGCTCTCATCCTCACTGCTGCTTTGCTCCTGAGGTTGGGGTTGATAATTGGCATCCAGGATGTCATCATCATTGTCAGACAAATTTTCTAAATCTGACGTGTCTCCATCCATTGCACTGAGTAATTCCAGTGCTCTTTGCAGAGAAAAACGCTCTGGAAATAAAATTATTGGTTTGTGAGGATATAGAGATTTGAAGAGTGAGAGTATTTTGGCAAGTTTCATGGCGAGTACCACCAATAAGCGATGTTCTAGAGTTTGTGAGGACAAATAACTGTTCTGCTTCTGTGAAAAATCATTCCAAATCAAACATAAGACAAATGACAAACCATTATCTTTATCTTTTAGAGTAAGGGGGGAGTATCTGCATATTTTATTGTAATGGGAATATAATCATTATTTGGTATGAATGAACAAAACACCTGGATGACCACACAATAGCGTCATGGGATTGAAACAGTGCCAGTGCTTCAGTCATGCTCTTTGGAGGTTTCTACGGCTTCGGTTGTCCACCAGATGTCCCCATCACTGAAGTCTCGAAGCTTTGAATCTTTTTCGACACAATTGTTAGGAAAGTGGTGAAGCCTCAGTGCTTCGTGAGGCTTCACTTACCCACCCCTAAAAATAACATTTTCGGTCCCTCTGTACACATATGTGTACATCGTGTTTAGCAGCATATTACATCGTTACTTTTACTAAACTTTGTCAAATTTGCATGCCATAGCAAACTTACAATGCTTATATGCAAATCTAAACAAGAATAAGCCATTAAATTTGTCTGGACTTCTTACCTGGTCGATATTTGTGTTTGGAGTGGCTACCTGAATTTTCGAATGTGCTCTCCACCATTTTGAATTTTCACCGTATAGTGTAGTACTCTTCTGACACAACAAGGAGGTGGTGTAAGTATCCACATATGTGGCCATTAGGCCCCAGTTAAGCAGAATTAATTACTGTGGTAATCTAGCCCAAAATGTGATGTCCACACATGTGGACGCGGGGTCTTAAGAGACGCTACATTTAACCCATATGTACCCTTAAGTTTTGCCCATAAAACCTTTAAAACAAAAACTAAACAGTTAATTAAAATAAGAGCTGTTAATTACAATACAGCCTCGAGTGGGCTTTGAGATTTGGATTTTCCCTCCATTTTGTCATTTTCCATTGAAGTCTATGGGGGAGAGGAGAGTCTACTATCACACAGTTTTCTATTGTTAAATTTACCAGTACTTCATAAAATGACAATGGGTGACAGAGGGATTGTGGGTAAAGGGATATCATGTCTTTGATCTTTGAACATGATAGACAAATATATTAAAAAAAAAAACCTTTGGTGCTTTGGTATGAAAGGACAGAGTCTAACATAGGTCATTTTATTCAGTATTTGTGAGGATTGGGGTAATAGAGAAACCGGTCTACAATTTGACATTACATGTTTGCCAGGAGGTTTTAAAATAGGAATAACTTTGGCTCTTTCATTCTGCTTGGAAATATTCTGGTTTATAGAGTCATAACAAACATTCTACTCAGCACTACACAAAAGATGGCATACGGGTAATTTTGATCAATTCAATTATTTGGCAAGGAAATTTACATTGGCTAAAAATAAAATGTCTGGCCTTGTAGAGAGGTTTTTGGCAAAATGGTGGATCTGATTGACTTTCTCTGTAACGAGTTTTTTAGGGTCTGAGCATTGGACAAGTTATGTTTTTATTATATACCCTTACCCATGCACAAAAAATCAAGACAATTCGCACACACATGAGGCGTGGTGAAAAGTTTGATATTGCTGTTTGGAAATGAACATGAAATAATTTTGTTTTGAGAATAGAGTGACAACAGATATAGGTAGACAAAATTGGCAGACAAGATCTACAAAAAATGTGACCCATGTCCCCAAATCAACCAGAAGTCCTGTATATCCCATTTTTTGCTGTTCTACTGCAGCTTTATGAATGAAGCAGCTTATAAAGTTTCTGCAACAAAACTAGAAATTATGGGTTATTTTAATGGTGTAAGGTGAGAAATATCAGGCATCTTATATCTTTGGATACAGTTGTTAGGTTGGCTTAGTCCTTTGGTAAATGGAGCACTGTGCAGTGAGGGTAAGCTTAAGGTGATCAATGATACTGAAGACAACCTTAATAAATTGCCTGTTATGCTGGATAATTAATAATGACTACAACTTGTCATGAGATAAGTGTTTCCCTAGAGTTTCTGTCCTCCATTTTGATTGAAAAGGAGACTTCTCTTAATCTTTTTTCTCCTCTCTTCCAACATATCAGCTACCAACATTGCTGTCCATATCCATCCACATACGAGGACAACATCGTGGAAATTGGAAACATACTCTATTCCAGACAAACCAATTATCAGGTGCAGTCCATTCTGGGAGAGGGTTCATTTGGCAAAGTAGTCAAATGTATAAGACTGAAAGACAACAAGACTGTGGCAGTCAAAGTCATAAAGAAAAAAGGAGATTACTATGATCGTGTAGAGAAGGAAGTATGTAATAGCAACTTTTGTTCCTATTTGCCCTTGTATATGGTTTAATTAAGGTGAACCTTGACATTTGTCTCCTTAGATACAAGCCCTGCTAAAGCTCAAAAGTCTGGATCCGGAAATATGCAACATTGTCAAGATTCATGCAGCCTTTTTTGACAGAGGATATTTCTGTTTTGTCTTTGAATACCTGGACAAAAGTCTCTTTGACTTCATGGCGGAGAACAATTTTCGTCCTCTGCCTCTAAAAGCAATCAGATTTATTGTCCAACAGGTAAGTCTCGCTGCACTTCCTTTTTTATTAATAGCCCTTTGATCTAATTCTGAAAATGTTTTATTCACTTAAAGCTTGCAATTGCACTTCAATCTCTGAGGAGCGTGGGACTAGCACATTGTGACATAAAGCTGGACAATATTATGCTAGTGGACCATGAAAAGCAGCCTTTCAAAATCAAACTCATCGACTTTGGCGTTGCCAGGGTTGCATCCAGTATACCACAGGGCTCAGTTATACAGGTTCTCTGTTACAGGTAATTATTTTTACAAATGTTTAAAATCATGAAAGTCTATAAATAACCAACTGTAAAAAGCAAATTAACACCCTTTTATAGGTCTCCAGAGGTCCTTTTGGGTCTTCCTTTGACAGAGGCTGTCGACATGTGGACTCTGGGCTGTTTGGCTGGAATGTTACATCTTGGGAATCGGCTGTTTGATGGGGACAATGAGTTTGATGTGGTAAGTATATTTGTAGTATTTGTAGTTTACTTCATTCCTTTCTTCGAACTTTTCTGCAACATAAACTTTTTTTGGTGAATATTGTGATGTGGTGTTTTCTTTACCCACAGATGAGGTACATAGTGGAGCTATTCGGTCAACCGCCAAATCGAATGCTGGATGCAGGGAAAAAAACAAAGCAATACTTTAAGAAAAGCGTGTGCCCATGGAATCGATCATGGAAACTAAAGGTATCTGTGGTAGTTTGTCTAAGATATTTCTTACCGTCTCTCATTTTTTCCCAAATTAATAGGTAGGAATGTTTATTTTATTGTCCTTAACTCATTTTCTGTTATCTGTTTAGACAGGCTACAGTAGAGGAGGACATTTGCTTCTGGATTCTTTGGATGACATTTTAAGCGTATGTTTTTCCAGTTTTAATTTGTTTATCACATCAATGGAACAACACTTTCTCAATAGCATAAAGAATATATTTACAGGGTAATTAACTACTTTAATTTTTTTTTTTGTTCCAGGCCTTCCCTAATAAAGGCAGCGAAAATCCAGAACTTAGTCGTTTTGTTAACATGTTAAAAAAAATGCTTGACCTTGATCCTGCTACGCGCATTACCCCAGCTCAACTGTTGCAACATAGTTTTCTCACAAACACTGAGTAAGTCTACACAAAGATCATTCATTTCAGTCCTAAAAGCCTTGATTTATCCATTTGAAAAAATTGCAGGATCTCAGATAATTATTTAAGTCAAGTATTTGTTGTCTTGAAGGGTGGGGACAACCTCTAAAGAGCCAGAGGTTACTGCCATCAAGGAAAAAGGACAGACTTTACAGTCACATTGTGAAAACCCCCAGCAGAACAAAGAGAGCCATTTAAAAACAGGGTGGAAAAGAACTCATTGCTCTAAAGATGATGACCCAACCTTTCACGACTCCAAGCGGCCTAAAATTCAGTTAAAGGTGACACCACGAAAGGACACACAAATAAATGCTGGGAGTTCCATTGTTCCAAGGCTGCCTGATGGGATGGATGGTGGGCCTCATTGCTCCACCTCGATGGCCGTGCCCAGGATCAGCCAAAAAGCTTTGAAAAGAAGAAGGCAATACAGAAGCAGTAAAGGAGAGAAAAATTAACAGACTCCCTGAACAAATATGTTTGGGGTACAGTCCCATCTGGTCTTTCAATTGCATATTCACCCTGAATTATAATAAAGGAAGCTGATTTCATTATGTTAAACAGTAGTTTCTGTTTTTTCAAGACCATAAAGTGTTTACAAAAAATCAAACAATAAATTGGCACATTCAAATAAATATACCGTATTTTCACTACTATAAGGCGCACCTAAAACACTGAGATTTTCTAAAAAATCGACAGTGCACCCTATAATATGGAGCACCTTGTGTGTGGACTAAGTTCCAAAATCTGTTGTGCGCCTTTGGTGGGTGCACTACGGTAAACGCTCCGGTAATCGATTAGCGACACACCTACGCGTAAGGATCCCCTAAACTGGCGCCGGTCAAGCGAGACGCGTCTGAATGAGGCTTACTTTAAACTGCAGGCCATCGAATATGTGGCTGAAAATGGCAATCGAGCAATCTTAGTGTTTTTGCTTTATGAGGAGGCGGCATCTGTCCATACGTGCAAGGACAACTGTTGCGCAGCGGCTGCCGGCGGATTACCAGGAGAGGGTGGCCATCTTCCCTAACCCTAACCCTAACCAGGAGAGGGTGGTCATCTTCTGCACCTACTGCCGCGACAAGATAACCGCGCCCAGCCACATCACCAACATGGATGAGATCCCTCCGAATTTTAACATCCCTTTGACCCACAAAATGGAGTAAAAGGGACCAGCACGGTGGCGATACGCACAATGGGGCACGAGAAGTCGTCGTTCACCGTGGTTCTCGGCTGCCACGGAAACGGACAGAGTGCTGGATGACGGAGGGCGAACACTCCTTCACAAAGACTATGAGGCAGCGGCGGGCAAGTTATGCCACCATATGCGGGTGGATTGTGAACGCATGAGCTATGATACCGTCTTCATGTATTGTAAGAGCTTTCACAAAACGCTGAACCGGAACCGGTCGGTGAGTCTAATTCAGATGATTAAGAAGAGGAATTTGGGATGTTGGACATTGAAATAGTGCAGCTGTTTAATTCAGATACAGAAGAAGAAAACTTTGATGGTTTTGTGGCGGAAGAATTCATATTTTGTTCAATAAATGTGTTGAAACTCACTGTTTTACTTCTGTTGCCATTTTTTACTGTATGTTTCAGAATGCGCCTAATAATACGGTGCGCCTTATGTATGTTATAAATACAGAAATAGCACTCATAACTGAGACTGCGCCTATTAAAACAGTGCGCCTTACGGTCGTGAAAATATGGTAAATAAATATGTATATACATATATTTGGAATTAGTGGAAATATGTAGAGGCAAATGTGTACAAATTAAAACAAATATGTATCTTTCTACTCCTCTAGATGGAGAAGAGATTTCAAATAATGTCTTCCTTTGTAGCTAAACAAGACGCTCACTCAGAGAGAAGCTGTCTAACCCTGAAAATCACTCATCGGAAAGTGTGCAGCTTGTTAAAGATGGATGTGGTTAAAATATGTATTAAGTGGCTAACAAAATCTATTTCTGATAAAAAATATTACTAATAGTTTTAATGTTTAATATTTAATGTCTAATGCCTTAATTCTGAAAGAAGACTCCATGTACAGTATGTGTATTGTTAGTTTTGCTGCTGACTGTCTTGCCCAAGGAGAGGCAAACCGGGGGGGTCACAGAAAAGATTGATAGTCTCATTGAGATTCTTCATCTAAATGGGACTAACCTGGTTAACTTAAGGGTAACTAAAAAAAATGTCACCAGTTCTCAATAGCCCAGCACTGGTATGGGTTTCTTTCTACGTATATATATGCAGTGTGCAGGCTTTTGAAGAGAGGCCGAGCTAAATTAAATATTGTACAAAGGCTCAAGAAGAATAGAGACACCAGACCTGGTATTCCCAATAGGATCCAAAGTATGTCTGGGCCATTTAAACCCTTGATGGAGATGCTGCACATCAGTTTACTGCTCCATCTAATTATATCATCATAATCATCATCTTTTAATGTGTGTTAAGGACCCATGTCTATGCTTTATCAGCAGCAGCAGCAGCAGCTAAACAGCAGGCTTTTGCGGCAGTCTGGGACAGTGGTTGGAGTGGCTTTGCTTTTATTGCTTAGTCCTACAAGGAAAACTTGTCTGCTGGGTCTCCTTGCCAACTATTTGTATGACCAGAGCGTGCCTCAGTTGTCCGTCATTTTGTGGGCCAGAGGTTGCGCACAAAAATTTAACATGGCAAGAAATGGAACTTTGACAGCAATATCTTCCTGGTTTGCCTTGATCTCTCCAATTGCATCAAGGCTGTCACAGCTGATGCCGGCCGGGAGTGAATTAGCAACTCTTCCAAGCACGATCAGGAGGTCTCCTCACTGCTATGCTTTACCATTATACCACCCTCGATTTGTGCATGGGAAGTAGGCAATCACAACCTCAGCATCCACCAGTGGCAGATTCTCACAGCTGCAATCTTGAACCTGTTCCAGTGGAGATCCCTGTTAACAGCCAGTCTCTACGGTCGCCACAAGATGCGACTTCAAAGTTCTAAATGCTTTAGCTGTTTCAGACATTATTATTATCTAGCTGTCTGTAGAGGAAACAGCAGCAAAAACACGGGAGCATGACGCTTTAGAGATTTAGCTGGACTTTCCAACTTAAGAATAAAGGCTATTTATCAAACTTCTCAAGCGTAAGAATCAGTCTTAGTCCCCCAGACCTCCAAGGGTCTCTTAAGTGGTTGGTATTTGCCAGTAGAAGTTGGTTTTGATGTAGGAGAGCTGCACTTCCACTTGTGTTTTTATTCTTTACCATTACGGTACATAGATGGTGAGAGGCAGTGGAAGGCTTAAGAAGCGTTTCTTTTTGATTCGCAACATCTTCTCGTGGATGTTTTTTCCTTGTCATGGATTGTAAGCGTTTGGCTGTACTTCAATAATCAGCTTCTTTTCCTCAATTAACTTGACATAAAAAGTCTGTTGTCTTTTCTCCAGTTTGATTTTCTTTCGGATTCCATGTGGTTTCAGTTTGGTGGACTGTGGCCGCAGCATATAGATCCGCTCAATTAACAGTTTCAAGTGAGTTGTCGAATTCAATTATTGAAAAAAATAAAGGAAGGTTTATATTAGATTCAATATGATTGTCAATATATGTACACAATATATCTACATATATATATATACACTCCCCTTGTCCATTTAAGTATTCACTGAGGTATTTCTAAGATAAGTGACTGGTCCTCCTGGAAATTCCATAACTCTGCTCTGAGACCAACAATTAAGATTCAGTCTTACCCAAGTGTGACGCTTGATGACTTTTGGGCAGTGGCGGGCCGTGCATTTCACACCTAGGCCTTCAGTAGTGCTCCGTCTGAATCAATCCAAGCCTCAGTAACTATTTTATGGCTATAAAACCTCTACTGCAGGTACAGCTGCGACACACATAAAAAAAAGCATCAAAAATAACCTGATAAAATTGCAATGTTATTTAGGAATATAGCAACATTTTACTCACCAAAAATCCTGATTATTTGTACACAAAATCCATCCTCCTTTCTTTCCTCAAGAAGATTTCAATTACTCTGTTGTGCAGATTATCCGTGCGTTTCAGTTCCATCAAGAAGTCCTTTTTTTATCGCCATCGAAGCTAATGCTGAAAGTCGAGCCTGCCCCATCGTATTTCTGGCGTAGGTTTTAATTCGCTTTAGGGCTGAGAATGTCCGTTCAACAGAAGCAGTAGACACGGGGATGGTCACCGCCAAACACAAAAATGTGTATAGGTTCGGCAAGTCAAATTTACAAATCCAGTGTGGCTCCAAACACCATGTCGATCAGTGGCAAATAACAAGCATTCCCAGCAAGACAATTAGCAGCGTTCCTCGGAGCCTGTGAGCCCGGAGTACCGCTCGTAGTTAGTGGACTGAAAGTGGCGGACAAATCCTTTTCCCGGTTGTGACAGGCTTGCTAACTTCGGAGTTGCCCGACCTTGCTTAACAATGTCCAGCTTTTCTTGAAAAGTCCATCTTGAAAATGGCGTTGACAGTAAATCAGCGACCAAATCCATTTCTTCTCCTACTTCAGCCATTGTGGGTTGACAAAACAGCTATTAAATCAACACAACAATATCTTTGCTTGTGCAGCTCCCTACAGATGCAGTTTGCTAGCTCTGGCTCGTGCGCTCTCTCACTGTCCAATCAAAGCGTGTGAATACACTGACGTTTCCGTACGTCTGCTAGAAGGCCTAGGTGTCGCCGACTCAAAATCTGATTGGCTGAAGCAACAGTTTGATTGACATTTATTTTATGCTACAGCAGAACTAATTGTGAAGGCCTCCAGGCAGATTTCTTTGACCCTGGCAACAAATAAAGGCTGAAATGTGATTGGTTAAATGCTTAAATATGAAAATACACGTCTGGAAGCAGCGCAACCAGGCTAGCAATGAAAGGAAGCAGACAGACCATTTGGAATTATTTAATACGTATTCATGGACAAAATACAATTAACATCAGTCTGTGATTCAGATATTTTTAGGCCAGCAGAGAAGGCCTTGCAGGCCCTGACAGCCAACCACTGCTTTTGGGTGTAGCTTTCAGTGAAGCTTTTCCCCAGACTCTAAGAATTCTAAGAAGCTTGATAAATACAGGCCCAGATCATTTCAGGATCAAATTTGGGATGATTTCAATTATGTTTCTATTTAACTGAGCAAAGCTGAGCACATCTGATTACAACTCACATGTTACATTTGTTCTTTGTTTAGCTTCTCCAAGTGCAACTTATCTGAGATCAACTGTGAGTATCTGGCCTCAGCCCTGACGTCCAACCCGATCCACCCGTCCCACCTGAGAGACCTGGACCTGAGTCAAAACGAACTGCGGGATTCAGGAGTGAAGCTTCTCTGTTCTGGACTGGAGAGTCCGAACTGTAAACTGGAGGCTCTCGAGTCAGTTCAAGTGTCTCTCACTCATTTAAAGCTTAAACGGTTTTCATTGTTTTTGTCTCAGCTCAGAGAATCAAGGCAGGTATTCACAGATTATCAGAGGCACTCAGAGAGCTCCTAAATTATACTAGAACTTCCTGGATTCTGGACTTGGTTTACCCTGTTGGCCGAGAAGTTGTGGATGTCACTAAGAGCTAATTTAAGGATTCTCTTCACACTTGTATTCCTTTCTCTCTTTAGTTGGCCACAACTAATGTTTAATCAAACATTTAGAACCAAATTGACACAAATACCACATAAAATCATATCACTGAACACATGACTTTTACAAAATGTAAAATTTCTTTGGTGTTCTCGTTGTTTTAAAAGGTATACACCAAAAGCCAAATATTGATGCCAGAGAAAAGACCATATTAAGTTCAGTCACTGCTTGAATCCTTTACTGATGCCTGTTCCTGTCCCAGTCACTGAAAATGCAGCTTTGTCTATGTTTTTTGTCTATTATTTGTCAGTAATGAGACATATATATATATATTTACAACATTTCCTAAACTGTTTCTTATTCTCTCCAGCAGGTATCAGATTTACAATCACTGACTGTATCAATTTCCCTAACCCTCCTGTCAATAATTGGCTGGCTGCTATGCTGACTTTTTTTTTATACAAAAATTACTTTTCTATGAAAAATTGCAATATATAGTGGTGAATTTAAACACACACACACACACACACACACACACACACACACACACACACACACACACACACACACTGATTACACTATCTGGTTTATTCTAACCCTAGTTGGGCGGCGCAATATCGCCCTCTTTTGGCCAGCTGCCGCTACCGAACCCCCGCATCTGAGGAACCTGGACCTGAGTCAGAACAACCTGCAGGATTCAGGAGTGAAACTTCTTTGTGACTTTCTGCAGAATCCACTCTGTGATCTGGAGACTCTCAGGTTAGTTCCTGTATCTCTACAATCTGACTGGTTAACTTATGTTTCTTTGTTTTTTGGGTTTTTTTTTTTGTTTGATTTGCTGCAACTTAAGTATCAGCTGTGATGAAATGAACCTGTTTCCTTTGACCTCTCTTCATTTTGAGCCAATGCAGATTATCAGAGATGAGCTGTGATTTCCTGGCCTCACCTCTGAGTCCAACCCGTCCCATCTGAGAAGACTGGACCTCAGTGACAACCCGCAGCTGCTCTTCAGTTTGAGTGGCTGTTTTTTATCAGACATTAGCTGTGACTCTCTGGCCTCAGCTCTGAAGTCCAACTTCTCCCATCTGAGGGTTCTGGACCTGAGTCAGAACAGGTCGGAGTTTTCACAAATGAAGCTTGTGTCTCATATTATGAAGTCTCTAAACAACCCAAGGTTATTGTATAACATGAGCCACTAGCTTCACATTATCAGACCCGATTTGGATCAAATGTTTCCTGTTTGACTCTAATGATTGAAGCTCTGACTGAGGAATGTTGACAAGCTAGGGCCAAAATACTCCACAACGAAGCTCTCTGTGACAGGATCCAGTGTCCCCTGGTCTGCAAAGAGGCCACTGACTGGTTTAGTTCCCTTCGAATGCCACCACTGTCAAGAACACCTTTCAAAAATTGGTCAGGAAATAAGACTGGTGAATTAGGGAGACCAGCAGGTGCGTGCCGGATTAACCGGGCCATGAGGCCCATGGGAGCCAAGGAAAACAGCTGTAATGTTTCTTCACCCTGCTGCCTCCTTGAAAAGAAGGTTTCTGTAAGAGGTCTATGATGGGAAACCCATAAACAGAGACATGTATCAACAGGAAAAAGATAAGACAGGCGGCAGGGCTTGTGCTCAGTGGAGCTTTGCTCAGTGGAATGAGGAAGTCAACCCAAAAAATGTTCGTGTCCCCTGTCTCTGAGGAGAAATCCGGGGTTTCTGAGCTGCACCCAAAGGCTGCCCTTAGGGTCCCTGGTGGAGAAATGGTCTCGAGTGGATCACTAGAGAGATGTTGGCCAGCAGGATCCTTCTCCAAACACCAAAAGATGGCGAGCCCAGACGGTTTGAAAGAAACTGTGAGACACAAATTGAGATCAAATCTGGAGAGTTTCTGCTGGGAAATGCGGCCTTGGAGGAGTTGACTGATGGTTGATCAAAGTGGGTGCTGGATATTTGGACTCTACAGCCATGGTCAGCTCAGATGGATTGGTTGCTCATACCGAAAGTCTTATGGCAGAAGGTAAGCGTGTCACCATCTACACCAAGTTATGCCATAATAATAATATTAATAATAATTTCTCTTCTTTATGAGGCCACTCGGAAAGGAAGAGGCTTCAAGAAACCCAATGGGACTCCAATACAGCATAATGCACAAATCATGGAATCACTGCAAGCCATGATGAAGCAAAGGAGATTCCTAAAGCTAAAGCGGCGGCTCACAAGTCAGTTGCATCACAAGATACTGACAGAAACAATGCAGCTGACGCATCAGCAGTGGCGACTACAGGAGCTGCAGAAGCTTTTTGGTCTTACATGAGTTTGACAGGTTGAAACCAGTCCCTGACAGCCCTCTGATCCTGGTAGTCCCACGTCCTTCACCTCCTTGCCTCATTGATGGGGGTTCTGCCCACACATCAAATGTCCTCTATGTCTGCACTGTGAAGGAACAGGGCCCCAGTATCTGGTGGACTGGGAGGGCTATGTGCTGGAGAAGAGGTGCCCGGTTTCCATCTGTCTTATCCTCAACGTGGCCCCAATTGTGGACTTGTGGCAGCAACATCCTGATCCTGATGAGCCCACAGATGTGCTGACACAATCAAGAGTGGGCCTTCCTTCTTTTCCCAGTCCCTTGGAAAGGAATGGTTCAATGGGAGGTGTAAATGATGAAGGTTGGGAGCAAGCTGTTTTCCACCAGAAACACTCTGTGTGTCACTAACCAGTCACTAACCATTCCCCTTCCATCCCTCTATAACGACTCCTTCTAGACTGGGAACAGAACCAGTACATTTAGCATCTCTATTCCAGTAAAAGAGCTATTTTAGTTTCATTTGAACATGCACCATCCCACTATAACCAGACTGTCATTCCTGTCTGTCCCGTTATAACCAGTCCATTTGTCCTCTCCACCCAACTATAACCAGTCTATTTATCATTTCTCCCAGTATGAGTACTCTGTCCCATTAAAACCAGTCAATTTGTCCTTTCTGTCAACTAATCAACATTTTTTCCAGTACAAGTCAGTTTGTTCTCTCTGCCCAGTGTCACAAGTTCATGAATCCTTTCTGTCCCAGTATAACCAGCCCATTTATTCTCTCTGTCCCAGTATAACCAGCCCATTTATACCCTCTCTGTCCCAGTATAATCAGCCCATTTACCCTCTCTGTCCCAGTATAACCAGCCCATTTATGCTCTCTGTCCCAGTATAACTAGCCCATTTATCTTCTCTGTCCCAGTATAACCAACCCATTTATACCCTCTGTCCCAGTATAACCAGCCCATTTATGTTCTCTGTCCCAGTATGACTAGCCCATTTATGCTCTCTGTCCCAGTATAACCAGCCCATTTATGCTCTCTGTCCCAGTATAACCAGCCCATTTATACTCTCTGTACCAGTATGACCAGCCCATTTATCCTCTCTGTACCAGTATAACCAGCCCATTTATCCTCTCTGTCCCAATATAACCAACCCATTTATCCTCTCTGTCCCAGTATAACCAGCCCATTTATGCTCTCTGTACCAGTATAACCAGCCCATTTATGCTCTCTGTCCCAGTATAACCAGCCCATTTATGTTCTCTGTCCCAGTATAACCAGCCCATTTACCCTCTCTGTCCCAGTATGACTAGCCCATTTATGCTCTCTCCAGCAGACAAGGATGAGGCACTAAGAGAAGGATGCAAGCTAGCTGAGGCAACGAGACAAGGTTGGTTCAGAGGATTGTTGTAGGCCACGCAGACACGAGGTCCCCTGGTGGACGTGGTCCCTTTCAGCAGGATTCTGCTGCTGCCCCGTTAATGCCTGATCTTCTCCCCCCTGCTGAGGTGAAACATTCCACCCACTCTGCCACGCCCCTCCTCCGCACCTGTGATCAGCCTTCACCATTTAAACCTGTGGCTCCCTCTATTGAAGCCACTGCTGGACATTCCTGCCTTGCAGGATTGTTGTTGCTCCATGTCCGACTCTCCAGCACATAGTTTGATTGGACTCATTGGTTTTGGCCCAGCCTGCCTTGGACTTGTCTCCGCCCTGGTAAACATGACAACCTTCTGTTCCTGAGTTCTGCCGTGTGTTTATTCGTACCGTTACCCCCTGTGACTGAGGGGTGTTTTCTACATCCCACCGAGGTGTTACGGAGAGTCAAGGAGGCCAGGACCCAGATGCAGAGTAAAAGAAAAATAATCTTCTCTCCTCTCTTTCCTCCCCTGCTCCTCTCTCCCCTCCCCTGCTCCTTCCCTGCTCCTCTCTCCCCTCCCCTGCTCCTTCCCTGTTCCTCTCTTCCCTCCCCTGCTCCTCCCCTGCTTCTCTCTCCCCTCCCCTGCTCCTCCCCTGCTCCTCTCTTCCCTCCTCCTTTCCTCCCCTGCTCCTGTCTCCTCCCCTGCTCCTCTCTGTGACTGGTTAACTCTATCAGCTATTTGTGGGGATTGCTCCCTAATATGCAGCGTCGACAGATTTCATCAGGCATTTGATGATGGAAATAAACCACTGCCCACAGGGAAATTGAACTGATTAATGGAATTATGTGGTGGAGGGGAGTCAATAAAGGCTGCAGACACTGACACGGGGACCAGCAGAGATGTGTGTCAGGGGCCGAGGGGCTCTTGATTGACAGCAGCATGCTCACCTTGAGCCAGACCTCATTTCTGTTCTCTAACATCATGACGTCTTGGATAGAGAAGACCGTCATCCTGAACATGTAGCAAATAGTCGCATTTATATCGATCATGTTTGATGGATATTGATTTTCAAAACACAATACTACTTCCTGGAAATGGTTCATTATTATCAGTGATCTTTATTTTGATATTAGATATTTTCCAGTGATTTCTTTGGAGAATAATTTCATGTACAATGTTGCACTGAGCTTGGCTCTTAAATTCACATCTCTCTCTCTTTACTCAGCTCACCTTGTTTCTGTCTCTTTTTGCTTCATATGTCATGTTTCTTCCCATTTACCAGCCATTATTCTGGATAATTCCTGCCTTTTATCTCCTATTAGTGCCAACCTGCTTGAAAAAAAGATCCTGGAGAGACTCGAGCTGAACTTTTGCCTGCTGCTGGATAGTTGACATCATGGCTGGCACACAGAACATGTGGAATGACCAAACTCGATCTCATGTGCCAATATTAACATTAGATTCTATGTCAGCTTGCAGTACTCTTATCATACTTTTTAATCTTCACTGCTGTTAAAGTAGAGATATGGTGAGAATCAACTGATTACAGCTTTTTTGCTGCACATTTTCTGTGATTTGCTTGATTGAAGAGGCCTGTGAAGTTGCTATGAAGCAACACACCAGCAGGGGGCGCTCATATCCCACCTTTGGAAAAGCTCCGAGACTCAATCGGTTCCGAAGGCGTCGTTTTTTCCTGATTGCCGTCATGGCAGCAAAGGTACGCAAATCAAATGACCTTCAAGTTAATAGAAATAACTTTTACAAACACAAAATCAAATACAGTTAAAATCAAACATTTGAGGAGTGATTAAAGCGGAGGTGAAGGCTGGGTGAGAGATGCGTAGAAGTTTTAAATTCAATATCACTCGATGTTGAATGTTGGTAAAAAGCAAAATAAAGAGGAAAAAACGTGCCCGTTCTCTAGTTGCACTTCACGTCAGTCTCATCATCCAAAGGCATTTTCTCTCCCCCTCCAATCATCGTCTCCCCTGATGCTGCCTCTTTACGCCCTCATTCGGAACATTAACGGACCTCAGACATCTTAAGGGACCATTTGTGAATATAATATTTCCACTCTGTTCTGAGAATAGTGATCTAACCCTTAATATTTGGGGAGCCGTCCCTTTGGCCCGGGCCCTGGGGCCGTGCATCGCTACCTTTTGTCCAAATTCTGCTTGATTTGAGGGATTTGGCTCGCAGCTCCATGTCTAACTCCAGCAGGGGCTGCTGGTGTCCACTGCGGGACATGAATAATAATCCTCTGCCCTCACTCCGCGCTCTCTCCCTCTCTCGGTGCTGGTGTTAGTTTGTGAGCTACCAAAGCGACCCGTATCTCACTGCTGAGGCCCAGGCCCCACCAGGTCTGGCTGTGTGAACACACACTCTTTGTTGAGTTGGAGAGCAGCCTGCTGTATTCTCTCTCATGCTCTCCGCTGGTGTCGTGTCGTTCCCATGTACAACTCCTTGGCTCTGCCCGCCAGCCTTTCTAGGAGATGGTTCCTCTTGTGCTGGGATGTTTTGTGGGTGATGTTTATTAGGAAGTGCTGGTGGTCGAAGGGTAGCACCTCCCAAAAAGATGCTGCTGCTGTCATGTAATGGTGCTGGCCAAAAGCCTGGAGCTGCTTCCAGTGGAGTGAAGGCAGCGATATCTTCAGTCACAGGCAGCGGGGAAAACTCTCTTGTGCTGTTGTTGTCGACTTTTGGTCAGAGAGGTTGTCTGCAACTACTGCCCGAGGTGATGGAGAGAGCGGAGGAGGTGCAGAGAGGAACATCACGGGCTCTTGCTCGTTCCTTCAGGTGGGTCTGGACGGGGTCAGTCGGGGTCAGCAAGTCTGCCATCCAGAGAGACCTGAAACCGCTTTGTTTCTGACAACAACTGACCAACACAAGTCACGTAGAATCGCACAATTCTGAATTTGATTCCAAACGTGGCGCTGGATTGGCTACGTAGCGGATTTTTCCGAGCAGCCAGGTCCCATTTATCGCAACTTTGATGACGATAATTCAGTGTAAACACAGCCCAAGTGTCCCCTTGTGTGCTACTGATGCACACACACATTTTTATTCGCCCATTTATATAAAAACTTCTGGGCCCTCTGGTTACGTGCATACAGATATGCTGTACTTCTTGTGTTTAGACTCGCCTAGAACTCTCCCATGATATGCTTGGCTATCAAGGGCCATGTTAGCTTAAACTTGCTTTGTCTTTTGCTTAAGTACTCTGGGTTTATAGCTTTAATTTAGGTATCATCAGCTCCTGTCGATCTCCCGCTCCATTCTTCCCTCACTCGTGAACAAGACCCCGAGGTACTTGAACTCCTCCACTTGGGGCAGGATCTCCTCCTTGACCCGGAGAAGGCACTCCACCTTTTTCTGGTTGACTATTTTGTCAAACCTATTGCTCCAGTGATTAAAGAGGAGGCGTGAATCCCACAGGATTGGTGTCATCTTTTTTTGAAAATCAGTCTTTGTTTGCAAATAAAATCAAATCTCTGCTGTAAAATTGGCTTCACGTTCATCCCCACAAGTTTCACATAGCAAAAATAACTTATCAATGTTGAGCAATAGCTCATTCAACAGCATCAGCGACGCTTGACAAAACAGCGGAGGACATGGAGGACGCTGGTGGTGCAGCTAGCAAACTGGAAATGCTCAGGAGGTTTAGCCAGTGCTGCATGGCCATATATTAATTTGTTCATAATAAAGCCACTCGGTGCGTCCCGGGCTGGTGATTTTGCCATAAATAATGGCCCCAAATCTGCCGCCCAATCTCTTGCCAGCGTGCTGCCATGATCGATAACAAAGCTTTCGGATACGCGTCACATTTGTCTCCTGATTACTTACCCAATACTTAGACAACACATTGCACTTAGCTAAACAGCCTTTTGGTCTCATTAGGTTTGGGTCTTCAACATGTCAGGAAAGATTGTAGCAGAATTAAACATCTGCCAGTGTTGTGTCAGTACTAAAAACAAAAGTCCTCTTTTTATCGGCCTATTATCAACATTTCTTGAAAATCTCACTAAATTCTGTTCCTAACTATTTGTGTTACATTGTTCTCAGTCAGACAAACACCAGCTGTCACTTAACCTCCTTGAACGAGGCAATAAAAGTAACACAAATATAGAGCTGTCAGAGAGCTAGTTAAGGTAGAACACCAGATGGATGAAGTGGCACCGCAAACATGATATTGGTTCCTAAGTTGCTCTTTTAAAAGTGCACAACAGCAACAGTTTCATCTAATTTAAACTCTGCAGACTAGCTTCACTGTAGTAAAGACCACTTTTTTTTATCATACAGCATCATCATTTATATGTTCACATTCTGGAGTTAGTTAATGAAACCAAAATGACAAAATGTCTGCAAAACACTCGACTCAGTAAGACTTGAGAATAGAATTTCTTGCGTTATGCTAATAATGTACAAGAAAAGATGAGGATCAGTTCTAGCTGTCAGAAAATCCAATTTCACCACTTGGGCGCCAATAAATGAGCCAGCTCATTAGGGATTTTAGTTATGTTTCAAGTGTTACAGCGTTACGCCGCTGAAGCCTGGCAGAACTTCTCCAGAACAAAACAAGAACCGTGACAAAGAAGAATGTTTGTCTTGTTAACACAAAGGAACCCTCCTCCCCCCAACAGAGAGCAAGGGAGGGAGGTAAGTGCACCTTACAGAGGCTGTTGAAATTTGATAAAGCATCCAAGTAAACAACCCCAAGGAAGAACAAAGGAGATCAATTATGTCTTAGGGTCTCGGTACACCGCAGGTAGAGCTCTCACTCTTAAAGGTAATTTATTCATTCTCTATCATTACAGAGCGTGGCCCTTAACCTGCTGTGGTTCACCAGTAACCAAAATTCTCTGCTGCCCTGAGGTCAGTGAACGCACCGCCTGCCAGGTGGCCACCAACGATGGTGTCCATCAATGGTGAACTGAAGCTGTGTTCTTCTATCCAGGAAGACACATTTCTGGTGTGAACCCCAGACAGAGCAGAGACGGACTCAGCAACCCCTCCATCGTGGTTGTGAATCCAAAACGGTTTTCCGGGACAAAGTTTTTCCAGGTTTGACCCCAACGTGACTGTTGCACATCAGGGTGGAGGAGAAAGAAGCGATAGCTGGTGTTTTCTTACTTCAAGCAGTGATGTCAGGGAGCAGATCAGACACTTTTTTGGAATTTGGATGGCTGATGAGATTGTGTTTAGCTTTATTACATTTTAATAACCGGTTTGTGAATTCAGCTGTGAAGGACACATGAGGTTTCTGCTCCCTCTATTTCTGAAGGTCAGCGGATGAAGGTTCATCCACGCTGAGTCAGATTATCCAGACACCCGATGGAGCCTTAACGGAGGGTCAACTGCACTGTTAAAAGCAACCAGAAGGTGTTTCACCTCTGGTCCGAGCGGCTTCTTCAGCATCTGCTTCCTCCCAAAGATTCCTGCTTCTCCTCCGGTGATCACGGCACCGAATAAATGACGGCTAACAAATAATAAACCGATTCACGGAAAGACAAGTTTACTGCGTGTCCTTGGCTCAAGGGAGTCAGCGTGAAAAGGATGGAAGGATAAAGTATTTTTTAAATTCCATGTTATTATAAAGATTGAAAAGAATTTGCTTCCAATCGTTCTCTGCTGAGATTTGGAAAATGGACGCACAATAGAAATATTTAGCATCTTTGACCTTTGTGCAGTACCGGAACTAGAGAAAATCTATATCTATTTCTATATTCTCAGTTGTAATTGGTGCAGCCATTCATGAGACAGATTGTGTTTAATCGTGGTTTGATGCTCCTGTTATCATGGCAACCTGGTTTTAAGCCACCGAGATAACAAGGCAAATGTTTGTTTCTGTGTTTAGCACATCCCATCATCTGTCTCCTGCCAAAACAGTGGAGAAAATGGAGATATAAGTGCACATGTGGGAGATGAAAAAGACTCCAAATCAAATAAGAACCAAAAAAAACAGGCACTCAACATGTCGTCCTCCTGGACACAAGACACTGATTGTGTTGAGATTTTGGACCATTTAACAGAAACTGCTTCCTAAATGAAAGACGTGGGGACATTGTTGTCGAGTTACAGCCAGGATGTCACCTGTATCGCCTGGATCACCTATATCGTATGCACCTGTATCGCCTGGATCACCTATATCGTATGCACCTGTATCGCCGGGATCACCTATATCGTATGCACCTGTATCGCCTGGATCACCTATATCGTATGCTGACAGAAGCTTGGAATAGCTCGCTGCGATGATGCTTGAATCATCGTGAATCCGACAACGACTTCATTTAGAGAGCAAAAGCCACAGGCGAGATGTTCCCAACAACAGAGGGAGGGGAGCTGTCTCATTGGCTGGAGTCTCTGCTGGGTTTGAGCAGCCATGAACGCTCTCATCCCTATCAGAGTGGAACATAGACGCGTTCTTTAACTACGGATTGTAGATGGGAGTTGAATCGGCTGCGCCCGGTGCAGGAAAAACCAGATTAAATGTGTTTTGACTGCTCTAAACTCTGCAGACCTTCTGAATTGAGGCTCATCAGACATCTCCAACTCACCAGGGTTCAGGAAGGACTGTGGAGCCGTTAGGTCCATGTCCTCTCAGTGGTTCCGTCGTCCTCCGCATGTCCATCGCTCTCAGTCCTCTGAGACACACAGCCAGCGGGTCACCGAGGGTCACCGAGACACTGAGCCCCACATCCTGCAAACTGGCGAAAAACCCCTGCAGCCGCCAGAGAATCAAAACCAGAACATTTCAGCCCCCACAGACTCGAACCCAGAACATTTCAGCCCCCACAGACTCGAACCCAGAACATTTTAGCCCCCACAGACTCAAACCCAGAACATTTCAGCCCCCACAGACTCGAACCCAGAACATTTCAGCCCCCACAGACTCGAACCCAGAACATTTCAGCCCCCACAGACTCAAAACCAGAACATTTCAGCCCCCACAGACTCGAACCCAGAACATTTCAGCCCCCGCAGACTCGAACCCAGAACATTTCAGCCCCCACAGACTCGAACCCAGAACATTTCAGCCCCCACAGACTTGAACCCAGAACATTTCAGCATCCACACAGCCTCCACAGACTCGAAACATCGGCACGGCTCTCTGTCCTCGCTGTCCATACCCACTATCACCACCTAATTAGATTCTGAAGCCATGAGCGCAACATGAAGCACAATGGATATGGAGTTTGCTACCATGGCAACCTGTGAAGTGTCAGGCTGCCACTCACCTGGCCGGCAGTGATTATCATACCAAACACCAACACAAATAAATGTCAGAAACCAGCCGGGTCATCCATCCGTCTCTCATCCTCATCCTTGTTCAGCTTCATTTCAGCCCAGGACTTTATTTATTATTATGGTTTATTATATACATTATATACACAAGTAGAGGAGGCTTTGTTTTGAACGGACATGATGTAATATAGAAGAACCGGCAGACTTTGGTTTCGTACTGGCACCCTGGTATACACGAGTAAACATGCACGAACATGTGACGGACATTAGCTGTTTCGCGGCTAAAGTGGCGATTAATGTGACATGCAGAGAGGAGGTTATTGGCCAACAATGTTGTGCTATCTGCTGTGATGGACTTAACTGTTATTGACCGTTTTGCTGGCCAGCACACTATTTGTGCGAGTGATTGCTCACGAGAGTAATGATAATCCATAGCGCTCGGCCCGATGTGCAGAGTTAAGCAGGAATGTCAAAGGATCAATCTTTCGCCAGTGACTTGGTTTGTGCCAGACGCTCCCGCTGTCCTGCTGGGATTTGTCTGTGATTCCTGCCATTGATCCGGGGGATTTTATAGACACGTGGGCTCGACTGCTGTTGCACTTTACCGGACTTTGTGGCGGTCGAGCTTGGCCGGGTCGCTTAATGACTTTTTCGTTGCATATTTATCAACTGAGATTGCTGCGTTTTCAATGTTGAGTGGTAGAAGCGGTGGATCGATGGCGCGTGTGTTTACCTCTCAGAGTGTTTTTACATACGTGCACGTGTATTTTCTATTACATCTCCTCAATTAACACTTAATTATAAACACGTTTCTCTGTTGGCGGGAGGCTGCTGGAGTCTAACACAGCTGCATCCGGGCCCTATGGTGCATTTGGGGGTCTGGTACCTTGCTCAAGGGTACCTGGCAGTGCACTGAAGTTGTCCTGGCATCACCCCCTACTATCAGACACCTCTGTTAGGAGTTCTCCCTCGTGGTTCGCCTCTCCCCCTCCCTTCTGATACTTTTTAGTCTTTTTCCTTCTATTTCCAGGAGGAGGTGTGTGTGTGTCTGCTTGCCTTTTGGGTTCAGTTTATATCTGCGGGTTCTAACAACCTCTGGACTTGAACCATCGACCTTCTGCTTCTCAGCCCAGTCCCCTCAAGACTGATCTACCGCCGCCCTCGTCAGTTTATTCTGTTCATGTTTAATGAGATTTTCTCAGCAATATGTGTGATTTTTCCTTCTAGGTTGTCTGTCCTTCCCCTCACAAAGACACACACAGAGCTAATATTCATAGACATACTGTATGTCGGCTTTAAAGAACAATTACTGAGAGTGGAAGGCCCGACTGAAGGTTAGAAACACAAACCCAGAGCCTCAATTCTTTTCTTTAAATCCCAGCGTTGCGTCAATATAAATCATAAAATCCCGTAGTTATCCAACCGCTGTGTTTCACGGTGAACACACACACAACACACATTTTTATGCAGCTCACAGGTACAAACACAACTTCAACAAAGGTGTCATGTAGTAATACAGCATTTCTTTTAAAATCTCTGAGCTGGGTTCAAAAACAAAACAAGCTTTTGAACAATTTGGAGCTCACTATTTTACCCTGATTTTGACTTACTGGCTTTTAATACAAGTGTGTGTGTGTGTGTATGTGTGTGTGAGAGAGTGTGTGTGTGTCTTTTGGCAAATAAATCCACCAAATTCTCAAGATTCAAGTCAAATTGTGTAAACTCCACATGGAAACACCTGTAAACGCTTTGGTGCTCCTATTGACACAAAGTGCAAAGAATTTTCATATCAGGATGACATTTTATACTCTAAATGCACTGGAGACCTTCATAAAATGTAGCTATTTAAGCCTTTGCGCAATATGATTGATCCAGGACATAGAAACGTTTGGCTAATTTTGTATTTCTTTATCACATCTTCATCACGAACTGAACCAAACCCAGGAAACCACATGACCACCGTCTGTATGGGGTACACACGCAGCAAAAGACCTGGTCTTCAAATGGAGCCGCCTAAACCTGAAGGACATGTTATAACAAATGCAAGATTCAGTAAAAGGAGCCTTTTATTGACTCGGTTCTGCAGCAGCAGTAATTGAAGTCACTGATATCTGGAGAACTCGCCATCCATAACATATTGGGAAGCCCTTCGGTATCTCTAGAAGGGCATTTTACCGTCTCATCAAAAGATGTTTGGAAGCTATTTATCAACTGCAAAATCACCGAGGAGGTGCTTCACCTTGAGAAATGGGGAGCAGCAGGCTTGCCAGGCAAACAGTGGGAATAGATCGAACAAAATGAATTCTTTTATTGGACTCCTTGAGGGGGGAGTGGAGCAAGTTGGAGACATTTGATCATGAACAAATTAATGTTCTTTAACATTTCAGTGCAAACAACCGCCACTGAGAGCCTCAATAAATACCATCCCAGAGTGCTGCAAATGATCCCGAGGATGATCATTTAGTGGACCCTATGTGCCTGCAAGGGCAGGACGCCGTTGTTCCCCGGCAGGAGACCAGACGCTTTAAAGCCTTAGGAAAAATGAATCACATTTGCAGTGTCAGGGAGCACAGGCAACGTCATTATTTGATAATTATTCAGTACTCAGCTTCTTCAGTGTCATCTACTACATCGTCCTGGCTTCTAACCAACACAAATGACCGAAACTGCTGAAGGCTGCGTGGAACCCAGCAAAGTCTCTCTCCAGAAATAGCTGGACCTACCAACTGGTTGATGGGTAGGGTAATTAAGCTAACCATGCCAAAGTGTTTATCACACCATCTGTGTGTTCAGCATTTAATTTAACATCTTTGGCTGTTCACATGGGTTTGTGATCTCTCCGTGCAGCTGTCGGCTCAGAGAAGATGTGAGTAAAGGAGACAAAAGATATTTGGAAACCTGTTTCAACTGCCTTGAAATTGAAAACGTGCGTGATTTAACTTGAAACTCGTAGCTGTGGACAAGGTGAGGATTCCAACAATGGCACGGGCGTTTGCAGATGTGTCATTGACTCACCTGCTGCCGGAGGCGACGGACAACAGGTGGAAAAGAGCAACGAATGAAGGAATGGATTAGCAGGTGTTGGCTACAGACAGAGAGAGGAGACGGTGCACCACTGACATTTACCAGAGAACATCAGGACTGGCAGCTTTGCCATCCTGCCCTGTGCACAGATGAGAGCAGGTTCGAGCACATGTGACAGATGTCAGAGAGTGTGAGAGAATGTCCTCCAGCACGGCAACAAAGTGATTTTGTTCACAGAAGTGTCTCAGAATGAGGGGGGTGATGAACACCCAGTCCCCAAACCCAAATCCAACTGAGCACCGCTGGGACGCGAAGGAATCAAAGTGTAATTTTAGCCTTCCTCTTTCTGAGTACGATGCTTAATCCAGTCTTTAATGGGTTAAGACTTTAGCTTCCACAAATCATTCTTAATTTTTTCCCTCCACTGATTAAACTGCTTAATCAATAAACACCTTCCAGATCTGGATGAGAAAAATATTCCAATTAAAATAACCTCAGTGTTCCCTTGTGTTTTAACAAGTGTGCGGTAAAGGCACGTATTTATTCGACCGATATTATGTATTCATTTTAAAACGGTTGCATTGAATCAAGAAAACAACCGTGACGTCTTGTTTAACAAATGAAGAGAACAGAATCCTCTGCTTGCAGGGAGAGCAGTGGAGAGTCCAGCAGGGGGTGTCAGCATCTCGTCGAAGATGAAGGACAGAGCTTTAACGCTCAAAGGAGGCGTCACACTCGCCAAGGCCCAACTTACGCCATATAACCATTATATATGTGAACAATTCAGTATGGATTCTCAATCATCCAGGTCATCGTTATCCAAGGTAGTTTTCTCTGTCAACTGGACTGTGTTTCTTCTCTTGAAGACGTTTCGCCTTCGATCCAGGAGGCTTCTTCAGTTCTAAAGAAAAATAACTTGGATAATTCAGTATGGAGCACCCTGAATAGGACCCCATTCAGCAAGTATCACAGCACAAACACATGACCACAAAAAGCCCGTTACAGGCAGCACATGGAGGCAAGTTAATGAGCTGAAGCTCACAGATGTAAGGAAATGTGGTTCCCAGGACGGTGCTGCGGGGAATTCTCTCTCCCTCAGACTGAAATGATTCTGTTTCACTGTGGTAGGAGGGGTGATGCCGAATTCCCCTTCAAGTTGCCAAGATAAAGTGAAGCTGTTCCTGATCAAAGGTGGTTTGAGGAAGGAACTGTGGGGAACCGTTGACAGGGTCATGAGTGGCCAAGGTTTGTTGGTGCGGGGGGGGGGGGGGGGGGGGGGGCTGACCCAGGCGCTCCAGAAGACAAGGATGAGGCACTAAGAGAAGGATGCAAGCTAGCTGAGGCAACGAGACAAGGTTGGTTCAGAGGATTGTTGTAGGCCACGCCGACATGAGGCCCCCTGGTGGACGTGGTCCCTTTCAGCAGGATTCTGCTGCTGCCCCGTTAATGCCTGATCTTCTCCCCCCTGCTGAGGTGGAACATTCCACTCACTCTGCCACGCCCCTCCTCCACACCTGTGATCAGCCTTCACCATTTAAACCTGTGGCTCCCTCTATTTAAGCCACTGCTGGACATTCCTGCTCTGCCAGATTGTTGTTGCTCCTGACTCTCCAGCACATTCCTTGATTGGACTTATTGGTTTTGGCCCAGCCTGCCTTGGACTTTTCCTCTGCGCCTCTGCCCTAATAAACCTGACAACCCTCTGTCCCCGATGAAGAATTTTTCCATGTGTTTATTTGGACTGTCGCCCACCTGTTGCTGTGCAGTGTTTTTAATAAATCCATTAATGAAACTGGAACCGCTGTTTTGAGAGTGGATCCCACCACACCCGTATCAGCCCTGCTATGGACAGGAGTTGAAGGATCTGCTGCTAACTTGGTGCCACAACACACCTTCAGGGGTCTAGTGGGGTCAGGAGCACCACAATATGGTTGCTCTCCATATGTGCTCCCACACACACATGGACTGTATGTTTTTGCTGCAAGAATTGGAGGTTCTGATTCCATCTAAAAATGCATCAAGGGCAGATTTGTTAGCATTGACCTCTTGTGATCTGAGCGCTCAAGATTTATAGAGATGTTTGTTGTTGGCTGGTTCAGAAATGAACAGAGAAATAACAAAACAAGCCCCTCAGATCTGCTTATATGGCGGTTCTACTGATATAGTCGATAGCAATAAGTGCCCAAAGCTCTCAAGATATAGAAAAGATATTAAAATATAGAAAAGCAGCAGAAACACGGAAGCACCAGTCCCGCAAATAAGAGACGTGTTGGTGATGCACTATAAATAACTAAATAAATCGAACGTTATCAAATCCTTAAATATCTTGAACAATTTGTAACACACAGGCACAGAAGGTATCTAAGAAAATGATCAGTAAATGAGTAGTTTTCATTCGTAAATAGTTGCTCTCACTCCAGGCGCCGCGTTAATGGCATAAATAATCGGCTGCACCGGAAGTTGCCTGCTTTGTTTCTACAAATTAAAAGCACCGTTGCCTGTTTGTGGGCTGCGGGTCCAGTTGGACACGGAGAGCGAATAACGTGTTAACCGGAAGCACTGCTTCCCCTCACGGTGAGCTTTTCTCAGCCCTGCCGCCAATAACGCGCCGGTAGGAGGACTTTGTGGAGCGCTGCGTGCGTTGGTGGATGCTGTACTCGCACAGTCGGAGCGGGAGCTTAAAGAAAAAAGACTTTTCAGGATTTTCACCCAGTCCCAGGCTGTTTTTTTTCTCCCGGTGCTGAGAAGAGCCTCCGTCATCAGGTCGATAAAGATGAAGAATCCGGTGTACTGGGCTGTGCTGGTCGGGATGAGCGTCCTGCTGATGGAGCAAGGTAAGTGATGTGATGAGGGGCACTTGCGATCGCTGGCCCTGGCGCTCTTTGGCTCTTTCCACTTGCCTGGTGGTTGTTGCGCACAGTCTTTGTGCCTATGTTTGACATTGTGCTGGCGCTCTAAGCCGCAGCTTAAATAAAGAGATTACTGAAGTGCAGTTGAGCTGTGTTGGTGGCTTGACTTTCCTGCCAGATATTTTCTGAATGTTCCTTTTTTTTTTTTAGTTGTATTATGCCGCAGCCTTTGCGCGCAAAGTTTAATCCAATTCTCAGCCGCAGCTTAGTTGAACATCGCCACCTCCAGATGGGGGGGAAAGAAGCGCGGGGAGATGGCTTTATAGCTTGTGACCAGGCGGCATCTCCATAACACAGATGCACTTGACAGGCTTCGGAGTTTGTCCTTCTTCCACCCCCCACCCCCACCCGGCGCATGACGTGTTTGTATGTGGATCATTTTGACGCAGGCTGAAGCTCTCGGACAGGAGGTCTCTGGCGCAAAGTTGATTAAGTATTAGTTCCTAATCCACGTGTGGTCAGGTCATCCCACTTAAGCCTTGTATTCTGCTGGCAGTCAAGAGGCAGAGCAGAGGAGCTCCTCAAGATTAAAGACAAATGAGTGGATAAAAAAATAAACTAAAGGGAAATGACTCTTAACAAGGCCAATTCATTTGCGCGCTGCTGTAAGATCAGTTGGTCTCCATACTTACTTACTTAAATGAAAAAATAAATGGAAAGGAAGCAAATAGATGAATAAATATTAACCAAAGAATGATTTTTACATTTTCTCAGAACCTTTTCTGCAGTGGAGGAAAACCAGAATCCGGTGCTAGAACCTAGAGAGAATTTTAAACCCGCGGAGCTCTAACAAAAAAAAAAATCTTTTAAACCTCACTGTGTGTCAGAGATACAGTGGAAGAAGATGGATTTAGTCGCTCTTTCTGTCCAGAGAGGACACGGTTAAACTCTCGACGACACTCTGCACGCACGTCTTTGGGAATACCATGTAGCATTGCCTACCGTGGATTTGGCAAAATGGGACCTGAAGGCTGAGAACAGCCCCGAAAAGCCCCAGACATTGCTGCTGTAATGGCAGCAAGTGAAAATAGTCTTTTTTTTGTTTCCCTTTTGTTTCCTGTTGCATTGTTTGAAAGATCGACTCCCTGTCTGTTCCCAGTCACATCACATCTCTAGAGGATGCAAGTGAAAATGTGCTGATTTATCAGTAGATCTCCAGCAGAATTAGAGATGTATTGGATGAGATGAGATGGAATTTAAATAGATTCCCCTTTGGGAAACTGGGATCTTGCAGGAACACAAAAGAGTAGAGTAGGGCAAACATTTATTCCATTTAACTGAATAAATAAATAGTTGTATAGAGGCTGCTGGGTCACATTTGGACTGAATCAGACAGTGTGTGCTTTTAAAATTCTCATTACATTTTGAATCTCCTGAGACCGGAGCTTTTTCCTTGTGTGCCTTACGGTGAGCAGAAGCCATGATGGGATGTCATTGTTGAAGTTTATAACTGGAGGAGAGTCAGACAAAAGATCTGCCATCACTGTTAAGTCTCAGAGGGCAAAAACGTACCAACCTGCCTCAGTTTTTTACCTTCCTGCCCCCCAACTGTGATCTGTGATACCTGCAGTATGTCTGTCTCACTGTCTTTTTAAGCTGTCTGTCATATATTTTATATTTTTCTCCAAACAGTGTTTGCACAGCTTGATTGATTGAACTTTATTGTCGTTATTTGTACAAGTAGAGGGGACAGAAAGCATCTTGCTTCTGACAGGAAGGGCTCAAGCCGTTGGTTGCTAACGGCCTTTTTCCACATTATTCCGGTCAGATTTTTTATATCCATATGAATTTAGTTGCCAAGTTTGCTGGCATCTGTGTTTCAGCGTTCTAGACCGTGGGCCTATTTTTAAAACAAAAAGTGTCTGTTCCAAGTACAGTAGGTCCTCTCATAGTCGGATCTGATTAAAGTCCCAGATTGTCCCTATTGTGAAGCTTCATGAAAGGGACGAGATTCTGGGAAAAGATGTTGCTGAAAATATGCCGAGAGAACGCTGCAGGTGCGAAATTAACAGAGGAGGTGGGGAGCAGGACCGGCCACGGAGGCCTGGGAAGACATGTGGGTGGAGGAGTGTTGAAGTGGGCACACCCAGGCTGCAGCTGCTCTGCTGGAAATCACCGTGCATGTGGTTCACAGTCGATAGCAATAAGTGCCCAAAGCTCTTTTCCTGCACCTTGAGGAGGGGCGCAGCGCTAACATTGCCGCGAGGCTACCGTGGGCCACTAGAGACAAGGGTACAAAGAAACAGAGGGAAGGCACTTTTCTGCATCCCTCTCTCTCTCTCGCTCTCTTTTCCTGCCTAAAAATAGTGTTAAACCTATTAGAGTTTAGCAGCATCCACACTTAATGTGATATTGGTTGAATAGGAGACGGCTCTCTGTGTGTGGACGCGTCAGACGTGCAGCCAGGTTGTTGGATAACAGTATTGTGTTAATACGGCTTGGATTCTTTTCATTGATTAATGACACAGGCTGAGACTGATGTCACCATGGCTTGGTTGACATCAGGGAAGAATCTAGTATTTTCAGAGTAGCGGGTGTTTTTCGTAAAGGTGACGCGGCTCAGACAAAGGCCACCTCCTGCGGCATCATTGTTACTGTCCTCGCCACAAAGCAGGTGGAGAGAAGTTCCTGCTAAAGCATCCAGAACCCCAGCGGCTTATCGAGTTCCATGCAAACCGAGCATAACCTCCCTTTTTAGCAGGACTGTGGTCAGTAGTGATTATATCAGTGCTTTTGCTCACAAAGAAAAGAGCCCAATTTCTCATTAGTGCATTAATCCAGCTTAAGATAAACAGTGTTAATCAGGCAGACTCGTTGTCTGAGAAGTCTCCCTGATTCTCCATATGTGGTGGAAGGAAAACAGTGGTGACCGTGTTGTCAGGACGCAGAACAAACTCTTGTTTTTCACTTCCTTTGGCAGACGCTGACAGGCCTGTGTATTGCGCCCTTCTCTTTCCTCCATCAGCCAAACACCAGAATTAAAACGAAATGAAATTAGGAGCAACATCTGATGTTGGATGATCAGATGAGAGAGCAGAGATGGAAAGTACTGTTGCTGAGGGAGCAGCGGTGCTTGTTGTGTGCAGCCTTTTGTTGAAGACACTGAGATCCTTGTTGATGGGTAGAGTCTGTTGTCCTCTTATCGCAAGGATACAGCTCCTCAGTGGGGATCTCAAGGCAACAAGGGAAGAACTGTACAGCAGTAGAAAACTGTCTTTGTCCGTGTCCTCTTGGATCAGCCTGCATTAGGGCAGAGTTTCCAGGCAGCACAAACAGATGGCTGGCAGCAGCGTGCAGGTACAACCACCTGTGCACGATGAAAAGGTGATAAACATTGTGAAATGCTTTGAAAGCCAAATGGAGAATATACTTATGTGTAGCATTTGGAAGCCTGATTATGTGCATTTGAACAGGAAGTGTGCGTGCATGCGCGCTGTCAACAGACACACACACTCACACACTCTCACACACACTCACACACACTCTCACACACTCTCACACACTTTCAACAGAGGAAGAAAGACAATTCCAGTTGTGACACTCACCTCACATATGAGAGCTTGCTACAATCTGTGAATTATATAAGTTTACTTGTTAAAATAGGCCAATAATTAACTTGATTATTATTATTATTAGTAGTATAATAATAATAATAATCAAGTTAATTATCGTTATCATTGTCATTATTATTATTATTAGTATAATAATAATAATAATAATGACAATGATAACGATAATAATAATGATAATGAAAATGCTGGAGAAAACGATCTGCTGAAGCTCAACTAAATAAAGAATAAACATGCAAACACCTTCAACGTCTACTTGTGAATAAACCTGTGAACATTTCGGATGGATGACATGTTGTTTTTCATGTTTATGGGCTGTTTGAAACTGCTCAGGAGATTCTGACATGACTGACTTCCCTCCAGACCTCTCCTGTTAGTGTTTTATCACGATAAAAATGGATCACGATAAATGTGATGAACCGTGATGGTAATGGCTGCAGCTTTCCCTCGTCCTCGCCGTTATGTGTAAAGGATCCCCTTCAGCAGTTTATTTAGATCTGAAAATATGAACAGGCGACATCACCGACGAACACGTAGAAACAATTTCTTCAGAAAAGCGTTTTCACAAGTTTATTGGAGCTTTGTCTTTTGTCCCACATTAAGTATTTCTTATATATAATTATGAGACTTGTGTTGAAATTCACAGGAAACACTTTGGAAAAGGTTAATTGTGCATTGGAAAAACTTGTCGCCCAGCTGTCGCTGACGTTCCTGTGGTGACAATTTTCGTGTTGCGCGGTGTCTTTGTGATGCCTTTGGGTGTTCATGTCACAAATTAATCATTTGCTGCTGGTGGAATGAATCTAGTAACAGTTTAATAGCAGTCGGATTGATTTGTTCACACAGCAGGAGGGAAATAGACAATTTCAAGTCGTCAGTCTGCTGACAGTTCAGAAGACAAAGGAGGAAACAATAAATCTCAGAAGATTGTGAGCAGCAACTATCTTTGATGATTTCGCTGTTGTTTGCTCTTCCTTTATAACGTTGAGTAGATTTGAGATCAGAGGCTTTATTGTCATCGAACCAAACCCCACTTGCTTCCCCTCTTAGATATAACAGTCGAACAAAAGTAAATGTACAGCTTTTTGAGAAGTTTTACTTCGGCTGATGCTCCAGCAGCTCCACTTCAAGGTCATGTGACCTGGCAGAGCGATCCAGAGGGGAAGAGCGACTTCAGGCTGTGTTCGTTCACCAGGCTGTCTTCTCCCAGCCGACCTGCTGTCCATTTGGTGCTTTACGTTGCCCCCGATGTGTCCTGTGAGCCGAAGGCGGTCCAGAGGTTGTGAAACAGTTCACCTACAACTTTAAAAGTCCTCCACTGACTTACGATGCAAGCATTAAAACTCCTGAAGCTCTGGAAGCAGTTGTCACAGGTTGTGCAGAAGACCCTCTGACTGTGTGTCAGGTGGGTCGAGAAAGCTCCGTGTTTTCCACTCAAAGACTATTGATGCTTTCACGGACTCCTTGCAGCAATGCTTGGTAACATTTTCGAGCTGCGCATGGTAATTGCTCAAATAACAGCTCGTTATTCTGGAATTAATCTTCAGCGCAAATCCACTGAAATGGGATAATCGTCATTGTGAAGCTGGAGCATTACAGTGCTCTCCATCAGTGTGTGTCTGATGGTGTTTGGCCAAAGAGCTCAAACTTGAGCTGTAGGAAGACCAGAGGAGGCAAAGTGAGACCAAACAGGTGCATAATTACAGAACTGAACAGAACGGAACCGTTTCACGGCCACGGAGGGACACGTCTGGGGGCGGATGTTGCCTTTCTCTCATTTACTCTGCAGATCCTCAGAGTCACATGACTCCTTCTGTGAGTGATACCTCACTAGATGATGGACACACGTCCAGAGAGGCTCCAGGGTCTTCTCTGATGGACACTTTCCTTGGTTTGGACACCTTAGTTGAGAAAAAGGGGACCAGGAAGGATGCACTGATCTTTTACTTTTTGTTTGTTTTTGAGGTCTTTTATTAATACCACATTAAATGGCTCTTCAAAGGAATTAGAAATTCATGAAATACAGGACCTATTTTTATCCAGTTAATTAAAGTCCTGGTAATAAAAGTTCCTGGGATTGTTGGTAAAAAGGGGACTACTTTTTCAGCTGTCCTCTTCAGGTATTGGACTATACGTATAAAAGTATATAATGTCATATTTGTATTTAGATAATATAACTTATGGAACTGTGGCTAAATATTAACATGCTCTAAATTCACTTGGCACCCTCTTGTACCCTGTATTATTAAGGTGTAGCTGTAGATTTTGATTGAAAGGCTTTGGCCTATGATGACACTCATGCATAAAGTAATATTTTCATTTCCATGTGCTATGCAAGGGTCATACTCTAAGATTCCCAACAAACACTGTCTAGATTTCAACAAAGAGATTAATGTATAAATAATTCATAGTCCTTTGCATGATAAGGAAATTCCTTATTGTTATGAGCTTTCTCTAGGTCTTGTCTTGAAATACGCTAACGTTCACCAAGTACCTCTCCAGCCTGCACTGATGATGCAGTCAACCTTTTTTTTGTTAAGGGTTTTAGTGTTACCTTATTGGTGAGGAGAGTCAGATGTTCCTTAGCTTAGCAGATGGTAAAGACCGGTATTAACCCCCCTCCATCTCCCACCCAGATCCTTGACATTATCTCTGATTGCTAGATGGCCACTTAAGACTTAAACCCAACCAGTGACATTGAAAGTGGACAGATGTAACTGCTCAACCAGCGCCGTGGTCGTTTCAAGCTTGGAGCACAGGCTCGACTTACTGGTTCGAAAGCACATAGAATGAGGAATGGCCCGTGCGCAGTTATTGAGGCTTGCCTTGGCTTTTGTACCAAGCACAGGAGATAATATTTCAATTAGTTGTCTCATTGATTGTAGCGGAATCCCCTTTGGCAAACGATCGTGCGTGGGAATCTGGGAATGTTAAAGACAGCCGAGCCTCCGGAGAGAACTAATCTTAATGTATTTGTCTTCTTAATCATCTTCTCAAAAGGTCGGTGAACCCCAAGTTTTTTTAAGAAGCTCATCTTTTCTGTATCTCATCTAAGGTGCTGCGCGTCTGAGATGATGTGTTACCACCTGCAGACAAAGGTGGCGCAGCCGCACCAACACTGAAAAATGCATCGGAAAACAGACATATCAATTCCAAATTTCCCACTGGAGGAGGACAGGGTGGGCTGATGTTATCTGAGTCATTCCTCTAACCTTGTGATTGATGAGCGCAAAGTTAACAGATCAATACTACTTTTGGAGCACAGCTGAAAGGACCTGCACGCTATCACAAAGACCGGGTAAGAAAGATGTCAGGAAGGAGTTATCACCCTGGAAAACTCTCACTGTTAGCATTGTTGCTAAAGAGTGTACGGCTTTGTTATCACCCTGGAAAACTCCCTCTGTTAGCATAGTTGCTAAAGAGTGTACGGCTTTGTTATCACCCTGGAAAACTCCCTCTTTAAGCATTGTTGCTAAAGAGTGTACGTTTCGTTTTGTCCAATTTAGTCTTTTTCAGCTATTTTTGAGTGAAAGCACATTTTTCTTTACACAAAAAACAAAACTCCCATAACACACCACCTACCAATTTAATTACAAAATGGAGCCAAAATAATGACAGTGTAGTTTCTCATTCTAGTTATACTAACTCAGCCTAAAACCTGGCCCTGTGCCGATGGATACAAGGCTGATGGATAACCCTAACCCCTAACCCTAACCCTAACCCTAACTTAGGACAGATCTGCACAAAGCTCTTCCTCAAAAGCTCTCAGTCCCTCTCTGTGTTTAGTTTTTATAGCAGTTAGGCCTCAAAAGCTCAGCGTACACAGATATGTTGTGGAAAAAGGGAGTGACAGAATGGGGAGCTCCTTTGCAGTGGTTACCCACAAACTGTCCCAGGGTAGGTCAGCAAAGCTTAGCTTTAAACAGAGATCTTGGTACAGTCCAGTTAGTCCCTCCTGCTCCTGTAAAGTCACGTCCGTCCCAACAACTGATGCTGAGCTCTCTGGGTCACGAACACAGTCAATGCATGGAGTGAAGACCAAATGAAATAATCTTCTCCTCAAGCATTTTCAAATGTTTACCCATTATCTTGCTCAGGGCAGCGCAGGTGTTCACTTCTTGCCCTGGCTCGGTGAGTGGGAACATCTCAAGGTTGCTGTTCCCAGAGCTGGACCTTCAAGAGAACCCCCATTTATTCTATCTGTGATTGTAAGCAAGTTTTCCTTTTGGCCTTGCATTCATGCGTTCAGTTCATTTCGATGATGAAATCTGTCTGCCAGATTTGCACAGCAGCTTTGCGGATCCAGTCCGCGGGTCAGGACCTTGCTACGTGACAACCCTTGTACCTCCCTATACAGTAGAGCGATGAGGTTTTATGCTCTGCTCCCAGTTCCTCACACAACGATGCAAATATTCGACTCTTAACAGAGCCTGAATGTGCAAAAGACAGTGCATACCAACAAAATCTGTGTTTCTTTCCTCAACTTTTGATCCTCGAAGCCTTTGGGGTGCCCAATCACGGCTTTTCCTCCATCTGTTCAAACACTTGTGCAATTTACCACATAGTTTCTGGGCTGAGATATTCCGATGTGACCGGGACATTTTCCCATTCTTTTTTGGGGCAGCAGCTACTTTTGAAGCAAGATGTCTCATTTGGAGATGCGTTTAAGCGTACTTGGCGAGTTTTTACCACCCATTGGAGTCGTTGGTGTCGTCACAGCCCAGATGAAAGTATATTCAATGAAAAGAACCCTGTAAAACCCTGTATGGCCTTGAGTTCGCTGTCTTTGCTTTCTTCTCGCTACCGTTCATGCTCTGGACTTCATCAGGGTCAGAATTTTGTCAAGGCTCTAGTTTGGATTCTTCTACTCTTCCAGGGCCCAGTTCGATTTTTCGAAACTTCTCCATCACTCTCCATCACATCTACCTACCCATCCATCCACCCATCCTTCCTTCCTTCCTTCCTTCCTTCCTTGACTAGCCTATCCCAGCTACATGTGGACAAAGGCAGGGTCCCCCCTCGATGAGTCGCCTATCTGAGCATTTGGGGATTCGGTACCTTGGTCAAACTACTGAACTGGGTGGTGCACTGAGGATATCCTGGTACCTCTGGTGCTACAGCACACCTTCCAACCTGTCCAATACCGAGAATCCTCTGTGCTTCAGTCCAAATTTATTTCTTGCATTTTTTTAGACCAATTAATTGAAATTGGATCATTTCAGATGGTACAACCGTCAACATCCATCAACATCCCATATCTCAGAGATGACATCTGTGTTCTCCGTGTGATGCCGCACCAAAGGAAATTTTTAAATAGCAGTCAGCTCAACAGCAGCCTTTTAAGATAAACCAATCAGCCCCACGGAAAGGCTCACATGTACCGATTCAGCCCTGCACAAACTCCATCAGTGATAATTGGCACACAATACATGCTAGTTAGGCTTGAAAGTGAAATGATGTGACTTGATGATGTGTTTTGGTGCATTCACAGAAATACAGATGGAAACACATCTCCACTTAGTTCTATTAGAAGTGATGCCAGTAAATCCCCTGATCTAGACACACGATGATGCCCAGGTTTATTATTTAATGATGAATCTTTTTCAACTGGGAATTCCACATTGAATAATAATTTCATGACACAAGTTTTTGTGTGAGGAAATGAAATGCTGTAGGTTTTCCTTTCCTTTTTCTTATTGATGGGGCTTCCAGAAACCAGTTCATGTTCCACGCCAACACATATCACCTTGGTCTCGCTGCTCATACGCCCAAAGAAACCCAGCACGAAAAAGCTGCGGTGCATGAAAACAATCATCAGTCGGTTGTATCAGCTTGGTTTTGCTCGTCTGACTGATGTTGATATGAAAATATAACCAGTGCTGCCGATACAGACGTATTATACAATCCCAGAAAGAACAATATCTGGTTCCAAAACCAGCTTTTAACGGCGTCTCAGAAATATGCACGTTGCAGATCACCATAGTAAAATGTAATAAACAATATTCATCTCCCTGCAGACCAATTATGATCAGGAAGAAGGATTTCCTGATTGAGCGTCCAGCTCTTCCTAAAACACCTCAGGGGGAAAAAACCAAAATAAATGCATCATTTTATTGGCATAAAAGGTAATAAAAATGTGTTGTTACTTTACAATTAGAATTTTTTTTCAGTAATTATTTTAAAAAAAGAACTAAAATGAGAGATAAGTACACAAATGTCTAAAATAACATATACAGTGTGATTCTGATCAGTTGAGGCCACTTTACAGGCTTTTTACAGATATATTTTCTTTTAACCATAATGGATGCCGTCTGGCGTCCGCTGAGTTATTAGGTAAAGAGGCCAGAAAGTGACATCAATAAAGCAAAACACTCTGAGGAAAAGGAAAGAGATGAAAACCCACCAGTGATTTATGCTAATGCCAACGGAAAATGTAGAATTTCCTTATTTATTCATTACTTCAAATGGTACTGAAAGCACTGAAAGCCTCAACGTATGTTTGTACACTAAAAAGTTAGCATCAGGTACTGGAATACTAATTACTGCTGCTGCCACTACTACTACTACTACTACTACTACTACTAATAAAACTACTACTATTATGATTATTATTCTTATTATCTTCTAATATTACTGATACTTTTGCTATTACCACTACAATTACTACCACTATTACTACTGCTACTACTGCTAGTGCTTCTCCTACTGCTATTAATATTACTACTGCTACTATTACTATTACTACCTCCACAGCCACATGTGTCCTGTCTATGTTTTCCTGTGCTCGTGATGGAATGCCTTGTTATTCCCTAATGGGGAATTGCTGTGAAGGAGTCCAGGATACCACAGGCGCCTGGGTTCTCTTCTAACAGACTATTACCACACTACTATTACTACTGCTACGATTACTATTACCACACTACTATTACTACTGCTACGATTACTATTACCACAGCTACTATTACTACTGCTACAATTATTATTACCACACTACTATTACTACTGCTACAATTACTATTACCACACTATTATTACTACTGCTACGATTACTATTACCACAGCTACTATTACTACTGCTATTACTGCTACTATTACTAGAGCTACTATTACTACTATTACTATGACTACAGCTACTATTACTACTGCTATTACTGCTATTACTACTGCTATTACTGCTACTATTACTAGAGCTACTATTACTACTATTACTATGACTACAGCTACTATTACTACTGCTATTACTACTGCTATTACTGCTACTATTACTAGAGCTACCATTACTACTATTACTATGACTACAGCTACTATTACTAGTGCTATTACTGCTCCTATTATTGTGATGTCGTGCACTCGGCCACTGTCATGTATCACACCTTGTATCAACATTGTATTTATGAGGCATCAACAGGAGGTTTTATTTGCTTTATTACCAGATGATGTTAATAACACGTTGATAAAGTGACAATGGTCAGATGAGGCTGTGTGCACGTGTGAAGCTCAGTGTTCGCTATGACGTCATGGTAGTCGTGTGTGGACGTGACCGACGGCCAGTGTTGCTGTCGGAACGTCGCCGAGTCTTTGTGTTGTTGACGGGAATGTGAAGCTGGGGAGTGTGAACAGCGTCAACCATCCAGGTAATAACAGTGAACTTTTCATCCAATTGCGTCTTTAAATCACAATGATTTGATTTTATTAGCATAATAGCATCATTGGTGCTGTTTTGTGGACCAGCACCGCCGGGTCCAGGAAGTTATAGTTTCCTTTGGAGACATAATATTTGGATCCTTTGGGACCGACAGTAAATCTTGTTTGGACTTTTATAGTCGTCGTGGCGACATTATAAAGTGACCAATTCAGAGGTAATACATGAAACCCTCATTAAAGTGGAACTACGTACGCCCCTAAGTTTTGGTTAAAGCACGTGCATGCTGGGAATTTAAAAAAAAGCCTCGAATATGGACGGAGCTCAAAGACCCATTTACCACCCCCCCCAGGAGATTGGCAGGGGCCAGTTTTTATAGTAGTGGGGGCGGGGCAACAGTGGTGGGTTGTGACGATAACTGACCAAAATGACCAGTTTGTGCTCTGGATTTATGGAAAGTCTGGTGACCCGAGCCGATGTTTACCCTCGGAGGCTGCTACTAAACATTTAAATGAAAATATATGAGCGGAAACTAAAAAAAACACCTTGGCAGTGAAAGTTTAATATGACAGTTGTTTTAGGACTTCATTTACAGCCTCCTTCCTCAAAGGCCTTTGCAGTACTGCCAACTGTACAATACTGATTAAATTTCATGGAAGCTTACTTAGACCGCTCTTATAATTAATGCTTCACGCTCGAGTGGCCGTCTTAATAGTCTTTTAAATGGTCAATACGAAAATGAATGTTTCCCATTAATCAAAATCGCATTGCTGACTTCTGCAAAGCAACAGTGTTCCGGTGACTTTGCCTTCAATCCCAGCTTCCAAACGGCTCAAATAATGTTCCTTTGCCCCTCCTAATGGAGCCGTCTCTCCATCTTCGGGCGCTAACTATGGTACTGTTGTCCTGGAAACCCCAAAACCATTTCCTTGTGAAAATAAGCTTTAATGAGTCCTTTTGCGAGAAGACTTGGATAATGTCCAAACCTGCTGGAATCTGACAATTCCGAGTAGAAGCGCTATTAAATTGGTGAGTTGAGCGTTTTGTGCTTCTCCTCTGGAGCACTAATAACACGCTATATAAATGTTAGATGGTTACTGTATGTAGAAACTGCTCATTATTCCTTTGTTCTACTCATCAGTGGCGACACGAAGTGTGCAGGAATATGACCCTCACAGGGAATGTTCTAGTTTGTGCATCTTTCGCTGAGATTTTCTGATTGGGCTCCGGCCATTCCGAACAATAAAGCCTCAGCGGCCTTTAACTGCAAATCTAATTAGAGCACTCGTGAGGAATCTGTATTTTATGAGCTTGTAAATGTCGGAACACTCGAAATTCAAGGTGAACTTCGGATAAATGTACTATTCCTGTTATTATTAGTCCCTTTTCATCTCCGACATTCAGGATCGTCTCGGCTGACAAACATCAACCCAGAATCATTTTTGATTAGCAATCCATGTACAGTCATCTGGTATCTCCATTGACTCCGTTATGAGATGTCCCTATTTAGCATCCGAAC